>NW_020954662.1:6167154-6212349 GCF_900497805.2 Vombatus ursinus | reverse complement strand
CCCTCAGAACAACACTGGGAGATAGGTACTATTGATGATGATGATGACCTATTGATTTCATCTTTGCCACTTCTCTTGGATATGCCCCCTTCCCTCCTCTGACACTGCCACCTCTAGTGTAGGCCCTCATCATCTCATGCCTGGACTATTGCAATATCTTGATAGTGGATCTAACTGCCTCAATTCTCTCCCCACTCCAATTCATCCTCCATTCAGTCACCAAAATGATTTTCCTCAAACAGAGGTCTGATAATGTCACCCACTACTCAATAAATTCCAATGACTCCCTATCACCTCCAGGATCAAATACAAAATACTCTGTTTGGCATTCAAAGCCCTTCATAACCAAGCCCCCTTCTACCTTTCCAGTCTTCTTTCACTTTACTCTCAGACATGTACTCTTAAATCCATTGACACTAACCTCCTTGTCATTCCATGAACAAGACACTCCATCTCTTGTCTGTGGGCATTTTCTTGAACTACTGCTCATGTCTGGAATGCTCCTCCTCTTCCCAACTACTGACCCAACTAAAATCCCACCTTCTATAGGAAGCCTTTCTAAACCCCTCTTAATTCTTCTACTTATTAATTATTTCCTATTTTTCTATATATAGGGGTTTTTGGTATATATTTGTTTTCTGTTGTCTCTCCCATTAGATGGTAAGCCCCTCAAGAGCAGAGATTGTCTTTTACCTCTATTTGTATCCCCAGTACTTAGCACAGTGTCTGGCACATAGTAGGTACCTAATAAATGTTGATTGATTGATTGATGATACAGAAGAGGAGGAGAAGGAAGAAGAAGAAGAAAATAAATGTCAATTTTTGTGGCAAGACTCAACATCAAAGGAGAAATCACCTAGGTTTCAGGAGAAAGCATAAATACAGGAGCAGGATGAAATGAGTTCAGACAAGAATGGTCCTGTTGCTGAAAAAACCAACCTTTGTTGTAGCCTACCCTGAAATTTTCTCCCTTTTCACTTGACCTTTACTGGCTAACATTTCTTGTTCTTGAGCTGATAGTCCCTTCACGTCTTTCTGACTTTCACATCCAGTCCCCCTCCCCACCATATACTCAACATGAACACTCCCATTGTTCTTCTTCAATTTACCTGAACCAGAGATTGTAGATGTTCATAAAGACTTTTCTTGAGGCTAAGAGACACACCATAACAATAAAATAAACTTACAGAATAAAAAAATCATCTAGTTACTAAGCCAGGGAATCTAATGGTAAGTTGAGAAATGGAAAGATTTTGGTACTCATCAGGTGACCTGAGCTTGTGTCCAGGATCTGACACTTGCTAACTATGTGGCTATCTTTGGATAAGTCACTTTCCCTCTGAATCTCAGTCTCCTCATTTTGCCATGGGTTCAGTGCCTGTACTACTACTTATGTCACTGGACTATGGAGAAGACAGTGCTTTGTAAGCCAGTACAGTGTTGCAAATTATATGGTGATTATTTCACTCCTAATCTGAACATTTTAGCAACAATATTCTTCCATCAATGCTACATGGCAGTAAATCATAGGACACCATAATCTCAGAAGAATCAAAATTGCAAATGACCCAAATAACAGTGAGAAGACAGGTGGTGTGTGTTAACAGGCTACAACCTATTATCAATCATGACTTGTGCTCAAGAAGTGGAATGAGAAACATCACTGAGGACAGATATGACTAGAAAAGTAGATACACAGGGTATGTAGCAGGACTGAGAGAAAAGAGATGGACAGTCTGAGTTTGAGTTGTACAAGCACCTACACAATAAAAGAATGAGAAAAGGAAATTCAGCACCATGGACAGACCTGCTAAAGGTTTTGTAATTCTGATACTGAAGGGTATACAGTGTTTTAAGAATTGAGAAGCCCTTTACATACCATTTCATTTACATGTATTATCTCATGGTGAGACATAGAAAAAGAATTATAGAAATGAAAATATAATAATTGATCCATTCACAGGTGTTTTAAGGTTCACAGACCAATTTCTTCAAAACAAATCTGTGAAATTGTAGTAATATAGTTTAAGGAGAGGATGTCAAGTAGCAATGGTAATGGGAGTATAGGAGTCTGGATCTCTGATTTCAGTGGTGTGAGGAATTCCCACCAGTGAAATTTCAACTGATTCAGATCAGCAATCCATCTGTAACTTATAATCTTTTGAAGTTACCTTGGGCATTGGGAAATTAAATAGCTCTCCCAGGGTTCCACAGTTATTATGTGTCAGGAGCAGGATCTGCTCAGGTTTTCCTGACTCCAAGATTGGCCTCCTCTTTACTACACCACGCTGCCTCTCAGCACAAATATTATCATCATTTTAGAGATGAAGAAACAGAGAGGTTAAGTAACTTGGTCAAAGTCACACAGAAAGTGTTAAAGCTAGGATTTGAACCCAGGCCTTCTAGCCTGAAAGTCTGGGGATCTTTTCATTGCATTATATTGGAAAGGATTTTATCTCCTGGTAGAAAGAGTGCCTGATGAAAAGTGCTCTAAATTTCTAATAATTAGAGAAAAGCAATTTAGCAATTTTGAGGTCCCACCTCACATGCATCAGATTGGTAAAATGGACCTGACTGAATGCTCCCTAACCAGGTTCATGTAGGCACTATTCAATTCATTTAAAGAAAAATTTATTCCTGGTCTTCTGGATCTGAAGCTTAATCCAGGAGGCCATGTCATAGCTGAGCACCTTTTCTCTTCTTCTCTCTCACATGTTGAAGGATATGATTAAATTCAAGGATACAGGAGGGGTAAGGAATGGAAACTCAGCTTCCCTTGACCTTCATCCCCTGTCCATCAGGTGTCTTTGATATCTCTTCATCTCAAGATTTGCCCTTGGAGAAACCCTGGGCATCTCTAGGTGACTCCAGAGCCCTGAGAGATGAAAGGCACCTTCTTTTTGCTTTGACAGGTGAATGATGAAAGCTGAACCCTTGATGAAGGAAAGAGAGCTTTCATGAGTGTCTGAAGCTTTCTAGTTTGTGGCTAGTTAGCTTCCTCCCTGGTAATGGGTTTAGGCTGTATTGAGAGGGCTCCTTTGCCTCTGAGAGATGCAATAACCCAGAGACAGGAAAGTCCCAAGATCATATTGTCCAGCTCCCTGGCTTTCTAGTATCATAGTCCTAATGCTGGAAAGGCCCTTAGAGGCAGCTAGGTGGCTCAGTGGATAGAATGCTGTACTTGCTCTCAGAAAGACCTGAACTCAAATCCTGCCTCAGGCATATATTAGCTATGTCCTTTAACCTCTGTCTCCCTCAGTTTCTTCATCTATAAAATGGGAATAATAATAGTACCTACTTCCAAAGGTTGTTGGGTGGATAACATAAGATATTTATAGAGCACTTTGCAAACCTTGAAACATTATATAAAAGCTAGTGATTATTAGCTATTACTATCCAGTATAACCTCTTTATTCTGTGGAATGAGGAAACTGAGGCCCAGAGACATTGAGGGACTTGTCCAAGGTCACACAAGGTAGTAAAAGGACAGAGGTAAGCCACTATTCTTTCCACTATATATACTTCAAACTATGCTTCCAAACCATGCCAATGAGTGGCATATGGATCTGAGATAGATATTCCATAGCCTTATAGCCTAATCCATGCCCATGTTTGACCATCTTCATTGTAAAAAAGCTACTTTCTCATGGAGTGCCCCAATGTCCAATTACGACCTTTGGTAGAGGGAAGAGTAAATATTGTCTCCTTTGGGGGGGGGGTTCCTTTTTCAGGGAATGTATTGCACAAAGTCACAGAGATTGTCATGATGGAGGAGCTGGGAATAGAATCTTCTGTGTGTATATGTGTGTCACATGTGTGTATGTTTGCATCCTCATCTCTTCCATCAGCCTGAGGGATGTCCAGAGCAGAACTTTGCCTCTTTATTTAGCCTGGAGGCCTTCTTATAACAGATGCCAAATCCACCTTTTCTCTTTATTTCTCACAATGACCAGTGTAGGAGTTTACAATCCAATATAATCAACACTTATTATGCACCTATGGTGTGCCAGGCACTAAGTGCCGGGACACAATTGATAAAAAGAAAGACAGTTCCTGGTCTCAAGCCAAGCTAACAATCTAAAGGGAGAAATAAAACACACAAGGAGGTGGGAAAGGGACAGGCAACACCAGGGGGTACCTGGCTCAGGGGCATCTTGTTCTGAGATGAAACCAGGCAGAACAGCAGATGCAAAGTGGAGTGAGTTTACAGGAAACTGATAGATCAATACAGTCAATGTGGTTAAGTAAAAGGAGCACTGGGGATGAGGGACAGTAGGCTTGGGTGGAGAGAGATAGAACAGAAGAGAAAGACCTGGGTCCTTGTCCAGCTCTGAAAGAGACACAAAATTTGTTCTTGACCAAGTTTCTCTGGGCCATTGTTTCTATATCTTTGAAATAAGGGCTTTGATCAGTGCATTGATTGTGTATTGTGTAGCAATAAGCTTATTGTGTAGCAGGCATTGTGCCAAGCTCTGGGTAGTCAAAGAAACTTGACCAGGGGCATATGTCCATGCAGAGAGTCCCCTATCCTCAAGGGACTCACATTCTAATGAGGAAAACAACATGCAAACAGCTACATACAAAGAAGACATATACAGGCTAAACTGAAGGTAATCCCAGAGTAAAGACGCTGGCACTGAGGGAGGAGGAGACACTAAGAAAGTTTTTGGTTTGTTTTCTTTTTGATTTTGTTGTGGTTTTTTGCAGAAAGTAGGATTTGAGCTGGGATTTAAAGGAAACCACAGAAGGTGGGAGACAGAGGCAAGGAGGGAGAGCACATCAGGCACAAGGAAGAGCCCTAAATGCCTGGAGTCAGGATGGGATGTTGTGCCCAAAGACCACCAAGATGGCTAGGGTAGTTAGATTGTAGAGTACACAGATGGGAGTAAAGTACAAGAAAACTGGAAAGATGGGGGCAGGGCAGGTTGTGATAGGCTAAAAATCCAAACAGAGGATTTAAAATTTTATCTGCAGCTAACGAGGAGCCTTTATCACATAGAGTTTATTGTGTAGAGCTCAGGACCGTCGTTCAGCAAGATATCTTTGGCAGCCGAGTGGATGAAGAACTGGAAGGGGAAGAGAGTCAGGGGAACCCACCAGCAGACTACTGCAGTGGTCCAAGGGTGAGATGTTAAGGACCTGCAGCAGTGTGGCAGATGTGGCAGAGGAGATAAGGGACCATATATCAGAAGTATTTCAAAAGTAGAATCAGCAGCACGTGGTAATAGGTTGGATATGTGGAGTGAAAGAGAGTGAAGAGTTGAGGATGATGCTTGTTTTTGAGCCTGGATGACTAAGAGAATGGTGAGGCCTTCAATAGTGATCAGAAAGTTCAGAAGAAAAGAGGTTTAGGGGAGAAAAGATAATGGGTTTATATCCAGACATTTTGAATTTAAGATGTCTATAGGACATTCAGTTCTGTATGTCTAATAGACAGTTGGAGATGTGAGACTGGGGGCCAGGAGAGGATTAGGGCTGGATAAATATATCTGGGAGCCATCTGCATAGAGATGACAATTGGATCCATGGGAACTGATGAGAACAGCAAGTGAGACAGAATAGATGGACAGAACCTTTGGGGGATACCCAGGCTTAGCAGGGGTGACCTGAATGAAGAGCTGACAAGCTTGAGATGGACTGGTTAGAAATGGAGGACTCAGCAGAGTCACAAAAACCTAAAGGAGAAAGTATTGAGAAGAGGATGATAATGCCAAAAGCTATAGAGAGGCCAAGAAGAATGAGGATTGAAAAAAGGCAATTTTATTAGGTCCCTCTTAGCTCTAAAATTCTATGTATTCAACTTTCTTCCATAGCTAACAGTTACCTTAGGATTATTTCCAGTTCTGACATTCTGTATTTCAGGTCCATTTTAGCTCTGATATTCTCTGGTCTCAGATCCTTCTCACCTTCAACATTCTATATTCTAAGAGCCCTCCCAGCTCTGACATTCTGTATTGTAAGGCCCTTCCCAGCTCTGACATTCTGTATTCTAAGGCCCTTCCCAGCTCTGACATTCTGGGTTCTAAGGGCCCTCCTAGCTCTGACATTCTGGGTTCTAAGGGCCCTCCAAGTTCTGACATCCTGTGCTCTAAGGCCCCTCCCAACTCTCACATTCTCTATTCCAAGGACCCTCCCAGCTCTGACATTCAATATGCTAAGATTCTTTCCAGCTCTCCGATCCTGGGAGTTTGATTATAGTCAGAATTCATTATGCATGCATGTATTGCAGTTTGTGGATTATCCATGGCATAGCTTCAGCCCTGCTCCAAGCCTCTGATGTCCTATCTGTAGAATGGTTGGGACTCTGCATGAATGAATTGGACATATTGCCAGCTCCAAGGGAAGGATTCTGGGCAGAAGGGTTGGACGTGGTCCACAGGCTCAAGGACAGGGGACACAGAACTTATGGATAGTGTGGGCCACTCTTTTGGGGCCTCCCCTCCCCCATTAGAGAAATCCTAAAGTGCTTGTCAGTTCCATCTACATATTTATATGTCTGTGTGTGCGATAAAAATATAACTGAGTCGCCCACCTCTGAAATGCAGCCACTCTGAGTGTAAAATATGAGCTTACTTAACAGCTGCATGGACTGAGTCCCTGAGAGAGGCTCATGTCTCCCTTGACATTGTGGGGAGGGGCAATGGAAAGAAGGGGAATTTAATTATCTTAATAAATGTTGGACTAGGGAGCTGATGCTGAAATGGCTGGTACATCTTGGGTGACCTCAGGATCTCTCTGGGGTGGGTGCCCTTCACTTCCTATAGAGCCTTGTGGAAGAATAGGGGAGGAGAATCCTTTGGCTTCAACAAGGAAAACAACGGGAGAGGGGAAATTCTCACACTTCACCTGCCACACTTGTAGTAAGACCACGCGGTCCTCCTCGACCTCTTTACCTCCCTCCTATGTGATCAACTAGGAATAATATCCAAAGGCCTAAGCAGGAATTCTGGCACCTGGTACAAATTCAGTTGAGTGGGAGATGAAGGGAGGAAGGGTGGCCATGGCCCAGAAGAGAGTCTAATTAGATGTAGTTGAACTAGTGAGATGAGGAGGCAGCAGGAGGTGGGAGTGGGAGAAAGTGGGCCCACAAGGAGGGCTAGGAGAAGAAGCAGGACTGAGTGGGTGTGGTGTGGAGATGGCAAGGTGCAGAGAAGGGTCGGTGAGCCAAAAGACCCCTGCTGTGATGAAGGCCCCTGCCCCCACCAGTGTCTTAGAGCAAGTCCTCAACGACCCATCCTTGTCTGGGCTCTGATAACAGCTCAGGTTTATGTCATTTAAAATAAAGTTTACGAAGTCACTTTACCTTTTGACCCTCAGTTTTCTCATCCGCAAAGTGGGGAGAGTGGACTAAAGTCCTTTCTAGCTCTAAATCTTTAGACTCAGGATCATAAGATTTTTATATCTGGAGCTAGAAGGGACGTGAGATGCCATCTATTCCAATAATCTCATTTTACAGAAGAAGAAAATGAGGCCTGGAAGTATTAAGTGACTTACCGACAGTCACATAGATAGAAAGCATGACAGACAGCATTTGAACTCAGGTTCTCCGACTCCAAAGCCAATGCACTTTCCAATGCTTTCACTTTTTACATTATCTCATTTGGGCCTTAACAGCAACCCTAATAATGGAGGTGCCAGGATTATTACTCTCATTTAACAGGTGAGGAAACTGAAAAGCAGAGAGGAGAAGTACTTGTTCAGAGTTGCATAATGAGTTCGTGGCATAACAAGGGTAAGGATGTTCTTAGTCAGGAACCAAGGCCCTTTTATGCTTCACCGCACTGTCTTTATTTTTTTCCTTTGGAAGGAAGTAAAGGAGACTATGGCCTTTTTCAATGCCATACAGAGCTCTTACCTTCCTGGTCTCATGCCTTGATTATTTTGGAAACTAGTCCTCCCACTTCCAGTCTCCACCCCCTTCCAATTTGTCCTACACAGACTGCCAGGTCTAGATTCCCAAAACACTGATTTCATGATTCTTCCCAGCCCACAGCTACACAGCTCTTTATAGTTGTAAAAGGCTTTATATACTTCCTCATTTTGTTCACCCAATATTGCCATGGAGAAGATGGTACAAGTTCAAGTGGCATTAGCCCCATTTTACAGATGAGGAAATGGAGGCTCTGAACAACACTGAATGACTTACCCGAGGACACACAGTAAATGCTAGCATGAAGACTCTAAGAAGCATTCACTAATAGGCATGAGAGAATTGGGAACTTGTGGAAAAAATCAAAGAGAGTCTTTCATAGGAAAGAAGTGTTTTGTGGGGGATTTTAAATGTATCCTTATCTATATGTACGTATTTGCTTACTCTATATACATACATATATGCACATATGTGTGTATTTGTTGTTGTTGTCACTCAATTGTTCTCTGTCATGTTTGATTCTTCATGACCCCATTTGGGGTTTCCTTGGCAGAGGTACTGGAATAGTTTGCAATTTCCTTCTCCAGCTCATTTGACAAATGAGGAAACTGAGGCAAACAAGTTTAAGTGACTTGCCCAGGGTCACACAGCTAGTAATCTGAGTAATCTGAAGCCAGATTTGAACTCAGGAAGATAAGTCCTCCAGACTCCAGGCCCTGGCACTCTATCTACTGTGCTACCTAGATGCCCCATGTGTACGTGTGTGTGTGTGCACACGCACACACACACACACAGGGTGGGGAGAGAGAGAGAGAGAGAGAGAGAGAGAGAGAGAGCGAGCCAAAAGGGATGAATAATGGGAAAATGATCAATAATCAGGGAAATTAAATACCCTAGCAAATAATCATCAGCCCTTCTTTTAAGATTCTCGAATTGTAAAATATTAAGGGTAAAGAACCATAGAATGTTAAAGCTAGGATGGACCAGAGTACAAAGTTGGAAGATGCCTTAGAACATAGAATAGCAGAGGTGGGAGGGACCTTAGAACATAGAATGTTAGAATCAATCATTTCTTAAATCCCTATTACGTGCCAGGCACAGAGAATACAAAGATCAAATGAAGCATCCTCTGACCCCAAGGAGCTTAGAATGGGAGGGACCTTAGAACATAGAATCCTTGTGCTGGAGAGACCTTGGTCTCTAAGATCATGGTGAAGAGACATTCCATTTGCTCTATTTGGCCCCAGAATTCAGAATTAGGAAAAATGATCAGAAGCTGATGGGGAGCAAATTTAATCTCAGTATAAGAAAGACCCCCCTAACAACCAGAGCTATCCCCAAGTGGAATGAACTGCTTTGGAGAGGTAGCAGTTTTCCTTCTTATTGCTGGTCTTCAAGTAACACTCAGTGGGAGTGTCTTAGTGGACATTCTTTTACTTGGTAAATTAGACCAGATAACTATTGAAATTCTATAAGTCCATGGCAGAATTCCAATGATGTCCCTACTCTGTGATCATTCTCTCCAGCTGCCACTGGCACAGGAAGGCCACCACATTGCTACCACTGAATACTTCTCAGGGTTTAGGGGTAATGGAGGTAGGGTAAGATTGCTAGTACTGAAAATCATGAGCCCCCATCCAGTGTACTTCCCATTGGTTATCAGCCATGCAGACTTAATCAGCTTTTAGAATGTGTATTTACTAGTGTGATATAATAACAGTAGGTATATGACATCCCACCTTACCCTCTCTGAAAAATTAAGGATACATTCTTCCCTTGCCCACATGAAGTTCCTTTGTATAGGGACCTTAAACTTTAAGAGCAAATGTCACCAAAACCCACATCTCCTGGCTGCTTGAATTCCTTTGCTCTTTTTATTGAGGCATCATAAAATTCCCCATAGGTACAGCTCTCTGCTGGGCTCTGAGAGTTGCTGCTCTTATCAAATCCTGAAGCTTCCTTTCCTCCATAGGGTGAATATGTCCTCCATGTGTCTCTTGATGCTTGAAACAGACATTTGCTCTAAGGATGTCACTACCGGTGCCAAAGGGAACTCCATTTAGAACTGAAAATAAAAATGTAAAAACAAACACAAAAGGGAACTCCAGATCTTTCTATCTTTTGAATTTCATAAAGTTATCACCTAATGAATGGGGGAGAGGAGAGGATAAATGCAATTGTCCCTGCCTAAGGACAATTCCCTCAATCACCACTCAACTAGTCTGCTGCTGGAATGCATGATTCATATCTGACTTCGAGGTGTTATACATAGCCCCATAAGGTGTAACAGATTCTTTCCAACCAATCACAGGATATTCCCTGGGTGGCTCTTCTGCTTTTATCCAATGATCAAAGCATCTCACTCCTACCAAATTGATTAAGGATATGTTCACATCTAGTTTATGCCTTGACTAATTAATTGAAGCCATCATAAATTGTGGGTCATTAATTGGGGATGGGGTTAAAAATCCCTACTCTGACACTAGAATGTAGAATATTGGAACTGGGAGGGCCCTTAGGAAACAGGATGTCAGAACTGGGAGGGCTCTTAGAACACAATGTCAGAGCTAGGAGGGACTTTGAAATACTGAATGTCAGAGCTGGGAGGGCCCTTAGAATATGGAATGGCAAGACTGGAAAGGATCTTGGATTTTAGAGTTGGAATAAATGTAGAACACAAAATGATCCAGTACTATCAGTAAGCTACTGGAGGGTCGGGACATTTTTGCTTTTGTCTTTGTGCCCCTAAGACCAGTTGCAGTCTCTCACACATAGTAGGTATTTGATTCAAAAACATTCAGTTGAGTGGAAACTACTGAATTAGGCACCTGGAACTGAAACAGACCTTGGAGACCATTGCCTAAAACTCCCCCTTTTTGTACATAAGGAACCTCAGGCTGAGAGACATTAAGGAAATTGCCCAGGCCACATGGCTAATTAGTGTCTGAGGCAGGGTTTTGAACTCAGGTCTTCCTGACTATTACCTTGGCATTCCATCTATTCAACCTTGTTTTTGTTCAGTCATTTTTCAGTTGTGTCTGACTCTTCAGGACCCTTATAAATGTATCAATAGTAGCACTAAGAGCCACCGCCATTGATATAGCTTTTTAGAGCTTCCGGGATTTTCTTGGCAAAGATACTTTAGTGATTTGTCATTTCCTTCTCCAGCTCATTTTACAGATGATGAAACTGAGGGAAACAGGGTTAAGCTACTTGCCCAGGATCACATAGCTAGTAAATGTCTGTGGTAGGATTTGAATTCAGGTCCTCCTGACTTCAGGCCTGGCACTCTATCCACTATGCCACCAGCTATTCAACTTCCCACCTGTCTCAAATTGGAAGAGGCCCATCTAGCCCTTCCCTCACCCCCTCATTTTTACAGTCAAGGAAACTCAGGCCCAGGGAGGGGAAGAAATTTGCTCATGATTGATTACCAGGTAGCATCAGAGGTGGTATTTGAACCAAGGTTTGTGATTTCAAAGCCACTCCTCTTTCTGTGATGCCATCCTAATTGACCATAGATTGAGTATGAAGGAATCATGTTATAGTGAGGAAAATGAGGACCAGATGAGTCACATGACTTCATACCCACAGCAAGTGTCCGGGCTGGGATTCGAGTCTACAGCCTCAATCCAGGTCCTGCCAGGCTGGCAGAGCCAGAGACTCTGTTACTAACAGTTCTTGGGTGGGCTCCTGCCTCAGGCTACACAGCGTGGCAACCACATGTGTGTTTCCAGAGCTTGCACAATGATGCAGAAAGGACTTGTTTGCCAGGCAGATTCCCTTGAAAGCATTAATAAAGCCATTGTATCCCTGGGCTCATGGGTACATTTGCATTTCTTTTTAAGGCCAGGATGACTTTTTTAGGTGAGAACCTTTCCCTTTGTGATTCAGAATATCCCTCCGTTCCAGGGACGGGTGTTTACTCACAGGAGGCACAGATCACCCTTCTTCAGGTTCCTGAAGCTTCCTGCTTCCCAGCGGGGGGCAATGACAGGGCCCTTGGGAGGAGGGAGGAAAAGTTCCCAGCAAAGGATCTGAGAGGAGAGTCAAGCCCTTTGGGAAGGTGTTTTTAAGGTATCCTTTCTGTTGATCAATAGTGGCAATGTGTGTGTTCGTAGGGCTCAATCACAATTATGTCTTTCAGAGACTTACACAGGCTTTTATGATGGCAATGATTGGAGAGAAAGCCAAGATAGCCATTTATACAGATAATAGAATCATAGAATCCTACAGCGGGAAGGGATCTGAGAGGTCATCTGGGCCTAGCTCTCATCCTGCTCAAGGCTCCTTTCCATTTGTAATGCACTTTTTAAAAGTAAGTTTTTATTGATGTTTTTTCTTTTTACATCACCATAGTTTCCTCCAATATCCCTCCCCTTCCTCTTCTTAGAGAGCCATACCATATAAAAATAGCATTTTTAAAGACAAAAAGAAAAAGAGGGAAAAATTAGCATAACTGACCAATACATTAAAAAAATCTGAAAATAAATGCCATGTACAACATGGTACCTCTGCCAAGGGGTGGAGTGGGGGGGGGGGTCTTCTCATATCTCTTTCAGCTGTGGTTGTTCTTTATAATTTTGCAATTGTAATGTGCTTTTAATTTTCCAGAGTACTTCTGATCTACCTACCAGTGGCAGGCTGGGTAAAGAAAAGAAATCGATAGGACTTAGCACATTGTGGTGGGCAAAGCCCAGAATTTGGAACTGTAATACCACAGTACAAGTCCCAGCTCTTCCTTTGTTAAGAGAGGTCACATGGAAAAGTGAACAGAGTGCTGGGCTTGGCTGGAGTCAGCAAGGAGAAGATGAGCAATGTCTAGGATCTTAGAGCTGGAAAGGGTCTCAAAGGCCACTGAGTTCAACAGTTTCATTTTATACATAAGGAAATTGAGGCCCAGAGAGGTTCAGGAATTTGCCCAAAATCACACAGATGGGAAGTAGCGGAAGCAAAATTCAAATCCAGGTCTTCTGGCTCCAGTTTCAGTCCACAATGCTCTTTCCACTGTTCTATGAGTCCTGGGTTCAAATCCTACCTCAGACACTTAGTAATCTTTGTCCATGGAATAACGGAAAGAGTCCTCACTCTGGAATCAGAAGACTTAGGTTCTAATTCTGCCCCTTGTATTTACTGCCTGTGTGACCTTGGATAAGACACTTTATCTCCCTGGGTCTCAGTTTCTTTCTCTGTAAAAGAAGGAATTGGACTAGATGACCCCAAAGAGACCTCCCAACTCTAGATCTATGATTTTATAATCCTATGATCTTAGGCAAGTATAACTTATCTATGAAACAGAGATGATAATAGAGATGATAATGGAGATTATAATAATAACTCAGAGAGTTACTTGAGGGGAGCTGTGGTATTATCTCATTTTACCTTCACAACAACCCTGGAAGGTAGGTATTAAGATTATTCCCATTTTATATTTGAGGAACCTGGGGCAGAGAGAGGTTAAGTGACTTGCTCAGGGTCACACAGCTAAGTGAATGCCTGGGAAGAACCTTAGAACAGGGAATGCCTGAACTGGAAGGGTCCTTCAATACCAACAATATATTCATTGTACAGAGGAAGAAACCGAGGCCCAGAGGAAGGGAAGAGACTTGCCCAAGGTCACTCAATGAGTTAGTGTCAGAACCAGGAGAAGAATTCAAATCTCCGGGTTCTTCTTTCTAGGTTCAAAAGTTTTAGGGGATAGAGTTGTTCACCTGTTGGTGCCAGGAGGCAGTTGGATAAGAAGCAGTGAGGGTCCCCTCCCTGTCATCCTCAGGGGACTGCTGCAAGATTTTCTGGAATTTACAAAATCACAAAGGTCAGGTATTGAACTCTGAACCCTCATGAATGGCATTCTCTCTGGTGATCATAGCTCCAAGAGACCTGAGCTAAGTAAAACATAAGTCGAGCCCGAGGGGACAGGAGAGATTGCTGAATGACAGAATAAGTCCTGGATTTGGAACCTGGATCTGCTACTCACTACCCATGATATCTTGAATACTCACCTTCCATCTCTGTATTTAGTTTTCATCCTTTATAGGATGAAGGTATTGGATTTGAAAATCTCCAACTTCCTTTCCAGATACAGACTCTATGATCCTATAAATTCTGTGCTTTCCTTCAGTCTAACAGGGAATCCCACCCCACCAATGCCCCTCTTTCTCTGGCACCATCTGACCTGGCTCAACTACTAGAGATGGATTAGGTACTTTAAAATGGTTGTTGGATTTTAATAGTAGTAGTAGTAGTGGTGGTGGTAGTAGCAGTAGTAGTAGTAGTTGTAGTAGTAGTAGTAGTGGTAGTAGTAGTGGTAGTAGTAGTAGTAGTACAACTACTACTACTACTGCTACTACCACCACCACTACTACTACTACTACTGTTACTACTACTCCTACTCCTACTACTACTGTTACTACTACTACTACTACTATTACTACTAATACCACTACTACCACAACTACTATTATCAATAGTAGTACTAGTAGCCACCACCATTGATATAGCTTTTTAGAGCTTGAAAAGCACTTTACATATGTTATCTCATTTGATCCTCACAACACTCCTGGGGTTAGGATCTAGCAGCCCATTTTATACGTGAGGAAGCTGAGGCTTATCAAGGTTAAATAACTCGCCCAAGGTCACCAACCTGGAAGTGTCTGAAGAAGGATTTGAAATGAAGACTATCCTGAGTTCTAAGTTCAAAGCTCTCTTCATCACACCATCTAGCTACCTTTAATAGTAACCACCATTTACATAGCACTCTAAGATTTGCAAAGTACTTTACAAATGTTGTCTGATTTGACCCTAACCCTAACCCCAGAAGGTAGATGCTTTTATTATTTGCATTTTACAGATGGGGAAACTGAGGCTCAGAGAGATTAAAGTGACTTGCCCAACACCACAGTCAGCCCTGAGGCAAGATTTGAACTCAGGTCTTCCTGATTTCAAACCCAACACTCTATGTGCTGTACCATCTGGGTCCCTAATAATGGCCACTTATAAAGCTCTTTAAGGTCTACAAAGTGCTTTATATATTTCATTTCATTTCACATGAACCTAGTTGAGGTAAATGCCATAGTTATTATTTCCCTATTTAGCAGATGAGGAAACTGAAGCTTTGTGACTTGTCCAAAGTCACATAGCTTATAAACACTGACGCTCTCCCCATCACAATATGCTGCCTCTCCCAATATCAAATATGATGTCAGCCTTTTGCAAACACATAGTCTAGTCTGAGGCTACAAGGCTCTAATCCTTATAGCAAAAAAGATCCTAGGCAGCTCATTTATCCTCTGTGTGCCTTAGTTTCCTCACCCATAGAATTATCCTGTGACCAATTATCAAATTTAGAGATGGAAGGGACCTTAAACATTAGTATGTCCAACCTTGACATTTTTCAGAAGAGGAAACTGAGACCTTGAGAGGTTAAGTGATTTGCCCAAGGTCACACAACTACTAAAGATCATAGTTAGCAGCCAGGTGGGCCAATGAAGAGGAAACTAGACCTGGAGTCAGGAAGCCTTGAGTTTAAATCCATCCTCAGACACTTATTAGCTGTGTGACCCTGGGCAAGTCATTTATTCTCTACTTGCTTCAGTTTCCTCATCAGTAAAATGGGTATCATAATAGCACCAACTTCCCAGAGTTGTTGTAAGGATCAAATGAGATAATATTTGTAAAAACTCTTTGCAAACTTTAAAGCAACATATAAATGCTAGCTATTATTATTATCCAAACCAAGCCCTACAGTGTTATGGGAAAGGGGGAAGAGAAGCATTGGATTTTATAGTCAGTGGACTTGAATTCTAGTTGTGACTTTTCTATCAATTTACTGCATCAGCTTAGGCATGTGATTTTCCCTTCCCTGGATCTCAGTTTGTTCATCTGCAAAATGAAAAAGTTAGGCTAGATAATATTTAAGGTCCAAATTCTATAGTTTACGATTTACAATTTATAGTTTACAAATTCTGTAGTTTACAGAAAATGTTCTTTTTTCATTATGAATCTCTGGTGGATTCATCCAAGCAGCATGTAATGCACACACATGTCCCTTAGATGACTATAAGCATATGTATAATATATAAACATATGTTACATATATACATATACATACACCCATGTGTATGCACATATATATGTATATTAACATCCGCATGTATCCTTACAGACATCCTTCATCCTAAATACATTTGAAATGTGTAGTATTTCACTTATAAAACTGATGAAATAGAGCACTGATTCAGTTTACCCAATCTGGGGCCTCACAGTTAAGAAATTTGGGGGGTGAGTATATAGTGTGTTAGATGGTTCCACCTACTGGCAAGGTTAGTTACTGCAGCTCCCTAAGTAACCAAACAAAAGAAGTTCCAGTAGACAGGAATCGTGGGTTCCCTCCCATGCATCATCATTCACAAAAGGAAAGGTTATGAACTTAGGAATGGGTCAGAAAGTTTTGTAAAGTGTTGTAAAGAAACATTAATCACCACCTGGCATCCAGATCCCCTAGCCAGCATGGCATTCTCCAACAGTCACCTTGCCATAAATAAGCCTGGCCACAATCTTAACTAACCCCTTCCTCAAAACAAATTTCAAAACCTTCTTCCCTAAAACCCCTTCATCTTATGATATTACATGAGATTTTTCCATAGGAATCTATCCCTGCTTTATACAGGAAGTAAAAAAAGGAACAGGATTCACTCTAGAAGTTAGCTTTGAAGTCAACCTTGCCAAGGTATAGTGGTTCCAAAGAATGAGAGAGAATGGCAGTCACATACTTTCAGAGTATTACTGTTGGGATGTAAAATTGGCTGAGAAGCCTAATGTTTAATGCTTATTTCCAACCTACTGATGCTTGAGGACCTTGGACAAGTCTATTTCCAGGTCTAGCATGTAGCAGCAGCCTTCCTTTGCAAAATCTAGTGGTTAGTGCCAGAAACTCAAACTATTGTATTAACCTAGCACTTCCTTCTCCAGTAGAACAATAATACTAGCTTTCATAACATGATTTGAAGTTTGCAAAGCATTTAATATGTTATCCCATTTGTTCCTCATAACAATTCTGTGTATGTGCCATTAATATCCTCATTTTACAGATGAGGAAACTAAGGTAGTCAGAGGTTAAGTGACTGGCGTAGGGTCACACAACTAATAAGCGTCTGAAGCTGAATTTGAACCCAGGTCTTCATAATACTGTGCCACCTGGCTGCCTCTCTCCTAGCAATTGCTGTCCCTGGCAAAATCTGGTGGCCAGTATCAGGGACTCAGACAATTGAACTAACTTGATACTTCCTCCTCCAAAATAATAATAATGATAAGCTAGCATTTATATAGGGTTTTTAATTTTGCAAAATTCTTTACATATATTATCTCATTTGATCTTCAAAATAACCCTGTGAGATAGGTGTTATCAATTTTACAGAGAGGTGCTAATTTTACAGATAAGAAAACTGAGGGTGAAAGAAGATAAGCGAATTAGCTGGGGTCACATAGCTATTAAGTGTCTGAGATAGGACTTGAACTTGGATCCTCTTGCCTACAAGTCAAATATTCAACACAGAAACATAGATGAAGAGTGTGTGTGTGAGGTACCTGTGTGTGAGGTAGTCCTAGCAGCTCAGTGCCTACCTCAAAGATAATGTGTCTAGTACTTTATCCAGAGCTTTCTTCCCAATAACACAGCCATAACCATTATCCCCATTTCACAGATGAGGAAGCTAAAGACAAGAGAGAAATGAGTTGCCCTATATCACACAAAAAGTTAGAGGCAGAGCTAGGAATTGCATCTAGTCTTTTAACTGATTCAATTCAATTCTAGTACAATTTCTGCTCTCTCATTCTGCTTCCCAATTAAGGGCAGTAAAGGGGACTTTGCACGGTGCCTGACACATTAACAAATGTTTATTGATTGACTGGTTTGGAGTCAAAGGGCCTGGGTTTGAATCTTGACACTATGATTACCTCCTGTGTGATTTTTAGGCAAGTCAATTGACCTCTCTAAGACTCAGTTTCCTCATCTGTGAAATGAGGAGAATGGACCTGATGACCTCTGAGGTCCTATAGTCACATGCCTATGAAGACATTTGGGGCCCCAGCAGGGCAGCATAAGATCAGTGAGGGATGAAAGAGTCCTTCCTTTAGCAAGAATCTACTAATTCCATGAGGGCAGCTAGGTGGCACCACAGTGGATAGAGCACAGGGTCTGGAGTCAGGAAGACTCATCTTCCTGAGTTCAGATCTGGCCTCAGACACTTACTAACTGTGTGACCCTGGGCAGGTCACTTAACCCTGTTTGCCTCACTTTCCTCATCTATAAAATGAGCTGGAGAAGGAAATGGCAAACCACTCTACTACCTCTGCCAAGAAAACCCCAAATGGGGTCATGAAGAGTTGGACAAAACTGAAAATGACTGAGCAATAATTGCAACAACACCAATCCCATCCATTCATACTGTTATTGCTACTTCTCACCTCTGGCTTTTGCCTTCAGTTTAATTCAATGAGGATTAATTAAGGGGCCACTCTATGCAAGACTGTGTGTTTATCTTAGGAGATACGCGGATGAGAAAGGACACTGCCCAATCCCAGAAGAAGCTTACAAACTAATTGAGAGATCCACTAAGCATGCTACTGGGACAAATGTTATAGGGGCAGTAAAGGTAGTGTAGCTAAAAGGGTAAAGTCTGGGAAGCCTGGGTCCAAATTCAGTCCCTGATACTTACTTACCCAAATGAGCGACCTTTTTACGTCTCAAACAGCTCCGTTTCCACCAAGTTACCTACAAGTTGTTATCTATGGTCTGGATTGTTAAAGAGGATCCTCATGCTGGGGGTTCCCCAGAAATAGCAAAAACCACAGCTCCTTCCTATGATAAGGGCAAAGGTGAGATCTAAAATGCTCTTGGAAAATGATAAGAGTTGGAGATGACTTTTGGGCAGTATGGTCAAGAAGACTCCATAGAAGTGCCCCCTAAGTTGAGCCTTGAGGGAGAAAAGAATTTCATATGATGAGACATGATGAGAAGTCATGAATATAATGAGGTATGAGAGGGAGAGATCAATTCAGAGAAGAGCTGAATAAGAACACAGACCAGATGAAGGGAAAGTACCCAAAATAAAGGTGCAAAAGGGAGGTCAGAGATCAATTGCAGAAAGCCTTGAGTGCCAGGCTGAGGGGTCTATGTTTTACTCAATAGCCCCTAGGAAGCCACTGAAAAGGGAGGCTTTTTCCTGCCTTAGTAGACTTTCCTATATTCCAGTTCTTTGCCCACATAGCTGCCCATCTGCTCCCTGTTTGAATGGTGCCCATATGAGGCTGACACCAGATTTGGCTCCAATTCAGCAAACCTGCTAACAGAGCTGCTAGGTGCTTGAGTCCAGGCTGGGATGAGGTCCATTAAGGACACAGTATTAGACTTCATTCCAAGTGACTCACTCCTTATTGATTTGGGTCACCAGTGTTAAAGCATCGGTTTTAGTTGCATTTAATTTAAACAAACAATAAAAGCCTCTTCCTGGCTGGGATACAGGCTGGTTGGATTTTTAATGCCCGGCACGGACATCCAAAGAGTTGGAGAATGTCAGAGCTGAAAGGGACCTTGAAGATCACCTGCTCCAATTTCTGGTTAAGCCCAAGAAGGGAGATCACAAAGTGTGTGAGGTTCTACAGAAAGCCCAAACTGAAGCCAGTGTGCCCGGGATGGATATCCAGAGAGCAGCCCATGACCTTGGGGCCTCTTATTATCTTGTACCCAGATCCCTCCCAAAGTGGGGGCTACCCCCATAGCCTTACTGGATCTGAAACAATTCAAGTCTATTCCTTTGCGTTCACTGCATTATAGTGCATTCTAGTCTATCCTCCAAGCATTGAAGTATCCACTATCTGCTAGGGCCTATGCTAAGCATTGCTGATACACAGGCAGTAACGTAACAATCCCTGCCTTCAAGAAGTTTATATTCTATTGGGAGGGAAGCAACATCTACCAAGATAATATAGTTTTTTTCTGAACCTGTGATTTAATTTGTGTAGATAAACCCTCTAGGACAGCTAGGTGATACAGTGGATAGAGCTCTGGTCCTGGAGTAAGGAATATCTGAGTTCAAATCTGGCTTCAGACACTTCCTAGCTGTGTGATCCTGGGCAAGTCACTTAACCCTGTTTGCCTCAGTTTCCTTATCTATAAAATGAGCTGGAGAGGGAAATGGCAAACCACTCTAGTATCTTTACCAAGGAAACCCCAAATGGGGTCATGGAGAGTCAGACGTGACTGAAAGCAATTGAACAACAACAGATACTCCTTCTACCAATGCAAACCAATGCCTGCTCTGCAAAATGTTTCCTGAGTTTAAGTGAATTGCTCAGGGCTACACAGCCAATAGGTATCAAAGGCAAGATTTGAACCCAGGTTTTATTGATTCAGAGGATAGCTCTCTATCCCCAATACCATTTGACTTCTACTACCCCTCTTAAATTCATCTTAATATTTTACTTAATTTGTGTAAATGTCACAACTCCCCATAAAACTATAAATTTCCAGAGAAATGGGGGCAATGCCAGTACAAAATATATATGGAATCACAACAATGTTTCTAGGGATGACATGGTAAAAGAGAAAGACACTAAAGAGCACTGAGTCAAAGGACCTGGGTTCAAATCCCACCTCTGATATTTACTATGTGATCTTGGACAAGTCACTTGCCTTCCCTGGGCCTCAGTTTCTTTATTAGTTAAATGAGGGGATTGGACTAGGTGGCATCTGAGATCCCTTCCAGTTCCAGGTCGATGGTCCTATAGGTGAGGAGTAGAACTTGTGATTTCATTGGTATAGGAAACTCCCGGATGGTCAAACCCCTTCTACTTATGCAGGTCAGCATCTTCTCTTCATCTTGGAGGCAGCTAGTTACTCACTTGGAGTTAGGAACACCCATGTTCAAAATCTTACCTGACACCAGCTGTGTGACCCTGAGCAAATCACTTAAGCTTTCTCAGCCTCAGTTTCCTCATCTGTAAAATGGGGCTAATCCCTCATGGGTCTATTGTGAAGCTCAAAGGAGACAAGTTGTACAAGGTTTCACAAACCTTCAATCACTATATACTTGCTCATTGTCATTATTGTTGTTGCTTTAGAGCATTGTCAGAGGAGCCAGGACAATTCAAAGAGCCACCACTGAGCTGTCCATGAGGATCCCTGAGGGCTGCTTATCAACATAGAAAACCACATAGTAACATTATCTATGCTCTATTACATTTTTATTTGTTTTCTTAAATATTTACCAATTATGTTTTAATCTGGTTTGAGGAACATCGGTGAATATGACATCTCTGGCCTAGAGCATGGAGAAGTTAAGTAGCTTGTCTAAGGGTAATCCTATATGTCAGCAGCAGAACTTGAACCCAGGGCT
This sequence comes from Vombatus ursinus, assembly GCF_900497805.2. Lineage (NCBI taxonomy): Eukaryota > Metazoa > Chordata > Mammalia > Diprotodontia > Vombatidae > Vombatus > Vombatus ursinus. The sequence continues at coordinate 6,191,085 of NW_020954662.1, read as the reverse complement.
TCCTAGTTTCATTGCCAACTCCCTATCCTCTATACCACACTGCCTCTCTTATGTGCATTACTATGCTACTGCTCTTGGGTGAAAGGGAGCACTAGCAACTTGCAAGGCAGAGGGAGGGTCAACAAAAGCCTCATGAAGAAGGTAGCACTTGAGCTGAACCCTGAAGAGAAAAAGAGGTTCTTAATCAGTCATAGAAGTCCAGTAATAGCTAGGGAAATGCCCTGCCCTAAGCTCAACCAGGCAAATCCCTAGGAGATCAAGCTGGTTCAGGGCAATGTGTTCAAGGGTTTTCTTTCAGGAAAGAACCCAAAGGGCTAGTTTTCCCTTCCCAGACCCTGTGGTCTAGTATGGTAAAGTACCTGACACCAGAGAAACCTGGGGTTCAAATGTCACTCATGACATGGACTAACTGTGCAACCCTAAGCAAGTCACTAAATAGCTCTGTGCTTCAGTTTCCTCATCTGTAAAATGGGGATAATGATCGTACCTACTTCCCCATATGGTTGGGAGGCTCAAAGGAGATGAAGAATGCATGCTTTATAGTGCTCTATAAGTGTGGTGGCTGCTATTATTATTAGTGTAAAGTGCACTCAGGCAGAAGTCAGAGGAGCTGGGGTCAAATCTCAACTTTGTGCTTTAGTAGCTTCCTGTCTGGTGGGGAATGGGAAACAGCCTGGTCCAGTGGAAAGATTGATGACCCTAGAGTCAGAGCACCTAGGTTAAAATCTTATCTCTGACATATACTACTTTTGTGACCTTGGATATGTCAACAGCAGAACTTGAACCCAGGGCTTCCTAGTTTCATTGCCAACTCCCTATCCTCTATACCACACTGCCTCTCTTATGTACATAGTAGCTCTTGGGTGAAAGGGAGCACTAGAAGTCATTGAACTTCTTTGGGCCTCAGTTTTCCCATCTGTAAAATAGGGATGATAGCACTCATACTCCCTACATCACAAAGTGATTGTGAGGAAAGTACCTTCAAAGCCATATTGATTGAGGTTAGCTCTGTGCTTTTCTATGAAATGTCCCTGAAAAGGGACAGGGCACAGGGAAGATTTCCATCAAGCTCTTCAGCTCTTACCCTTCTGAGGGGGCTTCCCCTGGGGAACCAATGACAAAGTTTGTTCTGTACCCATAGCACCCTCTGCTGGGGCAGCCTGACTTCAACCCTCCAGGAAAACAATGGGGTCTGGATTCATCAAGCATTAGGACCATTGTCCATGTAGGGGCATCCAATGGGGCCAGATCTTGGCTCCAGGAATTGAAGAAGTTGGTGCCGTTAACAAGGTGGAGGCCCGAGTTACCAGTGATTCATAGGGTCAAGTACGGGGAATAGTTAGCATTATTTTAGGCATATATTATATATATTAATATATTTAATATATTATTTATATATTATTATATTAAATAATATATAACATGTTTATATATTAATATTAGCTATATTTTCTGTTTTCATCATTATAGGGCATCAAGATGATAAAAATAAATTCCTTGAGCATCTGAACTTGCTTTCATTTGGGAAGGAAGTCTAGACAGTCAGGGCAGGCAAATCTTACCTTGAGCCAGCCTAGTTAGATCCAAGCAGACCAAATCACAGGACTGTGTCCTAAGGCAAGATGGTGTAGTGGGAAGACAGCTAAACTCTGCTACTCAACTTGGAGCCAAAGGATCTGTGTTTGAATCTCAACACTACCACTTACGATAGGCATGATCTAGGGAACGTCTTTCTGGGCCTCAGGAGATTGGACGGGATGGACGGCCTCTGAAGCCCCTTCTAACTCTGGATCTAAGAATATCTATATAAGCTCACAGTAAGACTAGATCAGGGATGGGGAACCTGCAGCCTCGAGGCCATATGTGACCTTCTAGGTCCTTGGGTATGACCTTTTGACTGAGTCCAAGTTGTTTTTTTTTTGTTTGTTTTTTGTTTTTGTTTTTTTTTTTTGGTGAGGCACTCGGGGTTAAGTGACTTGCCCAGGGTCACACAGCTAAGTGTCAAGTGTCTGAGGCCTGATTTGAACTTAGGTCCTTCTCACTCCAAGAATGGAGCTTTATCCACTGTGCCACCTAGCTGCCCCTGACTGAGTCCAAGTTTTACAGGACAAATCCTTTTATTAAGGGGATTTATTCTGTGAAGTTTGGATTCAGTCAAAGGACCACACTTGAGGACCTAGAGGGCCACATGTGGCCTTGAAGCCTCAGGTTCCCCACCCCTGGACTAGATACTCTCTAAGGTCCTTCTGCATCTCTGAAATCCAATGTTCTTATGCTCCCTTGCTCCTACAGTAAGAAAGAGTGGTCAGGACAGCATGTCTCCCCACATAAGTTTCACCCAAATGTAACCCCAACCTCCTCAATAGAATCCCACCCTGACCACTGCTCTGTCTTTACTCCTAACTCCAATCTTCTCAGGATGTCATTCACTGGTACTGTTCCCATGGCAACTCTACCATCTCAGCCTGCTGCTTTCTGGATCTCTAGCATGGACCAGGGCTTAGGAGAGCTCTTGGAAAACAAACTGCTTTGGATTCCTACCTTCCTCTCTGAACCTCTCCCTTGGTATCAGAATCCTAGTGACTCAGAATCCTAGTGGCTCAGAAGTGTACCTCACAGGGCATCTAATCCAACCAGTAACTTATGGGAGTGCTCTCTGCCATGCCCCTGAAAAGTGGCCTCTGCTCAGGGATCGTCAGACCTCCCTGCCTCTGGAGGAAACTCATCTCTCTCTGGGGGAAAAAACTCAGCAATGTTTTTGTTCTCACATGGAGCTAAAATGTGTGTCTTCTGGAACTGGCACCCATTGTTTCTGGTTCTTACCTCTGGGACCAAGTAGAATAAGTCTGAAGTCTCTGATCCTTCTAAACACTAGAAGGTAGAACTCCAGGTACTATCCCTAAATCTTGACTTCTCCAGGCTAAACATCATCATCACCATAAAAAAATAACATGAATATAACACTTTCAGGTTTGCAAAGCACTTTACAAACACCAACTTTCATCCTCACAACCCTCTGAGGTATGTGCTGTTATTATCCCCATTACACAGAAGAAAAAACTGAGGCAGACAGAGGTTAAGTGACTTATTAAAGTCACATGGTAGTAAGTATCTAAGTTCACACCTGAACTCAGGTATTCTTGACTCCCAGTCCAATTTGTTGAGCCATCTAGCTACCTATTAGCATCACTCATTCCTTTAACCAATCCTCCGTGATTCTAAGACCCTTCCTGCTTGCCCTCCTCTGATTGCTGTCCCACTTAACCATGTCTTTCCCAAAATGGGGTTGCTCGTCACTGAGCATAGCGTTCACAATTTGATCTGCCCAAGTTAGAGTACACCTAGATGGACACCTGCTGAGCCTGGAGCCCACTTTTCTTGTAATACCTCAGTCATTCACCATTGAGTCGCATCAGAGCCAGGCTCTATGCTTAGGAGCTGTCCCAGATATAATTTGTTTTTGAGTAGAAGTTCTTCTTCCCTCTGACTCATCTGGTGGAACTGTAGTCTGTGGTTGTACTTGGTTTTATCCTTACTTACAGTTGAGAGGGTAGGGTGATTATGAAGGGGTGATTCAGGTTTCAGGAATATCAGGGCTTCTATTCAGAGATGTTTCAGTTGCTTACCTGATGGCCTAGAAGACAATACCACTTTTCAGGGTTAGGGTGAGGGTGAGTGTCCTAAACTTTTGACACCAGAACCCTGACCTTCTAAGTATGGTCCTCACCTACCTGAAAGAAGGCATGGGGTAGTGGAAATAATATTCGATTTAGTAGAACTGGCTCATTACTAGTTGTGGATTATTGTGCAAATCCTTTCTATAATTGCAACTTGTTTCTCCTTCCATTCTTTATGAGTTGCTACATCCCTCCAAGTCATTACCCCATGGCTACCCTGAGTTGAGTTTCTGAATTAAGCTAGTAAAGTCATCAGGTGACAGTTTGTAGCTGGAATCTTTCCAGCTTCATGGGACCTGCCAGTGTTTGGGACTCAAAAGCACAGCTTTCAAGTGTCTGGGGTCAAGTCAAATTGACTAGCATTTATTAAGCACTTACTGTATACCAGGCACTGTTCTAAGTGATGCGGATACAAATGCAAGCAGTAAGAAGGATAGTCTCTGCCCTCAATGAGCTTACATTCTAACAAGATAAGAAAACACAGAAAAAGAAGATAAAAAGCGGAGGAGGAGGTGGAGAGAGTGGAGAAAGTCTAAAGACTCAGGAGTGGAGTCTGGAGAGCAATGCCATGCATTGGTCTGGGCCCTTTCCTTAAAATGGAGGTTCTGAGAGGAACTGACCAGTCAGAGGAAGGAGCTAAAGGGGTGGAGTGAACTACAAGGTTGAGGAGGCCACAGAGGCAATGTTAGTTTCTGGGGTGACAAGGCTGCTGGGACAGGTGGAGAAAAGGAGTTGTCTAGGGGCAGCTAAGTGGCAAAGTGGATAGAGCACCAGCCCCAGAGTCAGGAGGACCTGTGTTCAAATCCTGCCTCAGACCAAATACTTGACACTTACTAGCTGTGTGATCCTGGGCAAGTCACTTAATCCCAATTGCCTAAAACTAAAAACTAAAAAAAAAAAGAAAAAAAGGAGTTGTCTGGAAGTGAACCTGGAGAGGTCTCCAGGCCTCAAAAGAGGAGTGATGGAGGCCCTTTCTATATAAAATGGGTGACACTTGTACTACCTAGCTCAAGGCAGTTTTTGCAAGGTCCAAATGAATGGAGAACAATTTGTAAATTGTAAAGTTCTAAGTCACATTAAAGTGTTGCATATCTAGTGACTTATTGTTGTTGCTATTATTATTAGTCTTTAAAGCAAAGCTACCAGAATATCAATGGATTTGCCCCTCCCCAAAACACAGCTAGAGGAACGTGGACCAATTGTTCTAGCAGATCTTTCTTATGGGTGGGGGGAAGAGTGAGATAGAAAAGGAAAGAAGGGACAGTGAGGGTAAAAACTGAGAGAGGGACAAAGATTCTTGAACCTGAGCCACCCAGAGCCCAATCAAACAGGCAGGCAATTAGTCTGGTTCAAAAAAACTCTACGTAGGGACAAACTGTAATCAAACACCTATTTATAAGGGTTTATTACGATCATTATTATTCTTTTACTGAGAGGATCATTCTAAAGCCTGTCGGGCGAATGTGTGCTTTCAAATCTTCATAAATGCAAATCGGTCCTTCCCTCCTGCCTTCCTGAGGCACGATGCTGCAGTACACCAACCACAGGGGGAAGCTCTGATGACATAGCCCTAACACAGAGTGGAAGCAGCTTCCCGCAGATTGGCATCTGTTTCCCCATCCCCTGAGCTGGGATACCAGTCATGCACCTGGGTCTGCCAGAGGCTCCCGCTGATTCCAGGCCCCACCCACTGAGCTCTTGGAGAACCCAAGGCAGAGTCCTTCATCCTTCCCGATGCCTAAAATAATGCAGAGAACCATGGGTCTAGAGTCACTAGAATGTAGTAGAGAGAAAGGATAGGCAGACTTGGAGTCAGAGGACATGGACTTGAATCCTAGCTTTGCTAGGAAAACCATCTTTGAGACTTCAGACAAGTTGCATCATCTTCAATGATGGGGGGGGGGTGTGAATTACATGACCTGTAGGGTCCTTACTATCTGTGATCTAGGTTCAAAATCCACTTCTGCTACTTAGGGCCTATGTGAGCTTGGGCAAATTAATTTTTCTCTGGGATTAAGATTCTTTATTTCTACAATGAGGGAAGTTGTGCCGGATTATCCAGTTGAGGCAGTATGGTGCAGTGGAATGAGTATTGACTCTGATGGATAGAGGTTCTGTGTTCAAATCTTGACTCTGACACTACCTGTGTGACTTTGGTGAGTCACTTATCTTCATCTATAAAATGATGTTTAATGCCCCTTCCAATTCTAAATCTTATCAATACATATGGGTAAACTGAGGAACAGCCCTATACAGATGCATAGGACAAAGCTTCAGAAGCTGGCAATTCTGCCTCCCCTGATAAGTGGAAGATATTGGGATTTTGGCACAGTGGAAAGAGTGGAATAAGATGGCCTGTGTTCAAGGCCTACCTCTGACTTGAAGCTCTGACCTTGTGACTTTGAACAACTCACTACCTTCCTGAACCTCACTTTCACCATTTCTAAAAGGAAGCAGTTGAACTAGTTGACCTCAGAGATCCCTTCCACCTCTAAGTCAATGATCCCATAATCTAGACCTCTCAAGATCCAGAGCTATTCTATTGGAAAGAGCAAGGGTTAGAGAACCAGGATTCTAGATTGTACCATTAATTAAATAAATTCCAATCACATAATCCTCTCTGTGCCTCAGTTTCCTGTCATCTAAAGGCCCTTCTGTCTCTTAGAATCATACTCACAGAATTAAACTCATTTCACCCAATTATTTATATCACCTTTTTCTCCCACTCATATCTCTAAATTTCAGGGAAGGTGTGACCATATGCCTTCATTGTTCCAGTCTAAAAAAGAGTCACCTGCGAACAGGTGAAGCTCAAGTGATATCTATAAAAGGGAAGTAGGAGGTTAGTGCTGGAGAGGATACAATCTAAGAGTGAGACTGGACTATCAAATTTTGTGTGACTTTGGAAAAGTCATTTCCTTTCTCTGAAATGAAGTTTCCTCATCTGTAAAATGATTGACACTTAGCATAGCACTTGATATATATAGCACTTTATAAATGCTCATGGATTTGGTTGAACTTGAACTTTTCTGGAAGAATTTTGGATTGAGCTAGATGGTTTCCTCCAGATCTAGAACTCCAAGAATCTTTTCTGAAGGTAACACAGAATAGACAAGGCATTGGGCAGAGTGGAATCCCAATCCAAATGGATAACCAAGAGAAGGCTTGACCGATGTGATGAAAGAGGGTCTTTCTGAGCCTCCTCCCTCTATGGTGTGTGTGTGTGTGTGTGTGTGTGTGTTTTGGGGGGAGGGAGCTGACTGGAAGACCAAGCAGGCATCCTCCGCTTTGCTTGCCTGCCTCAGGGCCCTTTTTGTTTTTTATAGTCTCTCTCTCTACCTGTGCAGTTCTTTCCGTCTGTGATGCCTCCCTCTCCTGGCCACTGACTCTCCTCCTCTCTCTGCCCCAGGGTGACTGGCGGCCTGGAGTTCGGGCTTTTGGTGTCTGAGGGGGAAGGGCTTGCTCTGGGGAGGCGGGGAAGGGGAGGTGAGAGAAACCCTCGGTCAGCTGGGGAAGGGTTAAGAAGTAAAAAGCTGCAAACCCAGGAAAGTAAAAAAAAGGGGGGGGAGAGAAGAAAAGAAAAGAGAGGAGGGGAGGAAAGGGGAAGAGAAAGGGTCGGGAGGAGGATCTCTCCCTTTCGCAGCAATAAATCGGCTTAGAGGACGATAGCAGAACAGCCCAGAAAGGATTAAAGAAAAGTCTATATAATAGAGAGGAGAGAGGGAAGGGGGGTGGGGAAGGAAAAAAAAGGGGGAAGGGGAGGGGGGAGAGAGAGGGAGAGAGAGACAGAGAGAGAGAGAGAGAGAGAGAGAGAGGAAGGGGGCGGGGGGAGGGATGGAGCTAGCGAGCGAGTGAGACAGAAAGGGGGAGGGGGCGCTCGCTCTCGCTCTCGCTCTCTCGCTCTCTCGCTCTCTCTGGGAGTGGAGAGAGCGCGATTTCGCTCCCAAACTCCGAGCTGCTGGTCTGGACTCTTTGCTGCGGGTTTCGCACTAGCTAGAGAGCCAGCCCGAGCCCCGGACTACGGGCGCACACTGGGGCTGCGCTCCAGCTCCCTCTCTCCTCCGCCGGCAGGGCTGAGCAGAGCCGAGCCCCAGCGAGCCGAGGCTAGACTAGCCGAGCCAGGTGTCGCTGCGCCGCCTCCCCTCCGGTTTTCAGCCAAGCCTCCCGGGGTCCGCTGCCTCCCGCGGCGGCGGCGGCGGCGGCGGCGGCAGCTGCAGGCACAGGGCCGGCGAGGGGTGGGCAGCGAGGGCAGGATGGGGGAGCCCCGGCGGCGCCCGGCGGCGCCTGCCCTGCCCGCGTCCCTCGGCGCCTCGGCGGCCGGCTGCGGGCGGCGGGAGAACGCCTGAGCCGGATGGAGCGGGGCGCCTCGGCCGCCACCGCCACCGCCTCCTCCTCGTCCTCGTCCTCGTCCTCGTCCTCTTCCTCCTCGTCCTCCTCGTCCTCCTCCTCCTTCTCCTCGCCCTCCTCCCCGGGGCCACCATGCGAGCCATGAACTGCCCGCGTGTCTGCCTTCTGCTCGCTGAGCTCCTGGACCTGGCGCTGGGTGAGTCGCGGGCGCCTTCCCGGCCCGGGGGCTGCTGCGGCTGCAGCCGCCACAGAGCGCGCGGGATGGCGGGGCTGAGCTGGGGGTTGCTCCGGGCACCGGGGTGTCTGGGGAGGGGCGCGGTGTGTGCTTGTGTTAGTGTGTGTGTGTGTGTGTGTGTGAGTGCGCGCGCGCGCACGCGTTTGTGTGCCCGCTTGCCGGGGCATGTGTCTGAATTTGGATGGGTCTCGGTTTAGGGATGGGAACGTAGGGATTCAGGGAGCGAGTGTGTGTGTGTGTGTGTGTGTGTGTGTCTAGGTGAGTATAAATGTGAGTCAGTGTCTATTATCGTGTATATGTTTGCGTGGCTACTCTGTAGGGTTATTCTGGGGCTGTATGACAAAGTGTATATCTGGATGTTCCGGAGTTTATATACTGGAGTGTGTGTGTGTGTGTGTGTGTGTGTGTGTGTGCGTGAGTGATCAGTATGATTGGGGTTCTGTTTGAATATGAGTGGAGATTGTTGGGCTGTTTCGGGGTTGCGTTGGGAGGTGAGAATGTCTGAATCTTGCCTTCGGGATTATGTATATTGGGGTCGTGTGTGTGTGTGTGCGTGTGTGTGTGCGTGTGTGTGTGTGTGTGTGTGTCTTGGGGGACTGCCAGTGTGTATTCAGAAGAATGAGGGATGGGTGCATCTGGGCGTGCAGGAGTGCGTGCGTTTGGAAGGGGGTGTGTGAGGGTGTGCTCTGTTGTTCCGTGTTGTGTTGTGGCAGAGGGTGTATGTAAAACGCATTATGTGTCGGTGTCCCCTCTGGGAGGACTTGTTGGGGCTCCCGACTGAGCCGGCAGATTCGACAGGGACTTGTCTTCTCTCCTGAGCTCGATTTTCGTCTCTGGCTCAGGCTGGGTCCCGGCGTGGCTTCTCAGAGTCCAGGGCTCTTTCCTGCCTGTCTGCCTGACTGCCGCGGATCGTGGCCACTTGCAGTGCGGCTGCCTGGTAGACCCAAAGGCTTCTGAGCTCACTCGGATCTTCTCTCTTCCTGGCTCTACCCGTAATCGGTAGAGGGTCCTGAAAGGGCCTCTGGGCAGAATAGGGAAACTCGAAGCCGGGAGAGTGGATTGATGGGTCTATCTGGGGATGTCTAGGGACATGAAATGGTCGTTCCGGAGCTCCCTGGGCAGCCGCCGCCGCTGCCTCCACGGCTGCCAACTTTCAGTGCCCAGAGGCCAGCTGCGGCTGGAGCGGAGATTGGGCGGGGGCGATGGGGGAGGGAAGAGGAGAGGCTTACACGGGAAAGTAGCTGTAGAGAGAAGGGTGGTACCCCCATTCCTGTCTTCTTTGGGGGGACGGAGGGAGTGCAGTTGCACAACAGTGGCAGGCTAGCGTCTGAGGATTTCCAGTTACGGAGGAGGTGTTCGACTACCCCCCTTCTCCCGCCTCCCCACTGCAGCCTCTCAGGAGGTGCAGGGACTTTAAGCCCTCAACACTTTACCTTCCCTCTAAGCCCAAGACTGAGAGAATTTTTAAAGTGGTTTAAAAGTCCGCCCCCACCCTATTTACTAAGGTGGGGAAGGCCCTTCCCATTTAGTCAGATGGCCTACAAGGGGGAGAGAATAAACGGTCATGGGGAACGGTGGCTAAGAATTAAGCCTGTGGGCAGCTACCCAAGGCACCAGAGCTTTCAACTGCGAAGGGGGCTTTGGGGAAAACGAGGGGAGATGGTGCCACCTTGCCCCCTATGACAGAAGTGAAGCTGAGGCAGTTGATTTGGGATGGGGGAAGAGGTAGCTTGTGGTAACGGAGCTCGGAAAGCAATTTGGCTGAAAAAGCCTTAATCCATCAGGAATCGTCCCCTCACCCCCCCCCAAACCCCTTATCTAAGGGGACTGCCTCAGTTGCCTGACGATATGGGCTCCGCAGCAGCGTCCCATTCACCGTCCCTAGCTCCTCCCTCCTTTCCCTTTCCCTCTCTCGTGTGGGCTAGTGTGGTTTGGAAGGGGGCGGGGATGGAGAGGCTCCGACTGGGGGAACATCGAGACTCCTGCTGGGATCGCATCCTCTTCTAATCCTCACAGGCTGAGGACTGAGAGATGGGAGAGGCAGAACTGGGAGCAGGAAACTTTGAGCTGTCTCCTTTGCTCCCTTGCTCATTCCTTTGAATGAGTCGGGAGGCCAGCGGGAATCACGAATCATTCCTATCTCCTCTTCCATTAGCACCTGAGGCAATCTGACTGGCAGATTTTTTTGTTTGTTTGTTTTGGGTGGGGAGGGGAGTCCCCTTCTTCTTGCAGTCCAGCTGTTGGGGTAGGACGGGAAAGATGACCAGCTGTGGCTGACTGGGTTTCCTAACCTTCCAGATGTGAGGTACTCACTGTACCAGAGGAGGGCACTCTTTCTAGATACAACTGGATTCTGTAGAGCTTGTTTGGGTTGGCAGCCTGGGGAGGCACCTGTTCATTGAGAGGAGCGGCCCCTAGGTACTGATCCTTGCCTAAGCCAGACCTGGATGATGTCTGAGTTGTGCATTCCAGCAGATTGCCATTTCCTCTAATGTGGGATGAGGAGTGAGTTGCATTTGGCTGAGTATAAACGGGGAGCAAGGGGTTAGTGCCCTAGATGCTGCCATCCACATGATCACTTCAGTTTGACTACGGAAGAGGCAGAGATCCCCGCAGTGGCATGCCTTCGGGGTTTGCCTGGGAAGAAGCCCAATTCTGCTGGTGACCGCTTGGCCTTTGTCTTAGCAAAATCTTTCTCCCTGCCGTTCTTCACCAGCTCCGGGAGCCCAGAGACAGGTGTGGATCTTAGTTGGATTTTGGCTGAACAAATTCATTTCTGCAAGAAATCCCAGCCTCCCTTTCTGCTTTGCCAGATATCAAAATAGAGTGGGATATCTCTGAGTAGCCCACATATGCCCCTGTGGATGGGGGTGGATGTGATGGTTGGTACCTGCCCTTGGAACAGGGCTGCTGGGTGCATCCCAGGACAGGAAAGCCAAAAGATGAGAGCAAAAGACATTGTCTCCTGCCTTGATTGGGGGAGGGGGAGGGGTAAGGGGGAGTGGTGGTGGTGAGATAGTAACTGAGGCTAGACAAATAAGGGGGAACAGTCCTACCAAGCTTTCCTCCTTCAAGGTGTCAGTAGGGGAGGCAAGGGGGAGTTGGTTTCTCTCCTCAACACCCTCTTCTTCCTGCTCAGCTTAGTTGGGGCCAAGTCAGTTGCAAAGCTAAGACTTTGGGGTGTGTATGCTGGGAGCTTTATTTATTTATTTATTTATTCCTCCAAGATGATGGGTTCTGGGAGAAGTGGAGAGGAGACTGTACACAGAGGCAGGGACTGGAATGTACCCCAGGAGCCACCTCTCTGCAGCTTATGACAGGAGGAGATGCCACCTGTCACTCTCCAGCCCTCTCTCCCCCATCACATGGATCTCTACCATCTTTCCTTTCATCATGAGGATTCTACCTACTCTCACAGCCATAAACTTTTACCCTTACAATCTCCACCATCACCAAAGCATGCAAATGAATTTTCCTATGAGATTCTCCCCTTCCTATACCACAAAAGATTATACAACTAGAAAGGACCTTAGCAATCATTCATTTAGCCCCACCTCCATTTTATAGCTGGGCAAACTAAGCCTAGGAAATGACCCAAGGTCATAAAAAGCCCAATGTCATAGTGACAGAGCCACAACTAGAACCCAGATCCTGGTCTCTTCTGCATTACAAAAGGTCTGGATTAATGTTCTCTGAGATTTTGTAATGATAAAGGTTCACACTTCCTTGTCTCCAACAAATCACACCTGCCAAGTAGTCAGTTCCAGTAAGGGTCCTTGCCTGGGTCTAAGCTACTTGACCTTTCTTTAACTCCCCATCCTTACACACACACATCCCCATTTGTAGGATCTGACTTCATTGGTGGATACAGATGATGAGCCTGGCAAGGAATGGTAGTTCTAATCTCTCATTGAGATAGTCCTTAGCTGCTTTCCAAAACTCTTTTCACATCTGATCTCATTTGATCCACACAAGATCCCCTTTGAGATAAGTTGGGCGAGGTATTGATGTTTCCATTATACAGACATAGAAACAGGTCTAAAGATGAGCTGATCAGCCAATGGCAGTCACACAGCTAATCTGATGGAGGACCTCAGGTCTTGACTTCTAGGCCTATGTCTTTTCCATCACATCAAAGAGCATGTCCACACAGTCCAAAGTAAAGTGGAGACTTGTTCATACTGTGATCACAGGAATTAGAGCTAGAAGACACTTAGAGTCTGACTCCTTCATTTTTGAGATGAAGAAACTGAAACTTAAAGCTAAGTAACTTATTCAAGGTCACACCAATAGTTAGTGGTACAGCTGGGATTCCAGATCCCTGACTCCAATCCAGCTCTGTCTCCCTGCAGACAACAAGCCCAGGTAATTTTCTGCATCTCCACACCACCTCCCCCAACACACACCCCACTTCACCTTAAGTATTTCAGTCACAGCACTTAAGTGAGGAAGAAAATGATAATGGGAGTTGATTTCATTCACATCCCTAGCCCTTGGAGATAGAGATTTGGCAATTAGCCAGTTCTGCCACAAATCCTTTTTGGAAGTAGGTGGGTCAAATAGGTAAATAAAAGATTTGGATTGGATCTACACATTCAATCTAATTCAACAAATATTTATTAAGTGCCTACCATGTGCTAGGCAGTGAAAATAAAAAGACAAAAATGAAACAATCCTTGTCCTCAAGAAGCTTGCATTCTAATGGAGGGATACAATATGCAGGATGTGCATAAGTCACAGATTTAAAGCTGGAAGGCACCTTAGAAATCTAGGGGTTCTTACCTTGTGGTCCAGGGACCCCTGATTTCAGAGGTTTTTTTAATTTGGCTGGAAAAGTTACATCTTAGTTTTTGCCAACCTCTAAACAAAACTTAGCATTTGCTTCGATTATGGAATTAGGCAATAGATCATTTATCATTCTGAGAAGGTGTCCATATTCTTCAGTGGTCCCATCCCTTCATTTTATAGATGAGGAAACTGAGGCCCATAGAAATTGAGTGACTTGCCCAATGTCACACAGGTAGTGAGTGACAGAGTTGAGATTTAAATCCAAACCCTGGGATTCCAGACCAACTCTTTTCCACACCCACTACACCATGCTGCCTCTGTGAGTGTAAGAAGAGATAGGGAATAAAAGTCAGAAGGGGAAGCTTAGACAAAGTGCTCTAGGGATATCTGAGGTGGGAGAGAAAACACATCCTTTCAGGTATTGGAGAAGGCTTCATGGAAGAGGTGGTACCTGTAGTCTTCAAACAGAGGCTTGTTGGCCAACTTGTCATTGGTATTCTTTTTGGGATTTGGGACAGCCTCCTCAGTCTCTTCCAACTCTGAAATTTCATTATTCTGTGATTCTGGATAGTTCAGTCCCCTGAACTTGCATTGGCACATAAGTATTCCAATTTGACCATCTATAGAAATCCATTTAGCTGGATAATCATCAAATCTGCATGGCCCTTGGTTGGCCTATGTGAATAGCCAGCTTTCAGCACTTCTACTCTCTAGACATTGAAAATGTAAAGATAGGATGTGTGTGTGTGTGTGTGTGTGTGTGTGTATAGGAGAATGGAATAAGAGTCTGAGAAAGGGTAGAGCAGGGTGGAATGAAGAAGGATGGTACAGTGGGGAAAGGTTTGTCTTCTAGAGAAGGGTCTAAAATAGAGATATTGCTGATCTTTCTATCTGGAGACCTTCCCAGGTAGAACTGAGCTCATCACTGGATTTGGTCCCATGCCAGGTATTGTGAGGCGTATGAAGATGGATAAAACACAATCTTGTCCTCAAGTCTAGCATTTAGCAAACACCTACTATGTACCAAGCACATGGAATGTTGATGAGGCTGGTTGATGGGGGGTGCCATATAGGCTAGTGGCAAGAGGTTTCTTGTGGATGTTTAAGAAGCGTGGTCCAGGTCACCCACCCAAAGAGGGAATTGAACCAGATGACCTAAGGCCTCCCAGCTCTAGATCTGTGATCCTATGATGGTCTTTATTTATTGCTTTCCTCCAAACAGCCCTCTGTTATAGACAATACAAGCATCCAGTCCAATTCAGCTAGCATTTATTAAGTACCTACTGTGAGCCTGGCACTGTATTAGACACTGGGGATGCAAAAACAAAATGGTCCCTGCCCTCAAGGAACTTACATTCTACTCTGTTAGAGTTACCAGTGTGGAAGCTGAGAATTTCAGAAGTTAAGTAGTTTGTCCAGGTTAATATGTATTGTAAATAGCAGGACCAGAGCTTGAACACAGATCTTTGGAGAACAGTTCAAGTCTAGCACTCTTTCCATACTTGCTCTCACCAAAAGCCCTGAGTGCCTGACCCTCTATATCTCATCATGGAGACAGAGAAAAAATTGACAAGGAAGAAACCTGGACTTTCAGGATCCTAGACCCAGAGCGAGGGGAGGGAACATCTAATCCAATCCCTTCATTTCACAGGTGAGAAAACAGAAGCCCAGGGAGGTTCAGTCTTGTTCCAAGTCAACTCAGGCAATGCGTGTGGGGACCGGGATCTTCTTTACCTCTTTGGGCCTCGGACTTTCTTTCTTGTTCTCTTGCCATATTAATTTCTGTTTCTGTCTCCTTTGGGTTCCTCCCTATCTCTTGTGCTTCCTGTTTCTCTTGGCTGATGCTTCTCTGTAGCTCTGGCTCCAACCTCTGTGTACATAATCACTGGAAGAGCAGGAAAGGGCTTTAGAGACCATCTACTCCTGACCTCTCATTTTACAGAAAAGGAAACTGAGGCTCCAAGAGGGAAAGTGAATTCAGTGGCAGAACTCAGACTCAAACCTATGTCTTCTGAGTCTTCGATTCAGTGCTCTTTCTACTGAAAAGCTACACAATGTAATTGGTGCTTATTTGTTTCATCTAGTGAGCTAAAAATGGACAGTATGTTTGGAAATTGTCCAAGCATTGGCTGATGGTGACTGCCATCAGCCACTAGGTCCTGATGGAAAGCCTTGAGGTGTGAATGTTGATTCTGAGAACACTTCATCCTGTTGTTTTTTTTTCTTTTTTTTACAAGGGAACTCCATCTTAAAGACAAATGCCCCTTTAGGAAGTGATGTCATGTGTTCCCACGATGCTGACATTTATAGTTATAGACACAAAGTCCCCACTGAAGCAGCGATGTAGGCTGCTGGTTTCCTCCTCCGTTGCCTTTTTGAAAAATGGCTTTTTTTCCCTCCCTTAGAATGACAGCCATCTCCCCATGGGTTCCTCCCACTCTTCCCCCACAGGAATTCTTTACTCCAGACTACAGGGTCTGCTCATCCTCCTGGGATGAAGTTCCCGGAGGCAATCAATCAATCAGTTGGTGAAGAAACACTTATGGAGTAAAGTCTAATGGAAGAGGCCTAGACTAGGTAGGAAGAGTCTGTTCTCAGCTCTGCTACTAACTAGCTGTGTGACCTTAGGCAAGTCATTCCCCCTCTTGAGGCTTCAAAATCTTCATCTATAAAATGAGAGAATCAGATGGTAGATAACATCTAAGATACCATCCAGCTCTGATAGACTATGCTCTAAGGCCCCTCACAGCTCTGATATTCTATTCTCTAAGGTTTCTCCCCATCTCTGATATTGTGTTCTAAGGCTTCTTCCAGCTACAAAAATTAAAATCCTCCCATGTACAGAACACTGTATTAGGTATAGGAAGGATACAAAGTTTAAACAAGACCATGGGTCTTGTCCTCAAAGAGCGTGCAGTCTAGATTGTGGAGAAAGGACATAGTGTACAATGCCTTGTATCTTATGTTTTCTTTTTTGTGTATAAATAGTAATAACTTTCAAGGTCAGGGAAAGGAGAGGTGATCAGGTTCAGAGAGATTGGAGAACCAGGGTGATATTCATTCAATAAGGCATTGTCTGTATCCTTTTGTGTTTGGCCTTTGCAGTGGTGCCTAGCCTTACCCGCTGCTTCCACCCACTTGCTCTCCTTTCCTTGGCTTACAGAACTGAGACATCTGGCTGCAGATAACATTCTCTGTGTTCTTCTCCCCCAACAGTTTTCCAACCCACCCCTTTTTGGCAGCTCTGGGGAAAAAAGGGAGACATGAAGGGTGTGAATGAAGTTCCTCACAAGCCCATGGTCGTATTCTCCTTCAGTGCACCCTGGCTTTGTCTAAGCTCAGAACTGAGGAGCTGGGACCAGGCCTGGTTTTCTTGGCTGTGATCAATGACCTCTGGAAGCCTTCTCTAAGCTGAAGGATTTGCCTTCCATCCAGCTCTCCATGCTGGTGCTCTTGCTAGCTCAACCTCCAGCCTTCTAACAGACCAGCCTGTTGGTTGGCATCCCAGCTAGCATCTTGGCGCTGAAACCCATGGTGGGATATGCCAGGATGGTGGATCTGTCTCTCAGTTTCTTCTGGATGAAGGGTGTGACTAACCCTTGAGCTGGCTGGGCCTGCTAGAAAACTAGGGAACAATGTCTAGGGGCTACTCCCCTTGTACTCTCTCTCCTCCTAGGAACCAATCAATCAACAAACATTTATTAAGCCTTCACTATGTGCCAGGAATTGTGCCAAGCACTAGGGAAACAAAAAGATGCAAAAGACAATTTTTGCCCTCAAGGAGCTTGCAATCTAATGGAAAGAACAAAGCACAGATTCAGTCCACCACCATACCACCTTACACCCACCCCAGGATGGGCCCTACTTCCCTATGGGAGCATGTTGACCAGGCAGATACAGCCCATGCAATTCTAGTGCACACTGTTGCTGTCAATGAGGCTTGATTTTTATTTTTAAAAGTTGGTGGTTCATGTGGTCATTTTATATGTGTAAGCTATCCTGCTGGCATCACTATACATGGTTCCCAGAAAGAACTTAGAAATATACACACATATATACATACAAACATACGTACACATATATATGCGTATGTGTGTATATATAAATATGTGTATGTATGTATGTATCTATCTATATGGATCTGTATAGATATGTGTATCTATATATGTATTTATATATGTCTATATATGCATGTGTATATTGTATACCTGGGAAATGCTGAAGGTGCTGGCAGAGGTGTGTTGGGCTAATTGTAGTAAAGATACTCATTCTTGGTGACCTTTGGAACCTGAAGCTTAGATAACCCAAAGCATTGGTTATCCAAAAGTCATTTCTTGGCCATAGGCTTGGCCATCCAGTCAGACACACATATATTCAACCCCTATATGCCTTGGGGAATGACTACATGACTAGAATCTAATTTGTTTGTTCAATCATTCATTCTTTCTTTAATCCAAAATTTATTAATTACCTAGAGTCATGAAGATCAGGATTCAAATCTCACCTTTGACATGTTCTAGCTGTGTGACCTTGGGCAAGTCACTTAATGGCTCACAGCCTCAGTTTCCTCATCTGTCAAATGGAGATAATAAATAGCACCTATTTAACAATAGGGTTGTTATGAAGATATAATAGCACCTATCTAATAATAGAGTTGTTATGAGGTTAAAATGAGATAACATATGTACAGTGCTTTGCAAACCTTAATGAGAACTATTATTATTAAGGCACTTTAAAAATCTTAAAGCACTATATAATTGTTAGCTATTATATTTGCCATGTAATATTATATCAGTACATGTAATATTAGATCAGTACTCTACTTTAGGCTGCTGGAGGAAAATATTTATTTTATCCAAAATTTGCAAAGTTCTTTACAAAAAATTATCTCATTTGATCCTCAACAGCCCAGTGAAGTAGGTGCTATTAGCATCCTCATTTCACAGATGAGGAAAAGTCACACAGCTACAAAGCAGGATCTGAACTAAGTTCTTCCTGACTCTAAGTTGAGCATTCTATCCATTGGGCCACCCACTCCCTAGCCTTCTCTGTGCTATCTCATTGATTATGAATGAATGAGTGAATAAATGAATGAATGGGCATTTATTAGGCACTTACTGTGTGCCAGAATTGTGCTAAATTTAAGGAATACAAATAAAAATGTGGAGCTAGTTCCTGACCTCAAGAAGCTTACATTCTAATAGTGACACAGCACAATAGGAGATGAATATTTTGGGTTGGAAAGTTCCATAGTTTGGTTTAATCACTTGATATCTCAGGGCTCCAGACAACTCTCCAAGGTTCTGAATTACAGGTGGCTCGTTATAGATGGGCATTGAAGGAGAGTTTTTGAACCTAGAATTCCTAGAATAGAGAGAACTACAGGTTCCCCACCCCCACCCCCACTCCACCAAAAACACTTACTGGGGGATATTGAGACAAAAAAAGAAAAACAAATCCTGTCCTCAGGAAGCCTACATTCTACTGGGGAGGGGATAAAGCATGTACATAGGTAAGGTAACATAAAGAGTAATACTAGATAATTTCAGATCCTAGCAACAACTCAAACCTGGGTGGTGATGGGCAGATGGGACATCAGGAAAGGCACCAGAGCTGGGCTCTGAAGAACATTGAGAATTCTGAGAGGTAGAGCTACCTATCCCTACCTTCCCTGTCAGGTTTCTTTCCTTAATTATGATAATTCAAGTTGATTTAGTCAACAATTATTTACTGAGCATCTACTAGGATCCTGTGCTAGGTGCTTCCAACTCTGACCCTAAACATACTGTGCTCTTCTGGGCCTCCCAAATCTGCCATTCTATGTTCTAAGGGCCTTCCCAGCTCTGACGTCCTGTGTTCCAAGGGCCCTCCCAGCTCTGACATTCTGTGTTCTAAGGGTCCTCCCAGCTCTGACATCATGTGTTCTAAGGTTCCTCCCAGCTCTGACATCCTGTGTTCTAAGGCCTCTCCCAACTCTGACATTTTGTGTTCTAAGGCCCTTCCCAGCTCTGACATTCTGTGTTCTAAGGCCCCTCCCAGCTCTTGACATTCTGTGTCAAGTCCACCAGTAGGACTTTTAAAAATGGCTAGGAGAATTTCTTTTGTGCCTCAACTTCTGGAATGGGGGCTAAGCCCCAAGGGATCAATGATGAAAGGCCTTTTTACTATTCATGAGCAGTGCTGTGCCCTTTCACCAGACAGCCTCACTCCTCTTTCTCTTCCCCTTACTCCCAATCCTGCCCTTTCATACCAACCTCATGCATGCTCGCCAGAGGGCTGGGTGGGCTCACTCCATTTGTTGACTGCTTGGCAAAGGAAGCTCTTGGACAGGCCAGCTGGGTCCCAGCCAGTCCTTCATGGGTTTGGGTATCCCTCTGGTATCCTAGAAACAATCAAGTCAACAAGTCTTTTCCAGCTGCCTATTCTGTGTTGAGTCCTAACAGAGGCACTCTGAGTGTGTCTGGGTGAAGGGGAGAAAGCCAGTAGCAAAATATGAGACACCTATTCTTGCCTTCAATGAGCTTATAGTCTAGCAGGGGACAATAGTCATCTTAATTCACATTTCTAAAGTAGTGATAATGAAGCTGTAACAGTAGAATTTTCTAGCTTTCTTTCCTCATAATAGCCCTACAGAGTGCATAACAATGTTAATAAATGTTTCTTGAGCAAATATTGTGTCAGGTGTAGGGAGAGATACAACGTTTAAACAAGACAGGAAGCTTGTCCTCAAAGGAGTCACGGTGTGGCAGAGAAATCATTGAATTTGGGAGTCTGGAGACCTGGGCTTGAATCCTCCTTCTGGTACTTATGAGCTGTGTGAACCTGGCAAATGACTTCACCTGGGAGGGCAGCTAGGTGACACAGTGGGTAGAGCACCAGCCCTGGAGTCAGGAGGACCTGAGTTCATCTCTGACCTCAGACACATGACACTTAGTAGCTGTGTGACCCCAGGCAAGTCACTTAACCCTGATTGCCTCACCAAAAGGCAAAAAAAAAAAATACTTCACCTGTTTGCCACAGTTTCCTCAGCTGTAAAATGGGGATGACAGCACCCATCTCACAGGATTGTTGTGAAGATAAAACAAGATGATGTTTGTAAAGTGTCTGACATGTAGTAGGCACTATATAAATCCCCCTGGCTTATATTTATGTATTTTTAAAAATAGATTTATATCCTGTTTTCAGGGACTATTATATTCCACAGGATTCAACAGTCTTTTGAAGAATTAAAGATGGTCAATGGAGAGGTACATGGTGGGTATGATCAGGCTGCAAGCGAAGGTCAATGAGGGAATTTGAAAGAAGAACATGGATGGAAGATGATATCAAGGAAGCATCTGATAAGAGGAGAAAATGGGCTGGTCACATGTCAAGGGCAAAGGATGGCCTATAGATAGCCAGAGAGTGCCACTGGAATCCCGGAGGAGGAAGGAGAAATTGAGGAAGATTTCCAGTACATCCAATTTCTGGGAGAGCACGGGCTAAAGGCTCACCAAGTGGGCAGACCACAGATAGATTGAAATCTGCATTATGGGAGGTAACTTCTGAATCAATGTAATCACAGAGCCATCTGAGTATTGAATATCATTTGTTTTTGTATCAGGTTCATTTCCAAAAATCTCTCCTCTTCTCCAGTCTGGGGAACCACCCCTTTATAATCAAGAATTTTATAAAAGGAAAAAAATAACAATTCAGTACAACTAACCATCAGTACATCAACTAAGCCTGAAATTATATGCAGTGTTCCCCACCCATAGTCTCCTATTTCTGCAAAGAAGGGAAGGAGGTGCATTTTGCTACTTCTCTTTTGGGACCACGCTTGGCCATTTGGGTTCCATAGGATTTGGTTTTGATTTCCTTTTCTTCCACTTAACATCTTGGGATCATTATATATATCATTTTCTTTGTTCTTCCTACTTCTATACAGTTGTGGTACTTCACGGTATTGTACAGTTCAGCAGAGCAAACCTCATTATCCCCATTTTCCAGCAGAAGAAATCGCGGTTTGGAGGGATTAAGTGCCTAGCCAAGTTTACCCAGTTGAATGTTGACCACCCTGGGCAAAGGCCTGATTGCCCTGCTCTAGTTCCACCTCTGGAAAGTGGAAAGGGGGGCCCTACCTCTATGCCTGGTTGGTATGGGATGGATACCAAGTGTGGGAGAAGCAGGGGGCACCCAGGAGGGAGCGTCTGTCAGGGGCTCTGCCCCTGCTTTCTCCTGGAGAGACTCCCAACCTCATAAATCACCCGAGCTGGGATCAGGAGTCACCGGGGAAGGAAGCAGCTGAGCCGTTGGTTTTTTTGTTTGCCTGCCAAACTGCTCCTCTTGCCCTTTTGTTTCCAATTCTGCAGAGCAGCTAGCTTGCCCGCCTGCCCGCCACTCTGATGGGGTTGTTTTTAACTAATCACTGATGCTTCCATTATCTCCCTGGCATGATCTCTTCCTCCCTTTTCTTGGTGCCTTCCGAAAATAAACTGTCAATCACAGGCTGAAGTTGCAGTTTTTGAGTGGGGGATCTGGTTTGTGGCTTCATGGTCTTGGAGGTGGGGGCAAGGGTAAAGGGGTGAGACTGACCTTGGGGAAAGGATAGCATTCAGGGAAGGCTGCCTGGCTATGACACGAGACAACAAAGCCGGGACAGGACAGATGGCACCTGCCCCTGTGTTTGTGCTGCCTGGCCCTGGCTCTGATTTTGGCTAGCCACACAATAACTCCAAACTGAGTATCTAGTTCTCAGAAAAAAAAAAACAGGTAATGGGATTCTTACTGTTACCTAGCACTTCATATGGTATGTGTGGGGGAGTACTGAGCAGAGAATCAGATACAACACCAAAGCCTCTTTGTGGGTCTTTGTTTTCTTGAGAGAAATGGGACCTAGGGGATTTGGGACCTGGTATAATGGGCAGAGAGAAGTTAATGTTGGCCTTCTGGTGTGATTACCCCAGGAAAAGGAGTGATGTGAGACCAAACCAGAAAGAGGCAGAGGAATTATTATACTGAAGGGTAGGTTAGGATCTATGTGGAAGGGAGTGAGAAGAGCAGACAGCGGGTAGACTTGGGCTCCAGTCTTCAAAGTAATGGTAAATGGAAGTCTTAACTGAGGGAAAATGTCAAGGGTGACCATTGGGACCATTGGCTCATCCAACATTAAATCTATCAATCAATTACACAGTGATCACCATCAGTTCAGTATTTCTCTTGCTCCATTACTTTGAGGATAGTGGAAAGAAGACCAGTCTGAGGGTCCAGGGCCCTGAATTCTAATCCTCTCTTTGCCACTAATTACTTATAAGACCTTAGGAAAGGAATTTCTTTTTTAAGGTCTTCATTTCCTCAGATATCAGATTGAGAGGTGGACTGGAGAGGTCTCTCCCAGCTCTGACATCCTGTGTTCTAAGTCCTCTCCCAGTTCTGACATTCTGTGTTCTAAGGGCCCTCCCAGCTCTGACATCCTCTGTTCTGATTCTTCTGAGTTCTGACATTCTGTGTTTTGAGGGTCTTTCCAGTTCCAACATTCCACAAATCTTTGAGTAACCAGTTTGCAATAGTGATAGTAGTTGAGATCTATATATAAATTTTAAAGTTTATAAAACACTTTACATATATTATCTTATTTCATCCCCATGAAAATCATGTGAAGTGGGGACTACTGGTATTGTTATTTCCATTTTGCAGATAAAGAAACTGAGGCCTAGAGAGATGGAGTGACTTGCTCAGAATTACACACCCAATATATGACTGAGGTGGGATTTGAACCCAGGCTTGTTCCTGCCACATGTACACTGTTTCTCCCATCTGTAAATTTTACTAGATACCTGCCTGTCCCTATAACATTTGTTTTATGTTACTTCTGTCCTGAATCAAACTGAATGGGTCAAGAAAGAAAGGCTTGTCTCCTTCAGATAAAAGATGGGAAGAAGTGCTTTGCTTTTCCCCTCCCCATTTGGCCAAGGAAGGGTTGTGATGGCAATCAGATGATTTCTTCCCCCTCCAAGTTGTGGTATGGGAGGCCTTTCTGAATTTTTTTAAGCCCTAATTTTGACCTTGTTAAAATCCAGTGTTTAGTAAATCCCATATAAGCAAACTCCAAAATAGAGGGGTGTGTGTGTGGTAGGGGAGTGGAGGCTGCAGCCATGACATTGATGGTCACATCACAAAGGAATGTCTTTTTTCCCCTTTGTCCAAGAGCTTCTTTGGCTCATGGAAGCATTTGCCCCAGTTTCTAAGCTACAGAATCACAAAATCTCAAGATTTAAAGGAATTTCCAAGCCCATGGAGTCCTACCTGCACCTGGGCAGAAATCCCCTTGTGACAACATTCTGGACAAAGAGTCATCTAGATCCCACTTCAAGACCCTCTATAATTTCCTCAGGCCATCCATCCTACTCTGAGACAACTCTCATTGATTATAGATTTGTATATAGTGCAGGAAGATTCTGTAGAAGAAAAAAAATCCAACATCATTTTTTTACAAATGAGAGAACCGAGGGTCTGGAAGGTTGAGATGGGCAGCTAGGTAGTAACTAAAGTGTTGAACTTGGAGTCAGGAAGTCTATTAGCTGTGTGACCCTGGTCAGATTAGCCCCTTCTGTGCCTCAGTTTCTTCATCTGTAAAATAGGGATAATAAGAGCACCTACTTTCCAAGGTTGTTTTGAGGATAAAATGAGATAATATTGGCAAAGTATTTTGTAAACCTTAAAGCCTTATATAAATGCAATATTTTATTAAGTAACTTGTCTAATATCATATAGGGAATAATTAGCCAAGCTGGGATTTGAACCCAATTCCTCAGACTTCAATCCTAAATCCCTATATCTAGCTTTCTACAGATTCCACTTCTTGCTATTAGTTCTGCTCCCTGGGGCCAAGAGAGACAAGATGAA
>NW_020954662.1:6093745-6167144 GCF_900497805.2 Vombatus ursinus | reverse complement strand
TCCTCTTCCATGTAACAGCTACCTTGTCTCCCCCACCCCCATCTCCAAACCTATCTTCTCTTGTGGAAGTTAATAATAATGTATTTTCTATAATGCTTATGATTTACAAAGGGCTTCACATATTTATTCTTCAAACAAATCTGTGGGGTAGTTGTTATGAATAGTCTCATTTTTATAACTGGAAAAAGTATGGTTTAGCAACTTACTAATGGGGGGACGGCGGAGTCACAGAGCTAGTAGGTATCAAGGGTGGGATTTGAACCCTGGTCTTCCTGACTCTAAGGCCAGCTCTCCATCCACTATGCCATGCTGACTTAATTAAATATTTCTGCTTCCTTCACCGTGCTATATGAGAAAGATTCTGGAGTTAAAAGATCTGAGTTCAAATCCCAATTCTGACAGCTTACTCCCTAGGTAACCTTGAGCATGTGACTTATTTTCCTGGTACCCAGTTTCATCATCTAAATGACAGGGTTGGACTAGATGACCTCTGGGATCCTTTCTACCTCTAGCTTTATGACCTTATTAACCCATCATTGAATAGCATGGGTTCCAGTCTTGCCACAACACAAATATCTTGGTCACTTTCTTCCAGATGGACTCCAGATTGTCAATGTCCTTTCTAAAATATGGCACTTCATACTGAATCCAGGACTTCAGTTGTGCTAACAAGACTCCTCCTACTCCATTCTGCAAGTAATTCAATACAAGTCAAGTCAATATACACTTATTAAATGTGTCAGGCATGTTCTGGGCATGTAAATACAAGCAAAAAGATGATCCCTACCCTCAAGGTGCTTATATTTTAATAGGGAAAGACAACATAATAGGGAGCTGAAAAGAAGTTGGGGGAGGTACATGAGAGCATGGTGGCAAAGTCTGGAAAATGAAAGGTGACTGTTCTAGGCTCTCCCTCAAAATGGAGGCTCCAGGAGGCACTCACCAATGGGAGAAGGGGGCTGTGGTGGGAGAGGGAGCAGACAGCAGATGTCAAAGTCCAGAGAGTGTAATTCAGCAGGCTGTTCTATTACAGGACAGCCCTGCACCAGGCACTTTTCTAGGCACTAAGGATTCAAAGACTAAAACAAAACTCAAGGATCTTACAGTCTAGGAGGGGAGGGAGTGGGGCATGACAAATCATACACTGATAAGTAAATATAAACTATATAAAATAAATTGGAAGGAAGAATTCTTAGAGGTGTGGGAATCAGCAATGGCCACGTGTAGGCATTAGAACTTGAGGTGATCTTTGAAGGGAATTAAAGAATCCCACAGTCAGAGGTGAAGAGTGTGGACATTCTGGGCCTAGGAAACAGTCTGTACATAGGCATGGAAGTGGGAAATTCAGTCTATGGAAAAGGAAGAGCAAGTAGACAAGTTTGACTGGAAATCATAGTGTGTAAGGGGCAGTAGATTTCAGAAAAACCTAGACTTTTGTGAACTGATGCTGAGTGAAGTGAGCAGAACCAGGAGAACATTGTACACAGTAACAGCAACATTATTCTACAATCGACTTTGTTAGATTTAGCTCTTCTAAGCAATGCATTGATCTTAGACAATTCCAAAGGACTCATGATGGATGCTATCCAAATCCAGAGAAAGAACTATGGAATCTGAATGCAGATCAAAGCATACTATTTTCTCTTTTTTTTTCTTTTTTTTTCTTTCTTTCTTGTGCTTTTCCCTTTTGTTCTGATTCTTCTTTCACGGCATGACTAATGTGGAAATAAGCTCAATATGATCATACATGTATAGCTTATATCAGATTATATGCTGTCTTGGAAAGGGGGGAGGGGAGGGGGAAAAATTTAGAACTCAAAATCTTATAAAAGTGAATGCTGAAAACTAAAAATACATAAATAATTTTTTTAAAAAGTAAAAAAAAAAGAAAGAAAGAAATTTGCCTGGAAGGATACATTGGAGGCAAATTTTAAAGAGCAACGGAAAGAGTGCTTGCTGGTTTTGAATTTGAAGGTTTGGTTTCACATTCAATCTTTTTCACGTGCTGTCTGTATAATCTTAGGCAAAGCCCCCCTCTATGAGCCTCAGTATCCCCATACGCCGATAGAGAGAGTTCAACTTGACTTCTAAGGTCTAAGCTCTAAATCAGTGGTCCTGTGGTCTTAAATGGCAGGTAATGGAGTTGATATTTTATCCAAAAGGCAATAGGGAGTCACTGAAACTTCTTGAGCAAGGTTTCTGCTTATGCTACACCTCTCCTAATGGAATTGAGTCAGTTACAACTCTTGCACCCTCACCCCATGATCATTCCCCAAGGCTGACAGTGTTAATGCAGCTTCCACAGCTGCCTCCTTGGTCAGGGGGAGGAACTTAGGGTCCTAGGATACCCACCTTCTGAATAAAGATGCTTGACATGGTGGGATCCATCAACAGCAGTCTCTATGCTACTTGTGGCTCCCTGAGTTGGCTGTGGTGATATTTCTCATTATACCTTATTGCCCATCTTTCAGCCTGTTTTCCATCTACTTGACTGTTCAAATTGACTTTGATGAGGACTAATTTCACCGGTTTGAGTTTTCTGTGACTCTTCTGCCTCTGACGTTTTGCTGAAGCTTCCATGACAAATATCACCGGCAATCTCTTCAACCATTCATTCTTAAAAGCTTTCCAGACATGATTTGGTCCTTCTTGCACAATACTTCCCCAGCCCTCTCTCCCAAGCCTATCAACCCGATCTTTCCACCACAGCTTCTGATTGTTCTTACTGCTCTCATCCTCTTGACTTGGGTCAATTTCAGCTCTTAGCTTTGGGTCAGTTATTGTGTGGCTCTCTAGGCTGGGCATCAACTACCAGGATCGCTTTGCTTTCTAACCTGTCTGTAATGGCTCTTGAATAAGCACCTTGGGATTTCAGGGTTTGTGGCCTCATGCAGAATCAAAGACTCAGAGAATGTTAGAGCAGGAGGGGATGTAGATGGCCAGAGTTTGGAGGGGCCTTAGAATATACATTTTTAGAACTTTAAGGGACAGAGCTGTGATGATAGAAGGCTAGAGCTAGATGGGTATAATGGAAAGAGGCTTAGATTTGGATCAGGAGACTTGGGTTTGAATTGTGGTTTCGCTGCCCCTCTACTTGTGTGAGTTGTGCAAGTCACTTAGCCTCCCCAGGGCCTGTTTCCTTATCATTAAAATTAGGAAGTTGGATTAGATGACCATTATGGGCCCCTCCAGCTTTAAATCCTATAACTTTAGAACATGGATTATTAGGAGTAGAAGGGACATAAGAACACAGAATGTCAGATCTGGAAGGGTCTTAGAACACAAAATGTCAAAGCTGGGAGGTCCCTTACAACACAGAATTTCAGAGCTAGATGGGGCCTTAGAACATAGAATGTTAGCTCTGGGAAAAAAAATTTAGATGAGGAATCATGGAAACTTTCTCAGAGAAAAGTCATAGGATCACAAATTAAAATTCTGTTTCTTCATTTTGCAAATGAAGAAACTGAGGCCCAGAGAGTTTAAGTCACTCCTCCAAGGTCACACAGGTATTAAGTGGCAGAACCAAGATTTGAACTCAGTTCTTCAGAATCCAAATCCAGGCTTCTTTGTACTTAGCCATACTGCCTTGAGATCTTAGAATATAGAATGTCAGACCTGGAAGGGCTCTTAGAACCCTGGACCCCATGTGTAAAATGAGGGGGGTGGGTTTTAATTGACTATAAAGAAAAGCTTTCAAATGTTGGTGTGTGACTGACTGAAAACTGCTCAACCCACTCACTGAGCATGTAGTCCTAGATCATAGGGCCATGGTTTACATCCCCTCTGGGTACATGGGAAGATTTTCCCACTGATGCTTCCAACATTGGGTTGATGCACTAACATTTAGTCACACCTGACTTCAGAACCCAAAGCTCAATTTGTCTTATATTTATGGAGCTCCTGCTGTATGCAAGAACTTACACTCTGCCAAAAGGGAGAGGAGATACACACACAAGTATATACAATACAAAGTGGAGTATCATTGGGGTTTCAGGAAAATGTGAGATGGGGAAGACATTTTCAATTGGGACAATGGTGGTGAGAAGCATCACAGAAGATTTTCTGTTGCCTCAGCTGAGCATTGAATGAAAAGCATTTCAGGGGTCAGGGGTCAAATCACCCTTCTTGAAAACTCTAGGAAGTGAGCAGGCCCTAGAGATGCACATGGCTGCCTGGGTAGAAATTATGTTGCTTCTCCATTGAGGCATCTGGGTCAGCTGTAAGAACAACCCCTGTGTGTTCTCTTTATGAAGCCCTGGATCCTTGATCAGGGAAAACGTAGTGCTCTGGAATAGACCGTGCACCACTTTACTCAGAGACTATTAGAACTAGAAGGGACCTTCCAGTTAGAGGCATCATGGGAACATGGAATCTCAGAATTTCAGGAAATCATAGGATTTAGAACTGAAAGGGGCCTTGGAAATAATCTGACTCAATTCATTTTTTTTTAATTTTTTATCATTATTGTTATTATTAATACTTTGTATTGTGCTTTATAGAGACAGTTAGGTGGCATAATGGATAGAGTGCTGGGTCTGGAGTCAGGAAATTCAAACCCTAAATTCAAATCCAGCCGCAGACACTTAGCTGTGTGACCCCTGGCAAGTCACTTCACCCTGTTTGCCTCAGTTTCCTCATCTGTAAAATGATCTGGAGAAGGAAATGGCAAACCACTCCAGTATCTCTGCCAAAAAAAAGAACCCCAAATGGGGTCATGAAGAGTCGGACATGACCAAAACAACTGAATGACACCATGCTGTGTAGTGAGTGTAGTGAGTGATAATGATAATGATGATGGTGATAAAGGAGCAGATTAGGTCAGATTACTTCTGAGGCCCTTCCAGCTCTAAATTCTATGATCTCTTGCAATTCTGAGATATAGTGTTTCTATAATTCCTCTAACTAGAAGGTCCCTTTCAGTTCTAGTGGATTTAGACTCAAGGAGACTTGGGTTCCAATTCTGCCTCAGATACTTGATAATTGTTTTAACCTGGGCAAGTCCTTTGACCTCACTGTGCCTCAGTTTCTTAAGAGGAGAATGTCAGGATGGGCTAGGGAAGGTACCCACATGGCAGCAGGGTTGATGGTAACTTATTAATATTGAATAGACCCTGGTGTCCTGGTAGATGGCCGAATGGGAGATGAAACATGGTGTGATGCTACCCATGTAGAGTGGTTTGAGGTGAATTTTTCCTCACCCACCAGTGGTGGGAAGTTTTTCTTTATGTGAAGCGTTGTACCCCAGCACATAGCACAGTGCCCGGCATATAGTAAACACTTAATAAATGCTTCTTAACTGATAGACTGACTGACAAATTTACCCTCATTTTATAAATAGGGAAACTGAGATCCCCAGAAGGGAAATGACTTACTAAGTAGTCTTTGGTGGAACCTAGGACGGAGGTCTCCTAGCTCCCAGATCAGGACTCATTTCTCTCCTCTCTCTTCTTTCAGGCTAACCTCTTCTAGAATTTTCCCCAAATTGAGATCGCTAGTCTTAGCCTAATGCCTTACTGATTTACAGGCCCCATGTATAGATCCCACAAAGTGTGTGTACGTGTGGGGGATTGGGGGGAGGGAGTCCTGTTTTGTCTTGTTCTTTATATCAACCTGTCAGTAAGGTGATTGTGGAGTACCAATGCCCTGAAGCCCTCAGCTACAACCGTACCTGAACACTGCAGCTCGTGAGACAAGACTGACTTCTCCATATTACAATTAATTGCTATTTGAAAGGCAGCTGGGTGGCACAGTGAATAGAATATTGGACCTAGATTCAAGAAGATCTGAGTTTAAATCCCACCTCAAATAGTAGTTGTGTAACCCCAGATGAAGAAACTGAGGCAAACTCATTTTACAGAAACTGGGGCAAAGGTTAAGCCTTAACCTCTGTTTGCCTCAGTTCCCTCATCTATAAAATGAGGATAATCACCTACCTCACAGAATTGTTGTGAGAATCAAATGAGATAATATATGTAAAAGATTGCTTTGCAAACTTTAAATCATTATATAAATGCTAACTGTAATTATTATCCTTCACATCTTTGTGCCTCAGTTTCCTCACCTATTAAATGGGAACAATGATAATTAGAATATAATTCCTGGAACAACCACCTCATAGGGTTGTTTTGAAGCTCAGACACACCTAATATATGTAAAATATATGTAATGATACAAGTAAAACATTCTGAAAATTTTAAGGCACTATTTAAATGCCTGAGAGGCAGTGTGGTGTAAAAATAGGAAATTGGCCCTAGAGCCAGGAAGACCTAGATCCATCTCCCCACTGGCAGGGAGATTCAGAAAGTCACAATCGTTCAGGGCTTTAGACAGCACTCTAAGAGAAGATGGCAGCCTGATTTGACATAGCAAGCTTTCTCATCTGCATATTTCCGTTGGGTTAGAACCAATGACCATATTTTATATAACTTCAAATAGTGTGCATCTGAATGCATGGAGCACTTCTGGCCATTTGTTACTGGCATTATTTGGGACATATCTGTAAATGTGAAATCACAGGTCAGGGCCCATGTCTCTATAAATGTTAAGCACCTTGGTTCTATTATCTTTCCGGTACTCAACCCAGCATGGATGCCTATAAGCTTGGCTTTGCTCATGCCTTCAGTGTTCTGCTGTGTCCCCAGTGGGTCTTGGTAATGATTGCCAATAGATCGCTGTTAGCCAGGATTCGGCCACACTCTGCTGAATTCTGTGGTGGATCCAGGTTTAGGTAACCCTTCTTCTCCCAGGGATCTGTGGCCGGTACCTGACCACTGGCCCATGGCATCCTCCTCCTCATGCAGGCAGGGAGGAAGAGTTGGAGCATTGGAGCAGGACCAGAAAGGGGCAGAAAACATAGCTCAATTCTAGTGAATCTTTGGGAGAGGATTCTGGGAGAGCTTATGAACCACAGGGTTTCAGCATTGGAAGAGAGATAGATGAGAATTCATTCTATCCAACCTCCCCCCCTCACTTTGTAAAGGAAGAAACAGAGTCCCAGAGATGGGACATGACTTTCCCAAGTCTTAGGATTGAGGTTGAGCTACCCTGGTTTCCTTCAAAATTCATTTCAAGGACCATTATTCTGCATGAAGCTTTTACTATTTCCTCCAGTTTCCACTTTCCCCCAGCTACCTTACATTCATTCGCAATGATTTAGACTCAGCTCTAAGAAATTAAGTTGCAAAGAAGGTGTGACTTAAATTGGTGGAGAGATTTTCCTCTTCTGGGAGTTCCTTATAACAATCAGATGACAGGGCTAGTTTCTGTCCCTATCTGTATATACTCACCTATATACTTGTATGTTGTCCTCCATACTGAATTGTAAGTTCATCGAAGTCAGAAACTGTTGACTTTGTATTTCCAGTGTTCAGTACACCATAAGGATGGGGAACTTGTGGCCTTCTAGGTCCTTGGGTGCAGCCTTTTGACAGAGTCCAAGTTTTACAAACCAATCCTTTTATTAAGGGGATTTGTTCTGTGAGCCTGGAGGCTGAAAGTTCCCCACCCCTGGACTACCTCACAGTAGGTGCTTAATAAGTACTTATTGGTTGATTAATTGAGGAACCCCTGGGGCCATCCTATCCAAAAAGCTGCATTTTACAAAGGAGGACACTGAGACCCAGAGGGGTTGTTCAAGGCTATACAAGTGGTAGTAAGTAGTGGAGGTGAGATTTGAACCAAGGACTTCTGATTCTTAATGCACACTTTACTGTCATCCTACTAGAGAGTGGCCCATCCAGAATTCAGCCAACTTAGCAAGCTCTCTTGCCATGTCCCACTCCTGAGACCACCAGCCTGGTCCTAGAAATCTGGATTCCTGTCCAGGCAGCCGGCAGCTTCTGCTAAACCCCAAGCATAAGTTCCTCAGGCCTGCTGTTGCTTGCCTCTCTTGAAATGTTATCATTTCAGGGGGAACTTACCCTCAGAAACAAATTGGGGAGGGGGGAGTGGTGAGAAGAAGGCTTCATGTTCAGATGTCTCTCAACTCTTTATTATTATTATTTTTCTGCTGCGCTGCTAAAAGCTTCCCACAGAGAGCACATAACCTAACTCTTTAAAATTTAAAGGGCTTTACTTAAACAATGTGATCTCCCTCAGAAGGAAGCAAAAAGCATATTTAATGGTTATATTTAGAGCTGTGAGCAGGCCTGAGCAGATGCGGTGGGGGGGATAGGGAGGTGGTGGATGCCAAAGACCACATTTGCTCATCCCGGTGATGGTGACGTGGCTGGGGGAGCTCAGTGGCTGAGTGCTTGTGGGGGCAGACATTGCCTCTGGCAGTGGCTCCTTGCTGCCAGCCCCCAAAGAAAACATTGCCTTGGGGGGGAACCATTCACGTCATGCCATATCGGAGGCAGTGCAGACTCAGGATATGTCACTGCACAGGAGAAAGAGAAAACAAGATGGAAACCAGCAGCTCATTTGACAGCAGCCAGAGAGTCATCTGGGGCTTATCCTGATGGCCTGGTCAGGTGGGAGTTGTTGAGATTCTCCTAGAATCTCAGAGCTGGAAGAGATCTGGACAAGAAAGCATTCTCTTATGTTCTTCACTCATCATCATCTGGTCTCCATGGAAGGCTTTTGGGTAGGAAAGTGGCAAGGTTAGGTCTATGCTTTAGGAAGATTACTTTGGCAGCTAGGTGGAAGATGTGTTGGAGAAAGAAGAGTTTGGAAGCAAGTAGACCAATTAGGAGATTATTTACAATAATCCAGCTGAGAGGTGATGAGGCCCTGAACTAGAATGGTTGCCCTGTGAGTGAAGAGAAGGGGACGAATGTAAATGATGCTGTGGAGGTCAGATTGATAAGATTTGGCAACTGATTGGATTGGGGGGGGGAGTGGTGAGGGATAGAGGAGAATTAAAGATGACTTCTCAGTTACAAACTCGGGTGACTGGAAGGATGGTGGTAGCCTCAATGGAAATAGAAGGAAATGGAAGAAGGGGCAGATTTAGGGGGAAAGATAACAAGTGTTCTTTTAGACATGTTGAATCTGAGGTATCTGGATGGGATGACTGGGAGAAGGGGTCCAGTAGGCAGTAGATATTGCAGGACTGAAGATTAGGGCTAGATATAGTGATTCTGGACTCGTCTGTATAGAAATAATACTTGAACATATGGGAACTGATGAGATTACCAAGAGTCAGAGTAGAAGAGGACCCTGGACAGAGCCTTGGGGGATGCCCATTCTAATGGTGCAGGAAATGGATGATGGTCCAGCCGAAGGGAATGCCCAGACAAGGGAGCCAAGAGAGAGCAATATCCTAGGAGCTAATGAGAAGACATGAAAGGATGAACAAATGAACAAATGAATGAATGAATGAATGAATCATTTGTTAAACACTTATTATGTGCAAGAATTATCTTAAGTGCTGGAGATACAAGTGAAAAAGGAAGACAATCTCTTCTCTCAAGGAGTTCACATTCTAATGGGACAGACAATACATCTGGAAGGTTTTAGTGCAAGTCAAATGGAAAGGGCCTATGGTCCTTTGAGGGCAGCAGAAAAGCAGAACATAATGCTTTAATGGCATTTCCATGCATGACATAATATCAGTTTCTGATGTTGGACCATGTGATGGTGCCAAGAACCTTGGTGACAAGAATTCTCTTTTCTGGGTCTTCAGTAGATGTGGCTATAGCGCCTGCAGGGGCAGTTCCTAGGATGCCTCTGTTATCAGGATGATGACTGAGGCCACTGAACTGGAGATGGTATTTCCAAGGCTCTTGGGTTCAGAGTCCCAAGCTGCCTCCATCAGGATCTGAGGGGAAATGGTGGTCAAAGTGGTGATGACAGTTTGGCTTTACAGTCAAATAATCCATGGGGAGAAGGTGGCTGACAGAATAAAATGTTCATTGAAGTTAAGTAGGGTAAGGATGGGAAAAAAGGCTACCAGACTCGGCAGTTCAGAGAGAATGGGTAGTATTGGAGAAAAGTGTTCTTCCTGGTAAGATTCAGATCAGACTGTATGGATTGTGAGGTCACGTCCAATTCTGGTGTTCTTCTTCCAGGATGTCAATTGTTAGGAGGGTATGGAACAATGGCGGAAAGCCCAGGATTTGGTGTCAAAGGAACTGGGTTCAAATTCCCCTCTGCTACTTGCTAGCTGTGTGACCTAGAGCATATCACTTAAGCTTCCAGGGTCTCAGTTTCCTCACTGTAAAATGAAGGGATTGGACAAGATGGCCCCTGAGACACCTTCAAGCTCTAAATTTACATCCACTTACTATGAATCAATCCATCCATTGATCAGTGTGTTTTGAGTACCTGGTGTCTGTTTTTCTCTGAACCTAGGCTCACCTGGTGCTATGGGGGAGAAAAAGGAAGCATACAACATACAATTCTTGTTTTCAAGGAATTTATAGTCTAGATGAGAAGCTAAGCCCGACACATTTGAGTGTCGCATTGTGGGATCCCACTTGCCTGTCAGGGCTCTATTTATCAGACTAGGAACAGATCTCTAGGTAAATATCGGGCAGGGCTGCATGAAGAAAGTATACCTTGCTTATGGTGGGTCTAGAAGGGTAGGTCAGCTCTGGAGAGAGGATAAGTATGAGGGAAAGAATTCCAGGTAGTGGAAAGACTTACATGAGCTGATGCTGAGTGAAGTGAGAAGAACCAGGAGAATATTGTACAAGGTAACAGGAACGTTGTGTGATGATCAACTTTGATAGACTTAGCTCTTCTCAGCAACACGATGATCGAAAATAATTCCAAAAGACTTATCATGGAAAGTGCTATCCACATCCAGAGAAAGAACTATGGAGTCTGAATGCAGATCAAAGCATACTATTTGCTCTTTTTTGTTGTTTTTTTTTTCTTTCTCAAGGTTTTTCCCTTTTGTTCTGATTCTTCTTTCACAACATAACTAATGTGTAAATATGTTTAATATCATTGTACATGTATAGCCTATTTCAGATCACGTGCTTTCTTGGGGAGGGGGGAAGGGAGGAAGTGGGAAAATTTAGAACTCAAAATCTCATAAAAGTGAATGTTGAAAAACTAAAAATAGATAAATAAATAAATAAAATTTTAAAAAAGAATTCCACATAGGAAGAATTCTATGGGCAGTGGTGCTCAGGCAGATATGAACACTGTGCCTGTAGTGGGCAGTGAGGAGGTAATGGTCTAGGTCACAGGGTGGGGAACCTGCAGTCTCAAGGCCACATGTGATCCTCTCTAGGTCCTCAAGTGTGGCCCTTTGACTGAATCCAAACTTTACAGAACAAATTCCCTTAATAAAAGGATTTGTTCTGTAAAACTTGGCCTCAGTTAAAAGGACACACTTGAGGACCTAGAGGGCCACATGTAGCCTCAAGGCCACAGGTTCCTCACCCCTGGGAGGTGCCTTCTTTAGTCTCTAAGCAACCAACCCAAGATGGACTCATCCTGGGACCAAACATCAAGACTCTCTCTCTTAGAGCCCCAATCTGTTCCTGCTCAGAGGATGAAGGTCACTAGCTGGAAAAGAATATTCAATTCAGCCCTCCCATTTCGCAGATGGGGGAATTGAGGTCCAGAGAGTTTTGGTATCTTGTCCATAGTCACAAAATTAGTAAGTAGAGTTATACCACCAATAATTAGCGGGAGTGGGATTTGTACCCATATCCTCTAATTCCAAATACAATGCATATTTTACCCCATGAGGCTGCTTCTCTGCTGTAGAGGGTTTTGACCTGTACAATTGCCTCTTTCCCTTCCTAACCTGAAGGAATATTGAGGGAAGCCCTTGGAATTGCCTCATCTGCCCAGCTGTGATTCCCCACTCTCATGGGAGCCCTGAATTAAAGGAAATATTTTACGATCCCACGCTTCGTTATGTTTTATTAAAGCAGGCATGCCGACTTCCCCTGCCACATTCATCAAGCCCAGGACTGGGACTTCACTGCCACCATCACCCCCTCCCCACCACCATCAAACACGGCCCCCACAGCCTGCTTGAGATAGTCATCCCTTTCCTGACACTGTGGGAATTTGGGGATGGGAGACAGAACCTGACATTTGATGACTCAGATATGGAAGAGAGATTCTGAGACTTCAGGGACCGCCAAATCTGGGGTCCCTTTGTGACATTTCTGTCAGTTGGAAGTCCTAACACTTTACTTGGCAGTCCAAGGCTCTCTGTATTAGATCTAGCAGTAACTGTAGGGACTTGTCATGTTCAAAGGCAGAGATTTCAATCCTTCCTTTCTTCCTTCCTTCCTTCCTTCTTCCTTTCTTCTTTCCATTCTCTCCCTTTCTCCCTCTCTCCTTCTTCCTTTCTCTCTCTCTCTTTCTTTCTTTCTCTAAATATCTATTAAGTCCCAATTTAGAGTTAACAGATCTATCTTGATTCAATTCAACAAATACAAATTTTTGTCCAATTTTTGTTTCAGCTTCTGTGTAAGAAATTGGTGTGTGAAATATAATCTACTTTAGGGTAGGTACTGTCTCAGTTTTGTAGCCAATCAATTGAAAAGTATTTCTTAAGTGTTTACTCTGTACCAAGCATTGTGCTAAGCACTGGGCTTACCAAGAAAGGCAAAAACATTGTCCTTACCCTCAAGGTGCTTATACTCTAATGGGAGAAACAGCAGGTAAATAATGTAGACTGAAGGTACCCTTAGCGGTATCCCCAGCTACTTACACAATGTTTGGCACATAATAGGTATGTAACAAGTACTCAGTGATAGGACTATTGATCCCCCCACCTGTGTGAGACTTGGGAGTGCTAGGTCATAGGTTACAAGTTGTTGGTTAGTCATTTCAGTCAGACGTGACTGAAAATGTCTGACTTTTTGTGACCCCACTTGGGATTTTCTTGGTGAAGATACTGGAGTGCTTTGCCATTTCCTTCTCCAGCTCATCTTACAGGTGAGGAAACTGAGGCAAACAGGGTTAAGTGACTTGCCCAGGGTCACACAGCTAGTAAGTGTCTGAGGCCAGATTTGAACTCAGGAAGATGAGTCCTCCTGACTTCAGGCCCAGTACTCTATCCACTGTACCTCCAAGTTGCCCTGGGTTAGAAGTACATGAGGAGTTGATCAGTGAGTGATACTGGGTCTTAGATTGCTGATATCTCCATCCAATGGCCCCATGTCTGGTGCTAATGGTTCATTTACAGCTGATGGGTAGTTCTTTCTGAGAACTGACTTCATCAAATATCCTTCTTTCTTGGCCTCCTGGTTGCCAATAAGTCAAACTCACTGTCCTATGGGGCAGCAGCTGGTTGTGATGGATCATTTTTTTAATCCTCCCAATTGTTTGTGCTCTCTATCTTTTCAAGTTATTCATATTAACTTTTCATAATGTTTATATTTGCTTATCTGTGTATACTGTTGTACCATCTCCTCTATCTCTCTCTGTCTCTGTCCCTAACTCTGTCTGAACCTCTCTGTTTCTCTGTCTCTGTCTCTGTCTCTCTCCCTCTCTCTCTCCCTCTCTCTCTCTCTCTCTCTATATATATGTATATATACATATACATATATATATATATATATACATACATACATACCTACATACACACACATACACACATCTCCACCCAGTAGAATGTGAGCTCTTTGAGGCAGGGGATGTAGCCCAGTGCCTGACATATAACAGGTGCTAAATAAAGAGTTTGTGGTTGAATTATTTGTTGAATAATTCTCTGCACTGGGAACTGAGGATACAGAGATAAAAGATGATATAATCGCTGCTTCAAAGAAACTGATGCTATAACTAAAGAGGGTGAAACTTGCACGGAAATAAGTGATTCATGGTAGTGAGAGATGGGAGCAAAGGGGAACAATGTGCTAAGAGATTGGAGGAGAGAGTGTACATGATTGGCTAGGGGTATCAGAGAGAGCTTCTTGGAGGAAGTGGCATCTACCCTTGGCCTCATTACGTAGAGATGAAGAAGGAGGGTTTTCTGTGGATGGTAGTTTTGAATGGGGTGGCTACAGGGATGTATGGGAGCTAGCTTGAACTACCTGAGCAGATTGTTAAATTTTCAGTGTGAGCTTTCCCATTTTAAAATGTGTTCAAAATTAGGGTTTGGTTTATTGTGGTGTTGATTTCTGGACTTAAGAAATTGATGGAGAAAATGTTAAAAATTCAAATTAAACTTAAAAATATGTTGTGTGTACATTTCCCCACCACCACCCTAGAGATCCAGTTGTTAAACATTTGCCAGCACACCACTGGGTGGCTAGTATCAATGAGTGAAGTGGGGAGAAGTTAAGTTAGCATGAGATCAGGGAATAGCTACTAGTCTAGTATGATTGGGACAGAGAGAGAGAGAGAGAGAGAGAGAGAGAGAGAGAGAGAGAGAGAGAGTAAGAAAAGGAAGTCATGGGAGATAAGCCTGCAAAAGTTGATTATAGACAGACTGTGGAAGGCCTTGAATGCCAGGGTAGTGGGGTTTATATTTTAAACAATAAGCAATAATGGGAAGGGGGGAACAGGTAGGCTGCCCCATATTCCAACATATCAAATCTTTCTGAGAGGCAACTTAGAAGGAAACAAATCACAGGAGAAAACAAAGCAATATCATATAGGACAGGTAGTCAATGACTGGCCAACAAGCATTCACTGTCTCGTTGATTTCTAGACTTAAGAAAGTGATGGAGAAAAATTCAATAATTCAGATTGAACCTTAAAAAGATATGTGTACATTTTAGTGCCTACTATGTGCTAGCCACTGTACTAAGTGCCAGGGATACAAATTAAAATGAAAACATGGTTCTTGCCCTCATGGAGCTTACATTCTAATGGGGGAAGCAACATATGTAGCCTTATGGAGGGAGTAACCCAAGGCCTCAGCTCTTCTCTGGTTTGTTTCTTCCTGTTGTTTTGCTCCTCTGGGCTTTACTTAGAGGAAGAGCTTTATAAGTGTTTGTTAGATTGACCTAAAATCTCTGTTTCCTTTCCTTCTTCTTTGCTCCCTCCTTGACCATGCTTTCCCCATTAAACTTGCCTTGACCTTGTTTCTCTTGGTTTGACTCCTTCCCCTCCTGTGTTTCCCTCGTGAGCTTGGTTTACCCCCTTGTATGTGATTCCCAGGTTTTCTTTCCTGCCCCCATTCAGGGGAGGAGAATTGCAGGGGAAGTGAGGAAGGATAAGAAAACTTGAGACTTCCTTCCCCCCCCAACCTTCTAGGATGTCACTGGGACAGGGTGGTGAAGCCCTTGGCAGTAGATTTGGGAGGAGAGGAGTGATCACTTTGGAATGGCAGGGGTTGGGGTTGGGTGGCAGGGAGCCCAGTGAATATTGATAGGCAGTCATATCTGGCAGGAGCTGGGAGACAGAAAGGTATTAATTAGCAGTTATTCCTCAGCAGCGAGGAGATGGATAGAGATTAAGGTAACGGCCCTGTGCATCCGTTTTGTAGCAGCTGAGAAGCAATAGTAAATCAGTGTTATGAATCGATGCTGTAAGAGGTAGATATGTTTTAATCTTATTAGCAGTACAGCATTATGGAGAGAGTTGGGGGATTATTCATCATCAGGGGTAAGTCGGGAAGGAAGGAGATCGAGGGAGCTTTAAATTAGCAACTGGAATATCAACAACAAAAGAAAAGACTAGAGACGACCTCTGACTCCCATCTGGCAAGAACCAGGGTGATAGGTGTGTGTGTGTGTGTGTGTGTGTGTGTGTGTGCACATGCACGTGTGTGTGTGCCTGTGGATACACGTGTGGCGGAATGAGAAACAGAACATAGACCAGAAGCCACAATGTTTAAATTCATTCATATGTTCAACAGGCATTTATACTTAAGAACCTGCTACATGACAGTGCCAAGTCCTGGGAATTCTAAGGCAAAAATGAAATAGTCCCTGCCTTCAAGAAGCTTACATTCTGTTTAGGTGACTCGAAGATGGAGAAGAGATAATGAGGCTGACTGGACACACTGAAATATTGAGGGGAGTTCTGAGAGACAGACAGACAGAAAGAAAGAAGAGAGACAGAGAGACAAAGGCAGAGAGACAGAGACAGAGATGTAGACATACAGAGAGAAACAGACAGAGAGAGGGACAGAGAGACAGAGACACACAGAAAGA
This sequence comes from Vombatus ursinus, assembly GCF_900497805.2. Lineage (NCBI taxonomy): Eukaryota > Metazoa > Chordata > Mammalia > Diprotodontia > Vombatidae > Vombatus > Vombatus ursinus. Next base: position 6,151,125 of record NW_020954662.1, on the reverse strand, counting down.
CAGACAGAGATAGAAACAGAAACAGAGATGGAGTGAAGAGGAGAGAGAAAAGAGATAAAGAGAGGGAAGGAGAAAGAAAAACAGAAGAGAGGGAATAGGATACAGAGAGAGAGAGAGAGAGAGAGAGAGAGAGAGAGAGAGAGAGAGAGATAAGGTAGCAAGGCAATTCTGGATACAAGATGACAGAACATCAGAATCTAAAAACTGTAGAATCTTAGAAGGCCACCTAGTGCAGCCTCCCACCTAATGAAGACATCCCTCTACAGCAAGGATCCTTTTTGGTATTGCAGGCATCTTGGGCAGTCTGTCTGGTGAAGCACATGGACCCCTTCTCAGAATGTTTTAAATACATAAAATTAAGCAATAGGATTATAAAAGAAATCAAAAGTTAGTGAAAATAAAAATATTTTTCTTCATCCAATTTCATGGACTCCCTACATTCTTTCTATAGAGTCTTTGGAGTCCCTGAAGCCCAAGCTACCCATACAATATCCCTGACAAGGTCAGTTTTCTTCTACTCACTAGAATGTAAGCTCCTTGAGGGCAGGACTGTGTTGTCTTTCTTTGTATCTCTATCACTTAGCATAGTTATTGATACATAGTAAGAGCTTACTAAATGTTTGTAGACTGATGACTGCTTATACATTTCCAATGACAGAGCCTATTAGGAAGCATGGCAGTAGAGTGAAAAGGGCATCAGATCTAGAGGCACAGGACCTGGGTTAGAATCTCAGCTTTGCCACTTACTGCCTGTATAAGCTTGAGTTAGACACTTCTCTGTGCCTCAGTTTCCTCATCTGTAAAATGAAAGTGTTGGGCTTAATCTCTGAAATCCCTTCTAAGTAAAAAAATTTGTGATATCTTTAATCAGCTCCTTCTGTGGTTGGGCAGTGCTAGCTCTTTCAAAGGGTTTTCTTACACTGAGCTGCTTCTACATCCTCCCTTCACTTTGGACAAGTTATTTCCCTCTCTAGGCTTTGGTGCCCTCATCTGTAAAGTGAGGCAGTTGAGCTTGACCTCTGAGGTCCCTTCTAATTCTCTCTCTGTGATCTTCTTAATCATCTCCTTCCATAGTTGGTCAATGCTGGATGTTTAAAAGGTCTTTCTTATTCTGAGCTGAAATCTGTGGGGTTTGAAGTTGATGCCCTCTGAAATCTCTTCCAGTTCCAAATCTATGATACAATACAAAGTCTTTGATAGCAGAACACAAGTCCTGGCAGGCCAGAACAAGCTGGAAAGGCTTTGAATGAGGCCAGTTCGATCTGAGTGTCTGCCACCTGAGGATGAGCTGAGCTGTGTCCGGGAAGGCTCACCAGTACATAGGGTCTTTCAGTTGATGGGGTCAACCACCAGGTGAGGGGGTCTTGTTTTGGAGCGGTTTCTTTTGGCCACAGTAACTCATGAAGCCATCTAGAAGGTCGAGATGGGTTATTCATGCATCTGTATCAGGATGGAGGGAGGATCACCACAGATGAAGAGGCCAAAGGAGAAATGCAAACAGGAGTACTATGAGAATCTTATGGCAGGAAAGGGCACATTCAGGTGGAAGTATCTGGTGGATGTCTTTAGCAGCCTCTAGACTCTGGTGGAACCCAGAATGGGATTCAGGATGAATCTAGTTGGGATGATAAAAGAGGATAGAATATTAGAGCTAGAAGGAACGTGATAAATCATCTAAGCTAACTCCCTCACTTTATAGAAGAGTATTGGATTGAGCATGGGTTTTAGAGTCAGGAAAACCAAGGCTCAAATACTGCTTCAAACATTTTCTACCTGGGTGACCCTAGGTAAATCACTTATCCTCTCTTGGCTTCAGTTCCCCTATCTGTGAAATTATCTGGGTGGACTCAGTGGCCTCGAGGGTCCCTTCCAGCTCTAACTCTATGAAAGTGAAGTGCCCAGGGTCATACAGAGAGTCTAAGACTTGAACCCGGATCTCCTTCCCCTCCCCAGCACAACCTTCCACCAGCAGGTAATGTTAGTTAGATTTCTCCTACCCTGTTCACATATTATAAACTTTATTCTTCCCCCTGTAAATGTAAATCTCTTGTATAAATTTGAGTTGTGGCCTAGGGTTGAACATGAGGAGGGGGGACAGCTGGCCAAAGACAGAAGAGAGCCAGGGGGAAGTGAGACCTAGGCCATTCTTATGTTGTTCAATCATTTCAGTCATGACCCACTCTTCATGACCCCGTTTGGGATTTTCTTAGTAAAGATACTGGAGTGGTTGGCCATTTGTGATGGGGGTGAGGAATATGTATGAGAAAAAACTGACATTTGGGGGCAGGTAGGTGGCGCAGTGGATAGAGCACCGGCCCTGAAGTCAGGAGGACCTGAGTTCAAATCTGGCCTCAGACCAGACACTTGACACTTATTAGCTGTGTGACCCTGGGCAAGTCACTTAACCCCAATTGCCTAAAGAAAAAAAAAAGAAAAACTGACATTTGTAGTGTTTAAAAGTGTTTTAAGTGCTTAAAGAACCTAGCAAAATGAGACAGTATTGCTATATAAATGGAAAATGGAAGTGATTATTGCTTAATGGTCACAACAACCCTGCAAGGTGGGTACTATCAGGAGGTAAAGGGAAGTGAGGAAGGGGAATTGGGGGAGGGGCTACATTGAATCCAGGGGGGTAGAACTAATTAAGAAGTGGTAAGGAAGGACCTTCTCAACCCCTACTCCCAACATGCTCAGAATGAATAATAGGATTTTTGAGACCCATGAAGAGATATGGAAATGGGTGGGTTCTGAGGGGCTGCTGCCCACTTCTGATGAGAGGGATGGTGAGGACACCAGACTAGCCAGATGAGCCAGGGAAAGCCCAAGGAGGTAGTCTGAACCTGGTTCTGGGTAGATTTTCAAGTCTGATCCCATTCTCTACCCCCAACACCACTCTGTTCTCCAGAGTAGTGGTCTCCATTTTATTTTTGTGTGAACTCGTAGCAATAATTCCTTTTCCTAGGAGTATATTGCATGTCTTTGTGTGTGTATGTGTATGTATGAGTGGGTGCTTCTATATGGCACAAGTTTAGGATTAGGGTGAGTTTTGTGTGTTAGTTAATGTTGTGGGTGGCTCAGCTGAGGTTAGTTTATAACTGCTCTAAAAGATTGATATGGGGGGGGAGGGTAGAATGGGGGGGGGTGTTGGACCGTAATGGGTGAAGGGTAAAAGTAGCTATGCTATAAGCAAGCCCAGTTATTGGCTATTGTGGGGAAGATGAGATGTGACCCGTATGCCCACCAACCAGCTGGTTGTTCACATACTCCTTGGGATCATGCCTCAACTTTGGAAACCATGGCCTGACCAGATTATAAAACACCAGACCTGGGATGAACCTTAGAGATCACATCATCCTAGCAGTAGAGATGAAAGAAACCTTAGAGGTCATCTATTCAAATCCCCTAATTTTTACAGGTATGGAAACTGAGGCCCAAGGAGGCAACAACTTGCTTAAGGTGACATAGCTAGCGAGTGGTAGGGCCAAGACTCCAACCTAGCATCTCTGACTCCAAGCCCAGGACTCTCTTCATGAAGTCACAGTGGATGACTCCCACTGAGTCCCAGGACAAGGTCTGTGAATAACCTAGGACAACTCTTGTTCAAATCCCAGAGACTGGAATTTCCTTCTCCTCACTTCCCTATTCCATAGAACAACCTCCCTGGCCTGGATCAACAGCAGTATTAACTAGAAGATGGAGGCAATAGGGGGGAACCAAATGGGCAAAACCATGCTTGTCATTTGACAACTGGACCGGGAATAACAAAGGTTGTCAGGGTTCAAGGGGGAAGCCGAATAGAGGAGCTAGCCCACACATCTCAGAAGCTCCCTCCTTGGGAACACAGGCATCTTCCTGCCTAGACCATCCATTTTGGCTATGGCTGTCTTCCCCCTGGATGCTCCTCTCTTGACAGGCTGTGAGGATTGCCAAGGTAATGCCCCTGCCCGTCTCCCATCTCTGGAGCATCTCTGGCAGCCTCCTGGCTGGCCCGATGGAGATATCTTGGAGGTTCACCTCGGGGTTGCCCAGGAGTAGGCTAAGTGTTTGAAGGGAGCCTGGCTCCAGGGAGGTTTCTCAACATCTTCACTTGATGCTTTCTTGGGAGTAGAAAAGTCGGTTTCCTTCCAGGCATAAGAACAAATTATAATAATTCATTTCTAGAATGCTTTTAAGGTCAAGGATCGTAATATCATACAATTAGAGCTGAAAGAGACCTCAGAAGGCAACTAGAGCATCCCCTCTTTGTTTTACAGATGAGAAGGCCTGAGACCTAGGGAGATTAAACAACTTTCCCAACGTTACACAGGTATTAATCAGTAGGGTTTATGAAGTGCCTTCTTCCTAAGAATCCTGGGACATTAGGGATTATTACCCCTGTATTTCAGATGAAAAAACTGAGGCTCAGTACAGTAAAATGACTTACCTAGTGGCTTAGCTGCAGCAGGTGGTGTCAGAGGCTGGATTTGAACTCAGTTCTCTTCATTCTCAAGTACAGCTCTCTTTATACTACGTCACGCTGAAACTGAGCAGGGAAAATAGACCTTCCAGGAAGGGCGTGGAGCTGGAACTGGGGGCTGAGGGGAAATGCCTCATCACAGCATAAATGGCAAATCGCTGCAGGGTTCCTTTTCTGGTCTGTGTGACTTCAAAAACAAACACTTCTGGCAACCTAATTATAAGCACTTCATATTACCCACAATGTGCAGAAGAAAGTCACCTCTTCCCTGCTGAATTGTGATGTGCTTATCAGCACTCCACTTCATCTGCTTGTCCTCTTTTCTTTTTGTCTCTGGGGAGGGGCTTCTGGATTCGGCTCATTGGGCCGCTGCTGGCTTCTGGGGCTGGCTGTCGGCGTTACCTCTGTCCCTGGATTGTGCATTCCCGGTCCTCCTCCCCAGAGCTTGAGCTGAATGGGATTTAGGGGGGATCTGGAAGGAGCACTAATGAGCTCAGAAACATCCAGGGCATCCTCAGCTGTTGAGTCTGGGGCTGATGGGGAATTCTGTGTGCCAAGGTCAACAGGTCCAACCCCAGGATTATGATAATACAATCATGGAATCTCCTAGTAAGAGCTGTGTGCATACATTGTTCTAATGTTTGCAGAACACTTTACATACATTATCTCGTTTGGTCCCCACAACCACCCTTTGAGGTAGGTGCTAATATTATTAATAACAACAATAATAGCTAACATTTATATAGTGCTTCCTATGTGCCAGGCACTGTGCTGAATGCTTCACATATATTATCTCATTTGATCCTCACAACAATCCTGGGAAGTAGATGCTATTATTATTCTATTATTTATTTATTTATTTTGCCGATGAGAAAACTGAGACAGACAAAGGTTAAATGACTTGCCTAGGGCCATATAGCTAGTACATGTGAGGCAGGATTTGAACTTGGGTTTTCCTGACTGAGGCATACTTTGTCTTTCCCCATACTTTCCCCACGCTAGTCTGAAGATACTCCCCATCTGGGGAACTGTCACTTCATATTTAGACTTACACTTAGGGACAGGTAGGGAGCACTATAATGCATAGAGTGTCGGGCCTGGAGTCAGGAAGACTCATTTTCCTGAGTTCAGATTTGACCTCAAGACACTTACTAGCTGTGTGACCCTGGGCAAGTCATTCAATCCTGTTTGCCTCAGTTTCCTCATCTGTAAAATGAGCTGGGGAAGGAAACAGCAAAACACTCCAGTATTTCTGCCAAGAAAACCCCAAATGGAATCATGAAGAGTCAGACACGACTGAAAAGAATAAGCAACAATAAAATTTAGACTCAAGACAATGACTTACTTCACAGCATCTGTCTCTAAGAAACTCGAATAACTTTAAACAAAGAGTATCATTATATCTTGTCAGACTAAAAGGCTAATTGGGGACCATGAAGACCCTGGCATAGGGGAAGTGAGGGAGTGAGAAAGAGAATAAGCATTTACATAGTGCCTACTATGTGCCAGGAAATTTTCTGATATTATCTCATTTGATCCTCACAACAACCTGTAAGGTAGGTAGGTGGTGTTATTATCCTCATTTTGCAGATGGATAAACTGAGACAAACAGGTGAAACGACTTGCCCAGAGTGACACAGCTAGTAAGTTTCTGAGACTGGATTTGAACTCAGGTCTTCCTGATTCTAGGTCTGGCACTCCATACACTATACTGCCTAGTTGCATGGACAGCCAAGAATGTCCATGGAGCCTCCTACCTAGGAGACGCTACTTAAGAGGGGCTATGCCAGGGGAAGCTAGGCAGCACAGTGGATAGAGTACTGGCCCTGGAGTCAGGAGGACCTGAGTCCAAATTCGGCCTCAGACACATAACACTTAGTAGCTGTGTGACCCTGGGCAAGTCACTTAACCCCATTGCCTAGCCAAAAAAAAAAAGAAGGGCTATGCCAGGTTCCATAGGGGGTAGGTACAGATGATCCAGGACATCTCACAAGGAGAGAGAATGCTTTGGGGAAAGGGCTTATTTCAAGCCATGATCTAAGAGTAACCAGGATGTCATAGCAGAGACAAACAAGATGAATTCAAAGAAATTATAAATACATTCACTGGACGAGGCAGGAATGATGAGAAAGACTGAGGCCAAAGCAGTTTCCAAAGTCTTCATGGAGGTCAGCATGAAGTCAGTCAAATGATAGGAGAGCACAGTACAAGGAACCCGTCTGTTTCAGGAAAAGTCTGTAAAGGAGCTCATATCCTTTCAGGTCAGTGGCCTCTGCTATGCGCCACTCCCTCCTTTCCTTGGGCCTAGACCAAGTGCGGTGACAATCAGCCTGGGAAGATGATGATGATGGTAATAATGGTGATGATGGTGATGATAGTAGTGGTATTGATGATGATGATGATGATACTAATAGTGATGAGGGAGGTGGTGGTGGTAGTGACAAGTCACATTTCTGCAGCACATTGTTTTCCTAAGTACTTTTCTCACCAACCACTCTGTGAAGGGGAAAATAGGAATTTCATCACTCTCTTTTACAGATGAGGAAACTGAGGTTTAGGGTGACTTATTCAAGGTCATATAGCTAGTGTCAGAGGCAGGACTAGACTAGGGCCATGTCTCTCTGGAGGCAAGGAGATGGATGCAGATGACCTCTCCAAGGGTCCTTTCAAAGCTTAAGCAGTTGAGATTCAGTGGTCTGAGTAAAATTAGTTGTGCCTGGGATCCCCTTCATGGATTACAGACCCTAGTGCCTTCTCTTGGGTCCAAAATTATCAAGGAACAACAGAGCAAGATTGTAAAACCAAGATAGTGTTAGATTTTGAGTCAGGAGACCCAAGGTCAACTTGTGTGACCTCAGACAAATTGCTTAACTTCTCTGGGCCCTAGTTTTATAATCTGTTAAAAATAAAAAAAGGAATCATGTTGTACAAGACAGTCTCGTCTAAAGTCTCTTTGGCCCTGGTTCTATGAAGATGAGGGGTTCATTCTAGAGAACCTTTAAGGTTCCTTTCAGTCATTCACTCTATGACCTTCTGACCAGTTAAGAAGGGGCATAGTTGGTGCATCACTCCTCCCTCCTCTGAAGAAACATCCCAAGAAATCCTGAGCAGGGAAAACCTCCTAATAGGGCCAAAGCATACCCTGTAATCTGCTCAGCCTTGAGCAACCAGAGAGGAATGGGGTGGGAGGTGGTCAGTGCTGAGTGCAGGAGATTTTAGCAAACTGCACGATAGCCTTGTTTGAAAAATGCCAAGTCATCATTTCAGGAGCTCCCCAAACCACCTCCTTTTCTTTTACCCCACATGAGGCTGTGGCATAGACCCTGAGGTTCAGAGAGAGGCATGGCATGTAGTTGGGTGTGTTATGTAGGGGGAGGGGGTGGGAGGGAGACTAGCCAGGAGGAATTGGAAACTTTACTACCATCTTGCCAGACCTTGGAAAATTTGGCTTTTAAAATTTTAACCTAAATAGATATATATATTCTCTCATTCTCTCTGGATGTGAAGTGCTTTTTTTAAGCAATTAAGGAAGAACATAAATCAGTCTTTTCTAAAAGCCTAGGCTGACTTTGTGACTGGCTAAAATTAGCGTCTCCATCAAGGCAGTTTAGGAAGGGAAGGGAAGAAGGGGAGTTGGGGAGAGTGATGCCCTGGCCCAGGTTCAGCTACCTCCTCTCCATCTCCCAAAGAAGGGGTGCTGCAGCTTCTCAGGAAGAGGTCACATGCCTTCCAGAGTCCATACTACTCTATCTATGTAAAGCTGGGCAAGTCTATCTCAGTTTCTTCAATTATAAAAAGAGAATCCTAATAGCATTCAGGCCTGGAGTCAGGAAGACTTGAGTTCAAATCTGGCCTTAGACACTTACAAGCTGTGTGACCCTGGGCAAGTCACTTCACCCTGTTCACCTTAGTTTCCTCATCTGTAAAATGAGCTGGTGAAGGAAATGGCAAACCGCTTCAATATCTTTGCCAAGAAAACCCCAAATGGGGTCACAAGGAGTCAGACAACAACAATAGCATTCACCTTCCAGGGTTGTTGTAAGAATCAGAGACAGTATCTGGAAAACACAGTGTCTGGCACATAATAGGTGCTCAGTCAAAGCCTCTTCCCTTCCCTTCCCCCAATGCTAAAAAATCATTTATCTTATGCTTTAAAGTTTGCAAGATACCTTCCTTGAATCTAACCTGTAATGCAGGCATGCCTATCCTCATCTTGTGGGTGAGGAAATGAAGGCCAGGAAGGTCCAATCATGGTGTAGAGGAAAGAATGCTGGATTCAGAGTCACAAAAATCTGGGGTCAAATCCCACCTCTGACACTTGCTATCTCTGTGTCCTCAGGAAATCACCTAATTTCTCTGTGCCTCAATTTCCTTACCTGTAACATGATGGGCTTGGATTAGATGGCCTCTAAAGAAGCATGGTATAATGGATAGTGTTGGATTTAGAGTCAGGAAGGCCTGGGTTCAAATCCTACCGGAGATACTTATTAGCTGTGGGTCTCTGGGCAAGTCATTTAGAATCTCTCAGCATTCGTTTCTCATCTGTACAATAGGTACACTAATTGTTGTGATGTGGGAATGGAATGAATACAGGGGGCCCCAAAAGTCTTAGTTCAGTTTTAAGCTTTGGTAGACTTTTGGGACACCTTATATATAATGGACTTTTTGAACTTTAAAATTATATATGAGATTATTATTAACTCTGCTTTTGGCGTGGGTCCTCCCTTCCTCTCTCCATTTCTCATTGATCTCATCAGTTTTCATGGCTTCAATTATCTTCCCTATGCAAATGACTCAGAGGTCTCCATATCTGGCCCTCATCTCACTCCTAAGCCCCAACCCCGCTGCCATCTGCATGTCTATAAGCATCTTAAACTCAACCTGTGCAAAATGGAACTCATTCTATTTCGCTTCTCCTCCCTTTCCTATCTCTGTTAAGGGCATCACCATCCTTCTGATCACTCGAGTTTGCAGCTGAATTTGGGGCTGTCCCCTGCTCTGTCCCCTCCCTGGCTCCCTAGGTCCAATTGGTGGCCAAGTCTAGTCGATTCTTCCTTCAAGGCATCTCTTGCAAAATAATCCTGGTCTGAACATGTTCCTTTGCTCTGAAAACTCTAGTGGCTCTCAATGGCCTTCAGGCTAAAATACAAACTCCTTTAGTGAGCATTTAAAGTCCTTCAGAATCTGGCTCTGCTTTGCAAGACATTTCATATTGCATTTTATTTTCCAGGCCTGACTGGTCTATCTTGCTGTTCCTGGTACAGGACACTTTAGTTTCAGTCCCTATGCCAGAAATGTACTCCCTTCCTCCCCTTCTTTTCCTTTCCCTTACTTCCCTCTCCTCCCCTCCCCTGCCATCCCTTCCCAGTTGCCTCTGAAGTTAAGCTCAGGTGCCCCCTTTCATACAAAGGCCTTTCTTAATTCCCACTCCCTGCAGATTTTAGATCTTTTCCCCCAAATTGCTTTCTATATACTTTGTATTTACTTAATTATGGATGTTTTGCTCTCTTTCCCTTTCCCCTAAGCGCCTTGAAAACAAGGAGTGTTGTGTAATAAATAAATCATTGTTGAATTAAACTTAATTGAACCCAGATGAATTCAATTGAATTGAATCGAATTGGATCCGATTGAATTGAATTGATTTGAATTATGGTTTGGGTTAAAATGGAACACATGAAGGTCTTCTCTAGGAAATTCTGACTTGGCCTTTATATCCCCTTCAGATGACCACCTTCTTGGTCTGAATAGCCTCTCTGGTGATCTTTGCCTTGGTTCTAGGCCCCTGCCAATAGATGGGGGACTCAAGAGACAGGAAATTGACTGTTTGCCAGACCATTCTCATTGCTTCCTTCTCACTGAAGGGGTTTACCTTTGCCCCTTTTTCCCTTTTGCCCCTTTTCAAAAGGAATTTGTTTACAATTCCCAGAAAAACCTTAAAACTTTTAGATTCTCTCTTTGAAAGCTTATTCAAATGCACCTTTCCTCCCAGGCCTTGAAAAGAACCTGGCTCCTGTGTGTCTCTCTTTAGCTCCATTTGAAAGCAAACATCCCCCTTCCAGCTCCCTTCATTATCTATTCTCATTGTCTGTTCAAATCTCTCAGACTTCCAAACACCTGGACCTTTTCTTTTCTCAACCACCTCCCCATCTTCAACTGGCCTTTCCCATTGTTTTACTTTCCTGTGGATCTTGGTCATTTCTCACCCTTAATCCGAGGTCCAGGACCCATGAGTTCTGTTCACCTCAGCTTACTAGCCACTCCCATTCAGATCTCCTTAGACTCCTCCTCCTGCCACTCCAAACTGCTTGGCCACTCTTTAAATCCCTCCCACAGTCTTTCTGTACTTAAGATTCACCTTTGCCCCATTCTGATGCTGGGAATTTCTCATGCCCCTAGAGGCTGAGACTCTCACGCCCACCCGAAGATGGGCTTCACGTGGCTTGGGATTAGCTTGGGAGTGTCACCTGGCCTCCCCCGTTCAGACCCCCATTTAGATCACTGATATTTGAGTTCCTTGGGAGTCTGGCCTATATGCTTTACCTTTAATAAACTTTTTCTCTGGCTGTAAGATTTTTGGGTTGAATTCCTTCAGGCAGATTCACGCTGCGACTTGGGGCTTTTCCAAGTACCCCAAAACCTCCCGCTATCTTGGGGTGCCTCTGTGCATCTAGGAACACCCCAAAACCCCTCCCCCTCTTTATCACCAACAGAGACACATACACAGAAAGACAGATAAATACACACACACACACACACACACACACACACACACACACACACACATGCTTTGCTTTTATTTCCAGGATACCAAACATCTGGACAGTTGAATTTGGGGCTGTCCTCACCAAATGGTTTGCTGCTACATTCTGGATGGACTGGACTGGACCAGATGTTAGGGGGCTCTGTAGATATAGCCATAAAGATTTCCCCAGGCAGAACATCTCATAACCAGCACCAGCTTCCTACCAGGCAGTTCTTCTCAATGTCTAGCCTTAGGCTGGCCTGCTCTCTGAGGCTTAATTACTCTGGCAGGATCAGTTCATCTCTCCAGGCCTCTTATCAGAGACATAAGCATTTAGGCAAACACATTAGGCTACACACATACTGTACACAGGGCCCAGGAATTGGCAGCCAGCACCTTTCAATAAACAGTTATTGGCTTGTCCTCTGCAGTAGAGGATTTAAGAGCTGTTCATTGCTTCTCCTGCTCAATGCTCCTTTAAACTGGCCTGACCAAAGGGATCTTCCCTGCTCCAAAACCTTTGGAATCGATGGAGAAGTTGATGGGCACTCTGAGTGATCTACAGATCGATTATTCACTTTGGGGGCTGCCTGGAGCCAAACCTGATCCCTAGGATGGGTTTTCCTTGAATCCCAGACCATTTGTAGGTCTACATCTGTAAGATCTGCCCCCCCTCTCTACCCCATCCCAGTCCAGTTCAGTAGGAGCTATTCCCAGGGGATGCAGGACAATGTCGGCCTAAACCATCAGGATGAAGAAGGCAAATCTGATCACTAAAGGAACGCCCTACTATACTGCAGAGGGGACCACGAGTGATCAATCTGGATCAATCTAACACAGGCATTGAGCAGTGCAGAAAGAGCTTGTAGCCAGGAGTCCTGGGATCAAGTCCTGACTCATCACCAGTGTTTGGGGAATCATAGGCTCTGGTGATTTCAGGGCAGGGAGGGTGAGGTAGGAGGGGTGAATGGGGAATTCAGAAGACCTAGGTTCACTCCTAGCTCTGTCACTTAATACCTGTACATTACCTCCAGCAAATAACTTCATTGCTCCTGGCCTCAGTTTTCTCTTCTGTAAAATGAGAGGGAAGAGCTCTATTGAATTCTAAGGTCCTTTCTGCATTGTCTATGGTCTTGCATCTTCCTTAATGTCTCCTGTTTTAGTCCTTTAAACAGAAGTATAATTAAAAGGACCCTTCCAATTCTAAATACTATAATCTCAACATTTGAGAAAGACACTTGTCCAGATACTTAGGCACTTTGGGACTACAGAATTGTTTAGTGGTTAAGAGCTTGGGGGCACAGAGCCAGGCAAACCCGGCTTCAAATCTTGCCCCTAAATTCTAGTAACTGGATGACTGGGGGCAAATCCCTTCATGTCTCACTTCTCTGAACCCCAGTTTCCTCATCTGTGAAATGGGGTTGATAATACCACCTACCTGAGTTGTTGGGACAATCCAGTGAGATAATACATGTGAAGTGCTTTGCAAACCTTTTACAAGGAAAATGCAAGCTCTTATTTATTGCTACCCTTGCAAGGTTGTAGTGAGACCCTAATAAAATCATATAATAAAATGCTTTTGAAAACTTGAAATTGGCTTTATCAAGGACAGCTATTATTCTCCCCTTAACGCCAATACCTGGATGGGGCAACTGGATGGAGACACTCCTGGGAGTGGAATCAGGAGAAGCTTTAGGTCAAGGGTGGTATAGTGGTTAGAGTACAGGACTTGGAGTAAAGAAAACCTGAGTTCAAATCCTGCTTCAGACGTTCAATCACTGTGTGACCCTGGGCTGGTCACTGAAACTTTGTCTACCTTAGTTTCCTTATCTGTAAAATGAAGATAATAACAGTACCCACCTCCCACGGTTGATATGAGACAAAAAAAAATTGAAATATCATACATAAAGTGCTTTGTAAACCTTAAAGTTCTATATGAATGGTAGCTATTATTACTGAGAACATAATAGAGTAATATAATCTGAGTGGTACATGGAAAGGGCTCTGGATTTAGGGGCAGAAGGCCTGGGCTTGCAATGAATGCCAGAGGCAAGTTTTAAACCATTTATTGGGTATAAATATTATAATGAGGATTCCCTTCAGGTACGGGTCGAACTAGGCGGCTGCCAGTATCCCCAAGTCTGTGATTCTGTGACTCTCAAAGCCTCAATTCTCTCATCTCTAAAAAGAAGATGACAACATTAGCTATTCTCTATCTTATGAGGTGGCTCTCAGGAAAGTGCCCTGTAAAACCTTAAGTCACTCTAGAAATGGAGGTAATTATTTTTACCCAGTATCCTCTCACCACTTCCCTTTATTTCTCTCCTAGCCTCCCACTGAGCTTAGAGAGGGGAAGCAGGAGGAGAAGGCAGAGTAATGGAGAAGGGGAGGTAGTTTTTGTCTCCCCTCAGGTCCTGTCCTTTAGACCGACTCCCATGTGAGAGGTGACACAGCCCCTCTGCACACTCTTCCTCTCCTGGCCAGGAGATGAAAATGCTGGTTGGGGGCCAGAGCACTTGAGGGTAGAGCTCTCAGAGGGTGTACCTTAATAGGACTGAGGAATCATTTATAGATTCACAGACTCGAGGTTAAGAACTCCTGCTCTGAAAAGAGATGGGAGAAGACATCCCACCCCACCCCTTTGCAGAGTGTGGTACATTACACATATTTTCAGACTTAATGTATTGATTAGTTTTGCTGATTTTTTTCTCTTTTCTTTTCTCTTTCTTTTTTTGTCTCTAAAAGTATTACTTGTTGGGGCGGTTAGGTGGAGCAGTGGATAGAGCACTGGCCTTGAAGTCAGGAGGATCTGAGTTCAAATTTGATATCAGACCAGACACTTGACACTTACTAGTTGTGTGACCCTGGGCAAGTCACTTAACCCCATTGCCTAGCTCCACCCCCCCAAAAAAAGAAAGAAAGAAAGAAAATATTACTTGTCATATGGTGTGGTTCTCTGGGAGAACGGGGAGAGATACTGGGGAAATCTTTGTTCATTTTTTAAAAAAAATACATCAATCAAATTAATTTTTTAAAAATAGAACTCCATAGCTAGATCTAGGAAGGGATCTTCTAAATCACTTAGTCTACCCTCTTCAATTTACAGAGGCCCTATAAGAGCAGTGATTAGCCCAAAGTCACGAAGTTAGAAGTAGCAAGTGGCATTCCAACCCTGGTCATCTGATTCTCTATCCAGGGCCCTTTCTGGTATCTCTCCGTAATATCTATTTATAACCAAGCCCAGCCTGGGTAGCTTCAGGGAAGCACCACTCTGTTCCCAGGCTAGAGAACTAAGGGTAATTGGGAAGGATCAGAGCTAGGGGGCAGAGACAGCTGACATGGAGGTACCTGAGTGGAGATTAATAGAGTCGGCAGCCGACTCAGCAAAGAGCCGGGGTTTGGGGCTGCTGGATCAGGGAGCTTTGAGATCTTTATCTTAATACTAATAAAATAGTAATCCCTCATAGTACACACATAGAATACTCTATATTCTTCCAAAGTGCTTTCTAGAGACGTTATCTTGTGTGATACTGACAAGATCCCAGCAAGATTAGGCAGGCAGATGTTTTTCTCTGCATTTGACAGAGAGGGAAATAAAGATGGGAGGCAAGGTGCAATCGTTCACATGATGGAGCTGGTTCTTGAACCCAGATCAAGTCAAGTCAACAAGAATTTATTTGGTGCTCCCCATATGGCAGACACTGCACAAAGCAATGAGGATACAGATAGTAGAAAGAAAGATGGTCTCTTCCCTCAAGGAGCCTCCGTTCTAATGGGAGAAGAGAACGTATAAAAGGGATGAATGGGGTGGAGAGAAGGTCCCCACAAGAGGGGATGGGGGCAAAAGCCAGAGTCAAAAGCCGAGTTGGGAGAATGCAGGATGGCTAGCCCTACCTCAGAAAGAAGGCTCCAGGAGGACTTCACCAATGGGAGAAGGGGGCTGCAGGACTGCAAGGGTGTTCCAGAGAGAACAACATATTTTTATGAGATGATGTGACATGGTAAATAGAGTGCAGGGCTGGAGAGAAGGAGAGAATGAGCATTTCTATAATACCCACTATGTATCAGGCACTGTACTGAAAGTTTTATAAATATTATCTCATTTGATGCTCACAACAACCCTGCCAAGTAGACGCTATTATTATGCCCATTTTGCAGGAAAGTAAGGCAGACAGAGGTGAAGTGAATTGCCCATGGTCACACAGCTAGGAAGTATCTGGTGCCAGATTTGAATTCAGGTCTTCTTGATTCCAGTCCTTGACTACCCATTATGCTAGAAGGAAAGAAGAAAGAAAAGGAGGGAGGGAAGGAAGGAAGGAAGGAAGGAAGGAAGGAAGGAAGAGAGGGAAGGAGGGTGAAAGAGAGGGAGGGAGGAAAGAAGGAAGGAAAAGAGGGAGAAAGAAATGGAGAAAGGATAAAAGGATAAAAGAACGATAAAGAAAGGATAAAATAAGAAAGAAAGAGGGAAGGAGGGGTGGAGAGAGAGAAAGAAAGAAAAGTAAAAAAGAGGCAGGAAGGAAGAAGGAAGGAAAAGAGGAAGGAAAAAGGTAAAGAGGGAGAGAGTGATGGAGACAGAAAGAGAAAGAAAGAGAGGAAGGAAGGAAAAGGGAGAGAGAGAGAAAGAAAAGAAAAATCCAAAGTTGTTTTGTTGGTTTTTGTCTGAGAAAGAAAAAGTTGAAGAGGCTAGAAAGGTTTTTTACAACGAAGAGACAGAATAGGAGAAAACAGGCTTGAATTAAATAATTACTCACAATTCTATGCCTTTCATCACTCAAGAAGCACTTTCCTCAAAATGACCTATGAGGAATTGGATCATAGATTTAGAGTTAGAAGGGACCTCAAAGGTCACCTAATCCAAAGCCTCTTAATTTACAGATAGGGAAACTGAGGACCAAAGAGAAAAACATTTGCTTAAAGGTTTGCAAAAAGGCTCTACAAACATTATCTTGTTTGGATGTCACCACAAGGAAGGCGATAGTGGTATTATTATCTCCTTCTTACAGATGAGGAAACAGATGAGGTTCAGAGACATTGAATGAAAGTGAAGGAGAAAGTGGTGAATTTGATGACAGAAGACCTGGATTCACATCCTAGCTCTGCTACTTACTACCTATGTGGTCAGACATTGACTGACCAAGAGAGTGTAATGATGATGATGATGATGATTTTTATAGCACTTTAAGGTTCACAAAGCACTTTACAAATTTTATCTCATTTGATCCTCATAACAACCTGGGAAATAGGTGCTATTATTAGCTTTATTTTATAATAGATGAGGAAACTGAGGCAAACAGAGTTAAGTGACTTTCCCAGGGTCACATAGCTAATAAGTATCTGAGGCTAGATTTGAACTCAGGTCTTCCTGACTCTTGATCTGGTGCTCTATTCACTGTGCAAAAATAGTGGAAAACAGAAACTGGAGTCAGATTGGAAAGCGCTCTAAGGGCCATACAGAAGAGTCTGTATTTTATCCCAAAAAGAGAGCCACTGAATTTCTTGAAGGGGGGAATGGCCTGCTTTAAGAATGTAAATTTTGCAGCCATGTGAAAGCTGGATTGAGGAGGTGACACACTGGAATCAGGGAGGCCAATTAGTTGATTATTACAATAGTCTTGGCACAAGGTGATAAGGACTCGAATTTGGACAAAATGAATTATTGTAGAAGAGCCTAGTAAGTGCTAGCCAAGGGCCAAGTGTTGTGTTGAACAGGAATACAACTATAAAAAGCAAGGCAGTTCCTGCCCTCGATGAGCTTAAATTCTTTGTAAGCACATGTAACTGACCAGGGAAGTCATAAAGAATGGTGATTGTTAGTCATGTCAGTCATCAGCATTTATTAAGTGCCTACTACATGCCAGGCACTGTCCTAAGTGCTGGGGCTGTGAGGAGCTCACAGTCTAAAGGGGGAGACAGCAAGCAAAAAAAAAAAAGTACAAATTATATATAGGGTAAATAGGAAATAATTAATGAAGTGAAAGCACTAGAACTAAGGGAGACTGGGAAAGGTTTCCTGTAGAAGCTGGGATTTTAGCTGGGACTTGAAGCCAGGGGGCTGAGACAAGGAGGGAGAGCATTCCAGGCATGGAGGCCAGCCAGAGAAAGTGTCTGGTTCAAGAGATGGAGTGTCCTGCGTGAGGAACATTGAGGGGGCCACTATCACTGGGGTCATACATAGACTGACTGATTGACACTTCCTTTTCATTGTTCCCAGAGCTAAAGGTAGAAATTAGGGAGCATTAGGAAGACAAAGATAACTAGGGAGTAGCAGCAACTGGGTGGGCAGGTAGGTCTAACTATGGTGAATGCACACCATTCTAAAACTCAGGGAAGAACTAGAGTTGGGGTGCCCAGTAGGAGGTGGAGGCTGGAATGCAGGAGTATGTCCTGAAGATGGCAGAGGTGTAAGTGGAGAGAGGGATACTGGGAGGATTATCTAATCCATAAGAAGAGTTGGAACATGGAAAGACGAGAGAGAGGGAAGATTTGAGAATGATCCTGAGGTTGTCTACTTACATGATTATAATTCTGGGAGTCATCTCTACAGAGATGATAGTCGAATCCTTGAGAGCTGGTGAAATCTCTGGGAGAGAATGTGTTTGTAGAAAGAGGTCTCTAGGACAGAGCCTTGGGATCCACCCACAATTAGGGAGTAGAATATGGCCAGTGATTAACTGAGGGGGAGGAAACTGAGAAAGAACTGCTGGACAGGTATGAGGGGAACCAAGACAAAGCAATGTCATGAAAACCCAGTGAAGAGCAACTATCCAGGAGGGAGGGGGTAGTCAGCATTACCAAATGCTGCAAGGAGGTCAAGAGGGATGAGCACTGAGAAAAGGCCATCGGATTTGGCAATTAAGAGATCATTGGTAACCTTGGAGAGAGCATTTTCAGCTGAGTGATGAGGTCAGGAGCTAGATTGCAAAGGGTTGAGAAGTGAGTGTGGAGAGGAAATGGAGGCGATGAATGTGGACAGCTTTTTTTCTGGGACTTTAGTTGTAAAAGCAAGGAGAAATATAGGATGATACTTTGAGGGAATGGTAGGGTCAAATGAAAGTCTGTGTTGTTTTAAGGATGAGGGAGGCAGCATTTGTAGGCATCAGGGAAGGAGAGAGGGGGGAGAGAGAAAGAGAGAGAGAGAGAGAGAGAGAGAGAGAGAGAGAGAGAGAGAGAGAGAGAAAGATTGAAGATTAGAGAGTAAGAAGAAATGAGTGTAGGGTAACCATCCCCCTAAAGTTTCTCCCAGATCTCTATTTTAAGGTCTTTCCCAATTCTGATATTCTGTATCCTGAGATTTGGTTTAGAATTGACTTTAAGTGTTTGAATGTTCCTTTTAACTGACATTCTATGTTCCTTCCTTTTCAACTTTGACATTCTATGAAGCTCTGATTCCAGCAATGGTCCAATGGGACAGGTTCCCTGCCAAATCCCCAAGCAGAGGTCTCAGAACTAGGGGTAGGGGGGCACCCTGTTCCACATCTCCATCTCTCCTGAAACCCCAAGTCCCAGCCCCAGCCCAGGATTCACTATCTTCCCATCAAACCTGAATTCTACAGAAAGTAGAAGAGGTCTGAGCTTGGAAGATAAAAATTCCTGAAATCCCAGACAGAACTGCCAAACCCAATTGTCCAGCCAGGCATTAGGAAATGCTAATTGCTCTGAAGACAATGGAGCCCTGTTTGCATATATGCAAATTTCATGGGCTTATTAGCTCTTTACCCAGATGGGTCAGTTAAGGCCTCTGCCCGACCTGCATGGTGCCTTGGCTGTGGCCTTGCTAGGAGTCCTCATTAGTAGGCAGCACAGCTGCCCATCCAGATGGGGGAAGCTTCCGGTGCAGGGGCAGCCCCAAACAGATGGTGCTAGCTGAAATCAGGGTCAGAGGAAAGACCATCCCCCTGTCTTGGGTATTTAGCCACCTTGTGCCACAGGGCTCTGGAGAGAAGCAGCATCCTCCCTTGGCTCTGGTCTTGGGTCAGGGAGGTATAGAGAGAGCAGCTATGGTCTGGTGCCCTGAGGGCCACTCAGCAGACTGATCTTCCACACCTTAGTCCCTGAATAGGGAGCAGATGGCTGGCCACCCAAAATAAAACCTGGGACAGGAAAGCATCTCAGTTGGGGAGACAAGGCTGGACCAGACTGTCCTACCACAACAAAGAATACTGGTGTCTTTGGAACCTGGCTCAAACCAGGTCCCTGGCTCAGAGCTTGCTGGAAGCTTGAGAACGTTGGGGATACTGAGTCTTTGAGTCCAGCTGCTGTTCTTGGACTCGTTGTCTTTGACCTTGACTGGGTATCTGCACTACCTCCTCTACATTAAGCAGAGAGAATAATAATAACTACCATTTATATTTATATGTACCTTATGGTTTGCAAGCACTTAACATACATGATCTCATTTCATACAATGATCCTGTGAGGTAGGTGCCATTATTACTCAGTTTTTGTAGATGGGGAAGATAAAATTCAGAGAAGTTAAGTGATTTGCCCACAGTCACACAGCTAAGGAGTATCTGAGGCCAGATTTGAATCTGGGTCTTCTAGTTCTGAGACCAGCATCTTCTCCCCTCATATATGTTACAGTGACATCCTTCAGCTCACCAAGTAGGTTAGGGACACGTATGAGGGCTGGATAGACAAGGGAATAATATTCTAGGTCTGGAGCCCCCATTGGTGAAGTCACCAATATCCAAAGGGTTTAGAGATGGAAGGCAGTGTTGTACAGCAGAGAGAACATTGGCTTGGCATCAGAACCTCTGAGTTCTCTTTCATCTCTAATGCTATTTAGGTGACTTTGGGCAAATCACTCAGCTCCCCTGGGCCTCATCCTTAAAAGAAGGGGTTATATGAGAAAGCCTCAGAGGTTCGTTTGTGCTCTGGGGCTATGATTCTAGAGAAGACTTTAAAGACTTATCTAATACATCCACCTTATTTTTACAGAAGAGGAAACTGAGATCCAGAAAAAATGAAGTGACATAATAATTAATAATAACTAACATTTATGTAGTGCCTATTATGTTCCCAGCACTGGACTAAGCACTTTAGAAATATTACCCCATTTGATCTTCACAACAACTGTGGGAAGTAGGTACTATTATTATGTCCATTTTATAGATGAGGACATGAAGGTAAATAAAGGTTGATGGTTTGCCCAAGGTCACACAGCTAGTGAATGTCTGAGGTCAGCTTTGAATTCAAATCTTCCTGACACCAGGCCCAGTGCTTTATCCACTTCACCACCTAGCTGACTTATTCATAAGGTGATTTAGGGTCCTTTGGTGGGGGCTAGAAGATATCTAATCATCTAATTAGATAGTTCAAAAGATTGTGATCTCATCAATGTGAATATTTCCTCCACTAGTTCTGATTGCAAGCCATCCACCCTTTCTCATCTTGTATGACTCTTGTCCGTGACTTTCTTCCTGTCATCTCCCACAGGGGCTGTGCTTACCCCCACCCTCTTTCCAGTCTTCTTAGACTTTACTCACACCCATGCACTCTGTCATTTAGTAACACAGGCCTCCTTGCTGTTCTCCAAAAAGACCCTCTATGTCTCAGCTATGGTCATTTTCTCTGGCCATCCCTCCAGGCCTGGAATGCTCTCACTCCTCACCTCTGCCTCTTGGCTACCCTGGCTTCCTTCAAGTCCCAACTAAAATTCCATTTTTCTACAGGAAGCCTTTCCTGATCTCTCTTCATGCTAGGTCCTCCCATCTGTTGATCACTTCATATTTAGCCTGTATATGTCTTGTTTGTACATAGTTATTTGTTTGTTGGAACCCCTATCAGACTCCTTGGGAGTGGGCACTGTCCTTTACCTCTTCCCAATATTTACCATGGTACCTGGCTTAATTCTGCTTATTGACTCACTGACTGATTGCTGGGGTAGGGAGAGGGCTTCCTCTGAAATTCTTGACATTGAGTTCATTATAGTAGATTACATGGGCTCCTCACTGGTCATCTATTCAGGTTCTCTGATGATATCTTTGGTTCCACTTTTGTTCGGTTGTTAACTTTTGGCAGCCTAGTCACACCCACCATACTGACTGTTGGCCCTTTGGGTAACCCACTACTTTGAATCTTTGGAGACTTTGGCATGGTGATGATAATGATAATGATGATTACAGCTCACAAAGGATCATAGGATCATAGATTGAGAGTTCAAAGAGACCTTAAAGGCCATTTAGTCAGACCTTCTTATTTTCCAGATGAGGATACTGAGGCCCAGAAGGAGTAAGAAATTTTCCCAAGACCATAGACATAGTGAGTAGTAGCTACTAATATGTCTATGACCCTTTCCTCACCATGACCCCATGAAAAAGATAGTTCAATGATGATTATCCCAGTTTTATAAGTGAACAATTGTATTGTTCATTCTAAAGGTGAAGTGACTTGACTTCCCCAATGGCACAAAGCCAGGCAGTTGGCAAATCATGGTTGGTCAGAAATCTTTATCTTCTGAGTCTCACTCCAGTGCTGAATAATCGAGAGCAGCCTGTAATATGGTGAATGCCACCAATAGCTCAGAGACCAACCTCTCCCATAAACCACTGCTGGGAACTTTATAGGCACACAAAGGCATTCAAAGTTAATGGCAAAACCAGCCATGTGAAAACCAGAGCATAAAACCCAGACTCTCCTCCCTTTCACCACCACTAGCCTCTGTTCCCTTCTTCCCACGTAGGCCCCTCCAGGTTGTTAGAAGATGTCCGACCCCCTGCACCCCAGAACAGACAATTCTCTTTGCATTGAAGAATGCTGGGTTTTAGAGGGAGAGAGTCCAATGAGCCTTTAACGAGGAATTAAACTTTGCAGCAGCTGGGGAAATGCTGCTAAACATACCCATGTCAGCTCAGCAGAGACACAATAAATATTCCAGCTGTAATTTATAGAAATGCTTTGGAAGTCCAAACAGAGGGACAGGTACTGGCTAATAAAGTATAATACATCATGTAAGCTTATCAATGCAGCTCATGTAGCTAGTTCATAATTTGCAGAGGAACTTAGTTGGAAAACCAAAGGCTGGATAGGTCTACATATTGTTTCTCCAAGGGGAGGGGCAGAGCTGTCCACTAAAACAGTCCTGAACTGGAAGGGGGTTTGAGGCATCAGTTGGTCTGTTCTTCTGCCTCTCACTGGGTTTAGCCTCATCTAAAAGGATTACAGGCAAGGGAGCGTAATGTAAGTCTGAGGCCAGATTTGAACTCAGGTCTTCCTGACAGACACTCAAACACTTACTAGCTGCATGACCCTAGACAAGTCAGTTAACCTTGTTTGCCTCAGTTTCCTCATCTGTAAAATGAACTGGAAAAGGAAATGGCAAACAACTCCAGTATCTTTGTCAACAAAAAAATCGAAATGGCGTCATGAAGAGTCAAAAATAACTCAACAACAACAACAAATGTAATGCACTGGAGAAAGTACCAGAGCCAGAGTCAAGATTCCCATCCTGGCTCTGCCTCAACCAGCTGTGTGTCTTTAGCAAATTACTTCACTTCTTTTGGAACTAGATTTCCTTGTGTGTAAAATGAATGCCACCAAGGTGCCTTCTAGCTCAGACATCCTGTATTCTAAAATTATTTTTGTTCTATGTCCCTTCTACCTCTGATGCCCAAATTCCTTGTAGTTCTGACATTCTTTGTTCAAAGGTCCTTCCAGTTCCAAAATTTTATGTTCCAAGGTTCTTTCCAGTTCTGATGTTATATGTTTTGCTGATATTCTGTGTTCTAAGGTTCCTTCTAGATTTGATGTTCTGTGTTCTAAGGTTCTTTCTAGTTCTGATATTCTGTTTTTAACATCCCTCCCAGTTCTGACATTCTATGTTCTAACTTCCTTTTTTTATTTTAACAGTCTGCATTTTTAACATTCTATGCCCTAAGGTCCCTTCTTTTGACACCTAATGACCATGTAAGCACAGGCAAGTCATTTAACATCTCAGTACCTCAAGCATGCCTCTCAACATACCTCAGGTGCAGAAGAGATGCCAGTCTGCACTAGTAGATAATTTCCTTGCAGGAACTCCCTATACCAGGAGTTCATACCCTCCAAAAGAAGGGGTCCATGAAGAGATTTGGGGGAGTCCTTGAACTTGGATGGGAAAAAATATGCCAACAATTATATTTTCAACATAATTGGTATCCTTTCTAATCCTGTCCATTGTATTATATGCATTTAAAAATATTGTTCTGAGAAGGGCTCCATAAACTTCCCCAGACTTCCAAAGGGTCCAGGACCCCCAAAAGGTTAACATTTCCTGCTCTCCATTAATGAACACAAGGGTCTAGACCAAAACAAGAATCCTTTTCTGTTTTCAGCCTTCTTTAATTCTATGCTTTTATTCTCAAGGTGAGACCTGGCCGGTATTGTGTGGATGTTTTTGCAATCTTCCCCTTACCCCAGGGGTGGGGAACCTGTGGCCTTGAGGCCACATGTGGCCCTCTAGATCCTCAAGTGTGGCCTTTTGACTGAATCCAAACTTCACAGTTCTGTGAAGGCCAAACTTGAGGACCTAGAGGGCCACATGTGGCCTTGAGGCCACAGGTTCCCCACACCTGCTACCCCATTCCCTTTATTAGGAGGGACCAGTCATTCCATTCAGTTTGCAGAGAGGCCATTGAATCAGAGCAATGGAATTTTAAGGACTGGGAGTCTCAGTATTGGAGGACTTAGTTACACATTTGTTAATCACCTATTGTGTACCAAGGATAGCTAGACAGACAGACAGACAGGTAGATATAGATATTGATGTCGATATAGATATAGATATAAAGAAAGATGAAAATAGTTCTTACTATCAAGGAGTTCTCAACCTATTGGGAGAGATGGCATGTAAACAACTAGGTACAAGCAAGATATAGACAAGATAAATTGGCAATAATAGAGGGAAGGTGCTAGCATTGGGGGGCATCAGGCAAGGCTTCTTGCAGAAGGTAGGATTTTAGCTGAGTCTTGAAAGATTCCTAGGAAACTGGGAGGCAGAGATGAGGAGGACTGGCATTCTGGGCATGGGGGACAGCCAGAGAAAATGTACAAAGGCAGGAGTGGCATGTCCTGAGTTTGAGGAACGGCAAGGAGACCAGTATCACTGGATTGTAAAACACATGGATGGCAGCAAAAAAGAAAAGATAGGAAGGGTCCAGGTGGTGAAGAGCTTTAAAAGCCAAACAGAAGATTTTACATTTAATCCTGGAAGTAATAGGGAGTCTATTGAAAAGAACTGGAAAGTGACCTTAGAGATCATCCAGTCTCTTTACAGAAGAGAAAAGGGATATCCCCAGAGGTTGTGATTTGCCTGGGGTCACACAGGCAGCCAAAGTTGCTGATGTGGGATTTAAACTCAAATCCTCTGCTTCTGAATCCTGCATCCTTTTCCAGCCTCTGCCTCAGCAGGTGACCTTGGATGAGTCACTTCCCTTTGAGTAAGGTGATGGCATTGCAGACCACCTGCCCCAGGCTGCCTCTGTCAACTTCCCAGTGTTCACAGTGCCGTGGAGAATGCCGCTATATAACAGTCAGTGGCTGGCCTGTTTAATGGTCTGCATCTGCCGTTCCTGCTCCGCAGAGCACAACTACACACTGTTCAAAGCCACTTTGGAGGAGAAATTTTGGAAGGCAGCTCTCAGTGAAGGGAATCACAGGATGTGGGAGCTCCAGGGACCATCTAGCCAAAGCCTTTCGTTTTTTACTGAAAGGTAAAGTTAGATCCAGAGAGGGGATGTGATTTGCCCCCAGACATGCAGCTGGTGGTTCAGTAGATAGAGCTCTGGGCCTGAAATCAGGAAGACCTGAATTCAAATGTGACCTTAGTGACTTACAATCTGTGTGACCCTGGGCAAGTCACTCAATCTCTGTTTGCCTCAGTTCTCTCAAATATGAAATGGGAATAACAATATCTACCTCACAAGGGTGTTGTGAGGATCAAATGAGATAATATTTACAAAAAGAGCTCAGCACAGTGCCTGGCACAGAGTAGGTGCTATATACTTATTTCCTTCCCCCTCCATGCAGGAAAGCAGAAGCTCCTATGTTAAGATCTGGAAGGCACCTAGGAGATCATCTAGTTCAACTCTCATATTACAGATGGGAAGAAATGAAGGCTAGAGAAGTGGCATTCAGGGTTACATAGTAGCAAATAGCAGAGCTGAAATTCAAACCCAGATCCCCTGACTCCAGATCCAGATCTCTTTCTGCACCAATTCCAAATCCCTAATTTAAGAAGAGGGAACTGAGACCCAGTGCCAGGAAGAAATTAACAAAGTAGCAAATGAGTCAATAAAACATGCTGCTACCTATGGTATCAGGTGATCTTCATACCCTGAGATGGGCGCGGAAGAGGTATCGTTAGCCCCGTTTTAGAGATGGAGAAGCTGAGGCTTCAAGAGGAGAACAATGCCGTGTCTAAGGTGACACAGCTGATAAATGTTGTAATAACAACACTAATAACAAATAAATATAATTATAATAATAGATAAATACAATAATATCAATAATTTCTTGTTGTTCAGCTGTGTCTGACTTTTTGTGACCCCACAGACCGTAGCATGTCAATATTGGCCATGGGATTTTCTTGGCAAAGGTTGGCAGTGGTTTGCCATTTCCTTCTCCAGTGGATTAAGGCAAATATAGGTTAGGTGACTTGCCCAGGATCACACAGCTACTAAGTGTCTTAAACTGGATTTGAACTTAGGTCTTCTTGCCTCCAGGCCCAGTGCTCTATCCACTGAGCTACCTCACTGAGAAAATATCAGTGGTAATAAAGGTAAATATAACAATAATAATAGATAAATGTAACTGTAGTAGTAGTAATAATAATAATAGCTAGCATTCCTATAGCACATTAAGGTTTGCAAAGCACCTTACATATGTTATCTCACTTTATCCTCTCAACAACCCTTGGGAGGTAGGTGTTATTATTTTCATTTGACAGGCAAGGAAAGTGAGGCTGAAGGTCTTTAAGTGACTTGCTCAGGGTCACACAGCTATTAAGTATCCAAGGCCAGATTTGAATTCAGGTCTTCCTAATTCCAGGTCTAGACCTCCAGCGCCCCCCTTATCTAGCTAATATTTGATCCCAGGTACCCTGATTTCCAACTCTGGATCTCTGAGGAGCAATTTAGAGTAGCATAAGGTCAACTGAATTTAGAGGCAGGAAGCTTGATGCTGACTGACCAATTTTGAGACCTTAGGAAACTTACTTCCCTTCTCCAAGCCTCAGTTTATTCATCTGTAAAATGGGGATAATAGTATTTACACTACTAACCACCTAGGGCAGATAGAATGAAAGTGATTTTCAAACCATAAAGCAGAAAAGAAATGAGTTAATATTATTATTATGAATAATAAATTACCTTTCATACATTCTAGCTTGGGAGAGGAACACAGCCAAGACAAGGAGACAATACACAAATGCTAAATTTCATGGTGAGTGGAAGTCCAACCAGAAGTTGGAGAAGGGATAGATTCCCATGGCTTGGGGTACTCTGGGAGGACTCCCTGCAGCAGATGGTGCCTGAGTGTGGCCTTGAATACTGGGATGGGTCTGGAGATATAGAGAGGAGGGAGGGAAGCTCTCACAGGTTTGGATAAGAGAATCAGCCTCCCTGTTACTCTTATTGATACTGACAATGCTCTGGACACCCAGGAAGAATAGAGCTAATGTTTTTCATAATTAAGGTCTATATATCTTGACTGAGGCATCCTGGTCTGAGTCCCCAGCTAGTCCTCCTAGAATAGATGTCCAGCCCTCTTACCCTCATCCCCCCTCCTTTAGCCCAGCCCCGAAAGCCTGGATTGGTTTCTGGTTTCTAAAACATTGACCAGGCAATGGGATGGCCATCTTTGTACTGAGTGGTTTTGGCCTCACCAACTCATTCACATAGGGATGCACAAGAGTTCCAGGGGATTCTGATATTCACACAGGAGTGATTATCCTAGAGAAAAGATGACTTAGAGGGGCCATGAGGGCTGGCACATAGAAAAATGGATTTGACTTTTCTGCTTAGTCCTAGATGGCAGAACCAGGAGTAGAGAGGGCAGGGATAGAGAAGTAGACTGACACTTGATAGGAGGAAGAAATTCCTAACAATTAGAGCCACCCCTAGTGGAATAGGCTGCTTTGGGAGGTAATGAGCCCTCTACCCTTGGAAGTCTTCAAGTAGAGCTCAGATAGTCACTTGTCAGGGATGTTGCAGAGGGGGATTCTTGGTCAAGTCTGCATCGAATTTGATGATCTCTGAGCTCCCTTCTAACTCTGATTATGTGAGTCTGAGTACTATGTGACTTCTTTCTCAAGTGAACACATTGATGAGCATGAAATAGCATAGCCCCCCTCAAAGATTAATAATTTATATAATATGTATATACTAATATAAATAAAGGCATGTTGACTGACTAATAAGGACTTGAGTTATTACTGAAGCCCCCTCCCCATTGATAAGTTCTCTCACCTTTGCAGTCTCCCATGAGCAGTCACTGCAAAATAGGAGAGACTGAGTCAGCTGGTAGAGTGGATGGAGAGCCAGCATCAGAGTCAGGAAGGGTTCAAATCTTGCCTTTGATACTGGTTCTATACTCCCTGGGTCAGTCACTTAACCTCCAATACCCTTGTCCCTTCCCTCTGCCCCTCCACAAGCTGTGGTAGAACATTTGCATCCTTTCTAACCTCCCTGCCACATCCCTCAGCATAGAAACCTCTACCAACACAGCTGTGCCATTTTATAGCCAAGAGAGGTACCGAGAACATAGGCATCAAATATTTAGCTGGAACCAGATTCTAATGTAATTGGGAAATATTTCACAAAATAAATAAAATACAATAGAATATAGATAATGTCAATGTGTGGTTTTCTAAATCACCATGAAGCCAGGAGGGATTCTAAAGTGGAGGCTGGGGGGTGGGGGAAGGTTCTGTTTCTGTTTGAGTTTGTCACAACTAACCTAGAACACTGAGGAGTAGATTAATTTACCCAGAATCCCACAGCCATGTGTGTCAGGGACAGGACTCTCTTAGAGAGTTGCCTAGAACACTCAGAGATTAGGGAGTTTGGCCATGGTGACAACAGCCAGAAGTGCCAGGGGCAGAATTTGAACCCAGATCTTCCTGACTCCAAAACTTGCTCTTTTTACACTCATCCAGCTACTTCTCCCCTGAACTGGTTCGGTTATGGAGAAGACAACAGACAACTCTCTGTTATCTATGGCTTTGAGATCTACCTGCCCAGAGACAGGAGAATGGGTGAATTAATCTCTCAGAAATAATCCCAGGATCTGGTTCTCCCCTAGCCCTGCAGATCCACATGCCCCAGAACCATCTAGAAGAACAGGGTCAGTGCCTGAGCCACACCCTGCCAGTTCTCTCAGGTGCTGTATGCTAAAGGCACTATCCAGACAAAAGAGAAAGTGCATTTTCTCATCTTGTGCTCTGCTGGGCTGGAACAGGCCTGCCAATGATGGGGAGGGATGGAAAGCAATGAAGATGTCAGCAACATTATTTCAGCACCTGCACTCACCGTGTAACTGTTATAGATGGTTCTGTCTGCTCAGGACTTGTTTGTTTGCTCCTGTCTACACTCCCTGGTAATGGGCTTACGAAAGGCCAGTGTCAACACTCCTGTCCTTGGGGAAGGGAGGGAGAGATGAGTGGTGATCTGAGGCAGCCAGGATCCACCCGGGGATGAGTCTCTTGGAAAGCACCACCCTTCCTGATCCCAGAGCACTTTTCACCCTTTGACCTCAAAGACCCTAGGAGGGATGCAGGGCAAAGGTTGTTGTTTCTGTTTTGCTGATGAAAAGACCAAGGCTCTAAGAGCAGTGAAATGGTTCAGAACCACAGAATTTCAGAGCTACAGGGAATTCTAGAGACCATCTGACTCCCCACACAACTGCTAATAATTCCGGCCTTTCTAATTAATTGGTATTTACTTTTATCTCTCAGGGCTCTGTACAGCTAAGACTATAAATTACAGAAAAGGTGGTAGCCTAAATTGTTGTTAGGAAATTCCTATATCCACGAAATCTCAGGTCTAGTCCCTGCCCTGTCCCTGCTTACTAGATCTATCTATCTGTCTATCTGCCTGTCTGTCTGTCTGTCTGTCTATTCTATTTTATTCATCTATCTGTCTCTCTATCTCTATCTATGTCTATATCTCTAGTCTATCTCTATATCTCTATCTCTATCCATCTATCATCTATCCATTCATCTATCTGTCCATCTATCTGTCTATCCTATTTTATTCATCTATCTCTCTATCTCTATTCTATCTATCTCTATATCTCTTTATCTATCTCTATCCATCTATCATTTATCCATTCATCTATCTATATGTCTGTCTGTCTATCTACCTCTCTATCCAGTCTATTCTATCCAGTCTATCTATCTCTCTATCCATCTCTCTATATCTCTTTATCTGTCTCTATCCATATATCATCTATCCATCCATTCATCTGTCTATCTGTCTATCTACCTATCTCTATCTAGGGATAAAAATATAAATACATAAATATACATATATATGTGTATTATGTATGCATATGCATGTGCTTTGTATTTACTTGCATGTGTTTGTATTTGTCTTATTCCCTGATATATATTGTTTTTCCTGGTTGAATGAAACTCCTTGAGGAAAGGAATGTTTTCTTTTTGACTTTGCATTCCCAGGGCCTGATATGTAGTACTTGACACACAGTAGGCACTTAATAAATGCTTGTTGATTTATTGATTGCTCTAGTAGAAGCCTTTCATTTTATAGATGAGGATATTGGGATCAAAATGAGGCCAAGCAACTTGCCCAAGTTTACACAGTTAGGAAGTGGTAGAGGTGGTAGAGAAGTGGTAGGCATGGAGACTCAGTGATAGCTCTTAGGACACCAGCTCCAGGGCTTACTCTGCCCAACTGTAGTACAAAATATACTGGCTAGAGCAGAACCAAGTCAGTATCATCTTGTGGGATAAACACATGGGGCAAAGTGAATGAAAAAGGGTCCTCAGTGCCTTTCTCTTCTTACCTGTTCCCTGTACCCCTATCCCAGGAGCTACTAGAATCTTTTTCCCCTCTACCACCCATCAATGCCACCATTAACTTACATTTCATGATAACCACTCCCTGCATAAAACTTTCCCATTCTCTGCCTTATGTCCCATGTCCTTGGAGTGACTGTTTTCTACCAAGTGACCATGGCTACTGAAGGAAAATACCTTTAAGATACTTGAATCCCTCTATAGCTACCACTTTTTTCCTTTTCCTTCACCAGGCCCTCTTCTCTGAACCCTTTGTCTGAGAGGAGAGAGACTAACTTTAGGACCTTGGAGGAACCATTTCCCCTCTCATGGCCCTCAGTTTCCCCATTTTTAAAAGGAGTGTTTGGACTCCAGATTTTCTGTAAGGTCCTTTCTAATGTCAATGTTCCAAGGTCCCTCCTACCTTTGACATTTTCTGTTCTAAGATCCCTCCTACCACTGACATTCTATAGTTCAAGGCCCCTCCCCTCTGACATCTTGTGTTCTAAGGGCCCTCCCAGCTCAGACATTCTGTGTTCTAAGGGCCCTCCCACCTCTGACAATCTGTATTCTGAAAGTCCTTCTGGTTCTCACACCCCAGAATTGTATTAACATTCTCAATGAATTCTTATTGAGGACCATAAACTTTATACCAAAGATGTTACGGCTGGGAGGGAGAGAGAAAGCTCTTTCCCAGGTGCCAGCTGCTAGGAAAGCTAGAAATAGGGCTCTGAGGGTCACAGCTCAGATGAGTTAGTCACATCTGGAGCTGTCATGCTTAGAGTACTGAGGGAGAAAGAGAAATTTGTAAATCCCCCTCCCAAATACCTGCTTTTTCTCCCTTTCCCCATAACCCCATTGGACCCTAGAGTACTGTGGATACAAAGCACATCTTTTTTTTAAGGAAGGAGAGAGAAGAAAGCAGATGAAAGGAAGGAGTGGAGAGGGAGGAAGAAGGCAGAGAAAAGTGAGGAGAGGGGAGAGAAGGAATGTGGAGGAAAAAAGGGAGAATAGAAAAGGAGGAAAGAGTCAATGGAAAGAAAGAGAGGAAAGCAATCAACCCACAAGTACCTACTATGTGCCAGGCACTGGAGATACAAGGTCAATAACAAAACACTCCCTAACCTCAAGGAGATTAGCAAAAGACAAGGAGGCAAACATGGGAAAGTTAGGAGAGGAGGAGAAGGGGAAAGCCAAAGAGAATAACAGAGAGAACATGGGAGAAATAGGAAAAAGCAAGAGGAGAGAAGAACCAAGGTTTTCTTATTCCCCCATTACCTTCCTCTATCCCCAGAATGAGAATAATGATTTGAGATTTGAGAGGGATTGATTTGATTTGAGAGGGAAACTGGGACCTTAGGATGGAAGGGTTTTGAAGGGAGAAAAGGGGACAACTGACTGAGAAGCCTGGGGGTGGGGATGGGGTGTCAAGATAGAGGACATAGGACAGGAACCATCCCTGAAGTCTTGAGAGGAAAGCAGCCAATCCCCAAGGGCCAAATACCTCTGACTAGGTGGCCTAGTAGATCCAGCCAGGAGCCTAATCAGAGGAAGGATTCCTCTGATCAGTGAAATGGAGCCTTTTAGAGTTGGTACCTGGTTGAGGATGGCCAGACGCCTTCTCCAATGACCTTGGCCCCGCCCTTCCATCTCCATCTCAGTGGGTAAACAGACACTAATAGCCTGAGCCAAGAAGACTAGGAGCTTAATTGATTAATGTTGGTAAAGTGTTTTGACATCCCCAGATACGAGGTGCTGGATAAAGGTGAAATATTAGTACATATAATATATAATTATGATGTGCTGCTGGCCTGGTAACTTGTTTAAATAATTACACTGGCTGGGAGCTAATCTTGATAAGTGGGATGGACCATAATCGCAAACTTCTTTCAGAAGCTGGCTTCTCATCCTGAATAGGAAGAGGCTGGACTGATCGTTGTCAGGACCAAATTCCAACCATTTAGGCAGCTAAGTGGTCCAGTGCTTAGAGTGCTTGGCCTGGAGTTAAGAAGACCCAAGTTCAAATCTGACCTCGGATACTTACTAGCTGTATGGCTCTAGGCAAGTCGCTTAACTTCTTTTGCCTCAGTTTCCTCATCCACAAATGGGGATAATAATAGCACCTTCCTCAAAGGGTTGTTGTGAGGATCAAATGAGATAAGTGCTTAGCACAGTGCCTGGCACACAGTAAGCTAGGCCATATAAATATTAGCTATTATGATTATTAGCTTAGCACTCATGGCTGATTGGGTGGAAGAGGATGATGAAGATAATAGGTTCTGGTTGGTTCTTCCCAAAGAGAAGTGGGGAGGAGGAACAATTTGGAGAATTCTCCAAACCTCCACTGAAAAGCTTGCGTTTTATGTCTTGTAGCCATGTAACAATAATGATGAGGATGACAGTCCTCCAAGGAAGCATGGCGGTACAATGGAAAGTGCACTGGCCATGGTGTCAGAGGATTTGGGTTCAGATCCTACATCTGACACTTGCTACCTGTGTGACCCTGGGAAAGGCACTTGGGCCACAGTTTGCTTATCTCTAAAAGGATGGGGTTGGATGAAATGGCCTCTGAGGTATTCTCCTGCTTTAAATCTAAGATTGTCCTTTGATGCCTTGTCTTGGTGAAGACCAGGCCTTGCCTGGTTCCTCAGGGGAACACTAGCTCTGGCAGGACTTTTCTAGCTGGAAAGGCTTCAAGGATGGACCTAACCACAGGACTGTATGCCTGCCATCCCGGGACTGGCCTATCTAAGGTGAGGAAAAGCTCATCACCAGATGCTTGGCTCAAGGTGATGGATTTTAATTTTTGGATAGAGCAAATCATGAATCTATTGGCAAGATGTGAGGGGCTCTCACACTGTGCTGACAGTCTCTATACCCTTGAAATCACACATCCTTCAGCATCCAAAATATTCCAGTGGTGCTGTGATTTCATCAATGTGAGCATCCCCTTTAATAATATAGATCAACAAACATTTACCTACTATGTGTCAGGCACTGTTCTAGCTGTGGGGGCTACAAAGACAGATGGAACAGTCCCTGCCCTCAAGGAACTTAGATTCTTGAGAAGAAGACAACATGTCCACAAAAAAGTATATGTGAAATCAATATTTAAAAAATAAATACAGTATAATTTGGAGGGAAAGGCATGAGCAGTTGGGGTTATCAAGAAAGACCTCATGAATGAAGGAAGGAAGGAAAGAATGACTGCAAAAACATTTGTTAAGTCCTTAATGTGAAATGTTCTTAATATGTAAGCATTGTGCTAACCTCGTGTAGGATATGGGGGTCTTCAAGAGAACAATGAAAGTAAGTATTCTTCAAATGCAGGGCTGGCCTTTGAAGGATGAATGAAACTTTGAGAGGAAGAGTTGGCCAGAGGAAATCAGGGGGAGAGTTGATCAGTGGTGATATATAAGGAGGACAGAGCATCATGAGCTGAGGGACGGAGGAAGGAAAGCCTGGTTTTTTGTTCAGGGAATAGGAAATAGTCCAACTTGCCTAAAATGTAGGGTATGTGAAAGGGAGTAGTAAAAGATGATACCAGAAAAGTAGGTTGGGAATCATACTAGGGAGTACCTAGAATGCCAGACTGAGTCTTGTGGACGATAGGGATCCATGGAAAGTTTTTGAACAGAGGTCTTCTATGTAATATACAGGTCTTCTAAACCTTGGGTGCAGCTAGGGGGCACCATAGTGCATAGAACACTGGGCTTGGAATAAGGAAGACTCATGTTTATGAGTTCAAGTCCCACCTCAGATTCTTACTAACTGTATGATCCCCAGCAAGTCACTTTACCCTGTTTGCCTCAATTCCTCATCTGTAGAATGAGCTAGAGAAGTAAAAGGCAAACCACTCCAGTATGTCTTCCAAGAAAACCCTAAATGGGGTCACACAGTGGGACATGACTGAAATGATTCCACAACAACAACAAAACATCAACAGACCGTGGGATTGACAGCCAACCCCCACCAACAAAGCTGATGGACTGGCCTTGGGAGAGGGGCATCCTTGACCATGAACTGGGCCTTAGAAGTGCCAGGTTGGGGGGTCAGGAGTGAGGAAAAGGCACTGGCTAAGTAGGGACAGGAAAAGAGGAAGGTAGGGGGAAGGGAAATGTAACAGTGCTATAGTGTGTTGGAAAGAGCAGCGATTCCAGAGTAAGAGGACCATGGTTTAAATTCCATTTAGGCATTTTCATTTCCCAGTCTCTAGACATTATTGTTTTGGTAAATCTGTGTTCAGGCCAAGCCCAGGCAAAACCCAGTCTAGAAGAAAAACCCTGCCCAGTCTCAGCTGAAAGCAACAAAGAAGGAAACATGGGCTGTTTAGCTTCCAGGACAGGAACTCTGGGGTCTTTGCCAGGGGGATTGTTAGTTAATGGACTTCAGGGCCAGGCCTTCCAGGCAGAGAGGCCAAGGGCAGCCCTGGTACTGGCAGGAGGGAGAGCCTGGTCCAGGTTGATTAATGGGGAGCCGGCTCTCAACATGGGCCCTAAATGGAGTCATGACTCAATTTTGCTGCTGCAGCATAAGAGGATAATGAAATGGGAAGTGGTGGGGGTGGGAGGAGGCCAGGCTCTCCAAAGGAGTGAGAAGGAGGCACTGGACTCCATCCACACTGCCTGGTCCCAGGGGTCACCTACAGCCCCCACCAGGGAATAAGCCTCCCTATTCTGTGACTGCAGGCTGTTCTTATCTTCTTCAGTCAGCTGGCTTTCTTTTGTATGTTTGTGTTGAGGAGGGGAAGGGGAGGCGGGCCCTCAGGGTACTGGCTCCCTGACTCTTCCCAGTCTTCTCTCGGTATCCCTATATAGGATCAAAGATTTCACACCGAAAAGGACCTTAGAGACTATTGAGCTCAACCTCATTCATTTATGTTCAGTCACTTTCAGTCATGTCCAATTCTTTGTTACCCCATTTGTGATTTTCTTGGCAGAGATACTGGAGTGGTTTGGCATTTCCCTCTCCAGCTCATTTGACAGGTGAGGAAACTGAGGCAAACAGGGTGAAGTAACTTGCCCAGGGTCACACAGTTAGTAAGTGTCTGAGGCCAGATTTAAACTCAGGAAGATCAGTCTTCCTGACTCCCAACCTGGCTCTCTATCCACTGCACCATTTATTTATTCACTCTACAGACGACTCAGAAATGTTAAGTAACATGACCAGGGTCACACAGCTTGTAAGTGCTGAGGGGTAATATTTGAACTCAGATCTTCCTCACTCCATGTCCAGCTCTGTCTCCCACTCCCTCTCTGAATCATTCTTTTACAGTGGAAAGATGTACAATAGATTCAATAGGCAGAGGGCCTGGGTTCAAATCCTGTCTTGTTTACTTAGTATCTGTGTAACATTTAACCTCCCTTGGCTTCAGTTTTCTCTCCTGCAAAATGAGAAAAGTTGGGTTCTAAGGTCCCTGCTGGCTCCAAGTCTGATCCTACAAGAATCACAGAATCTCAGAGACAGAAGGGCTCCCAAAGACAATCTAGTCCCACCTGTATTTGATTGAGAATACCCTCTAAACCAGATGTGTCAAGGTTCCAAACACTGTCCGGGACCAGACTAGAGGATAATCAGAAAATGTCTAAGAAATAAATGAAAATACAGTAAAACATAGATAATGTTGCATCTTTAAAATTAAGTCAATATGTGGTTGGCAGGGGTCCTTAGTGACTCTCTCATTTCTGTTTGAACTGGACACCACTGCTCTAAAGCATCCTCCCACAAGTTTCCATTCAGCCCTTGCTTGAGGACTCTGGGTCCTGTTCCTAGGGTGTGATGTAGGAGAGCTGGGAGTCAGGACTCCTGGGTTTAGTACCTGACACCATCATTGGCTTACTGAGCCATCCTGAGCTGTTCACCAGCGCCCTCTGCTCTGTAGGCAAATCTCACCTGAATGACACCTGTGCTCCCCCTCCCCACCCATGACCACCTTTTCTCCATCCCGCCCCACTTAGTCGTACTGGCATTATTTCTGATCACCTTGCATTTACCAATGAAATCCCAAGTTCAGTCTCAGTCACCTATACCTCCCTGTCTTCAGCATTTAGGAAGTACCAGGTCAGCAAGGGCAAGTGAATGAGTGGGTCTGGGGGCTCCCTGATGATAGTTTGTTCCGTGTTCTCCCGTATCAGACTTCAAACTCTCTGAGGGCAGGAAAAGTGATTTGGTCTTCAGACTGAAAACTCCCACAAGTCAGGGGCTACTCCTCATTGGATTGAGATAGAGACTGTTTCCCTTGTTAGACTGAGGGCTTCCTGGGGGCAGAGACTGTGTTCCCCCCCCATTTGACTGAAGTCCCCCAAGAGCAGGGACTGTATATCTCCTATCAGACTGGAGGTCCCTGAGTTTAGAGACTGTTTCCCCCATCAAACTGTGGTCTTCCTGAAGACAGGAACCATGTTTTCCCCATCAGACTCAGGGCTTCCTAAGGTCAGGGATTATTTTCCTCATTAGACTGGAGTGTTCTGAGAGTCAGGGACTGTGTCCCCATGAGACTGGGGGCTTCTTGAAAGTAGGAACTGTGTTTCCCCCATCAGAGTGGGGACTTCCTGAGGGCAGGGACTGTCTCCTGCATCAGAGTAAAGGTTTTCCAAGTGTAGTGACTGTATATTCCCTTTCTGTTTAGGGGTTTCCTGAGGTCAGGGATTGTCTCCACTCTCAATGTCCGCCAGGTACCAAGGACAGTGCTTTCCTCAAACAGGTACCACGCCTGGTGAGCAAAGGACTGCCCGGCTTTGGCTGCTTCCCCTGAACCACCTGGCCATCTCCCAGGCCCCGCCCCTTATCCCCTCCAGAGCCTCTAACAGGCTGCTGAGCACACATCAGCACTAATTAGAGGTGCGGCCGCTAAGTGTTTCTTCCCCATTTATGCAAATCAGTGAGGTAAGAGGCATATAATTAAGTGTTTGTACTTTAATACTGTGTGGTAAGAAGGAAGATGAATTTTAATTACTTAGGCTTAATTGGATGGTCTGCGTGTTAATGTCCCCTTTATTTAGCATCCACACAGGTTGCTTTCCACCCACCTGGCACGGGGCCTCTCCTAGGGAAACTTGGGTCTACATTTGATAGGGGGAGCTCACCTTGATTCTAGTCCTGCAGGAAGCCCTCCCTGACTGGCCCCTTCTCCCTCACGTATCTTCCTACTGGCTCAGGATTCCATCACTCTGGACAGGTCCAGCCCCTGGTCTATGACCCAGTCCATGGGGTAGGGGTGGGGCGGGGGTGAGATTTCTCTATTCTGCCATTCTAGCGAATCTGTGATCTGAGACTGTCAATTCCTTCAGGACAGAGGTCATTTTTCCCCTGTATTTTCTTAGTGTCCTAGGCACATTCCCAGTGTTGAGGTCAGTGTTTGGCACTCAGCAGGTACCTCCTGAGTGATCAATTCAGGATTTATGAGTAGTGGCTGGTTAGCCAGTGGCCTTTGGAGCAGATATGAATCTGTGAGTAACAGACTGGAAGATCTCTTTGGAATGAAGAAGGCCTTGTATTTGGCATCAGGAGAGCTCAGCTTGAACCCCACCTCTTACCACTTAACTAGCTCTGCAACACTAGGAAAGGCATTTTGAGCCTCAGTTTTCTCATCTGTAAAATGGAATGATTTCTTGCATTTCTTGAGAAGAAAGAGCTTTGTGAATAGCAAAAGGATAAAGAAATGTGAGAGCAAAGTGAATGAGGTAAACTTAGGTACTCTTGTTGTAGCAAAAAGCACATTTGACTCCAGAAAACCTGGATTCAGAACTCACTCCTAACACTTATTAGCTGTGTGACCACCGACAAAGTATTTAACCTCTCTGAATATTTATTCATGAAATGGGGCTGATCATGGGATTATTTTATCAAATAAGATAATGTCAAGTGTTGGGAGCATTCTAAAGCACTAGATTTGGGGTGTCCCAAAAGTCTTTGAACGGCCTTAAAAGATTAAATCACTAGGACTGCCCTAAGACTTTTGGGACACTCTGTATATAAGAGACAGGGTATGGATAGATAGCCAGGTGTGGAGGAAGGAAAGACTCACATTAAGTCCCACATCTCACACTTTTTGGCTTTGTGACTCAGGATCAATCAGTGAACTCCTCAGTGCCCAAAACACTATCTGAAACTACAGGTGGCAGGTAGAAGAGCAGGTTCTATTCTGCACTGATAGAGAGGGAGCTTCCCCATCCAAGGTTCCCTAGACTAGTGTAATAACAACAACAATAGTAGTAATAGCATTTACAAAGAGCTTTAAGGTTTACAAAATATTTTATATGTTATATAATTTGATCCTCACAACAATCTGGTCAAGTGGGTGTTCTTATTGTCCCCATTTTACAGATGAAGAAACTGGGGCAGATAGAAGTTAGGGGACTTTCCTGGGTCACACAGCTAATAAGTATTTGAACCAGGATTTGAGCCAAAGTCTTCTGACACAAACCCAGAACTTTTGTCAGCTTCAAGAAACATACACACACACACACACACACACACACACACACACACACCCATATATAAGCTGAGATGTATGATTTTACTTTCTCCATATATA
Organism: Vombatus ursinus; assembly: GCF_900497805.2. Classification (NCBI taxonomy): domain Eukaryota; kingdom Metazoa; phylum Chordata; class Mammalia; order Diprotodontia; family Vombatidae; genus Vombatus; species Vombatus ursinus. Next base: position 6,112,400 of record NW_020954662.1, on the reverse strand, counting down.
TGTATATATATACATATACACAAAAATATGTACATAACATACACGTATATATATACTATGCATATATGCACATGTATAAAGGGTACCACATAGTTTATGTATATGCTACATATATACACATTTATACTATTGTGTATATGTAGAATATTTACATTGTGTGTATGTATTTGTATGTATATATACACATAAACATAAAGTAAAATCATTTGCCCAGTCCTGTATATGTACATGTATATACATACACATATATATATACATACACATACATAGGTAGCTAGGTGGTACAGTGGATAGAATGCCAGGCCTGGAGTTAGAAAGATCTGAATTCAAATGTGGCCTCATACACTTACTAGCTGTGAGACCCTGGGAAAGTCACTTAACCCTGTTTGCCTTGATTTCCTTATCTGTCAAATGACCTAGAGAAGGAAGTGGCAAACCACTCCAGTATCTTTGCCAAGAAATCTCCAAATGGGGTCATGGAGAGTCAGGCATGACTGAAACTATGGAACAACAATGATACAGATTGTCCCAAAAATCTTAGTAAAGTTTAAAGCAAGCTTAAGACTTTTGGGACACTCTGATAATAAACACATACATACACATGTATTCATGTACATATACATATATACATATACATCCTACAAGACATACACCATATATATACATATACATATTATATATAAATGCACATAATGTATATGTATGTCCATTATTATTATATTACTATTAAATGTTCACATAGAATTGAGAGTTCTGCTTGTAGGCAGGGAGCTAGAGGAGATGATCCCTTAGCACCTCTCCCAACCACATGGCTTTCTATTCCTGTGATGTTCTCTCTCTCTCTCTCTCTCTGTGTCTTTCTGTCTCTCTGTCTCTGTCTCTGTCTCTCTGTCTGTCTCTCTCTGTCTCTGTTTCTCTCTCTGTCTCTGTCTCTCTCTTTCTCCCTCTCTCTCCCTCCTCCTCTCTGTCTTTCTCTATCTCTGCCCCACCTTCCTTTTCTCACTTTCTCTCCTCTCTACTCTGTCTCTGTCTCTCTGTCTCTTTCTGTCTTTCTCTTTCTCCCCTTCACCCTCTATGTTGTCCCTCTTCTCTGTCCCACTTCCCCTCTCTCTCCCTTTCCTCTCCTCTCCTCTGTCTCCCCCTTCACCCTCTCTGTCCCCCCCTCCTTCCTTTCCTCTCTCCCTCTCTGTCTCTGTGTCTTTCCCTTTCTGTCTCTCTGTCTCTCCTTCTGTCTCTCTGTCTCTCCTTCTGTCTCTCTCTTTCTCTCCCCCTCCCCCTCCCCTTCTCTTCTTCTCCCCTCCCCTTCTATCTTCCTCTCTCCCCTGCCTATGTCTCTCCCCTTCACCCTTTCTGTCTCCTCCCCTCCTTCGGTCCCTTTCTCTTCCTCTCTGACTCTGTCCTCCTCTCTCTTGGTCCCTGTCTCTCTCCCAGGATTTGAATTGTGTGCCTTCTATCAGACCGGGAGCTCCCTGAGGGCAGAGATTACGTCTTCTTCCTTCAGACTGGGAACTCCTCACAATCAAGTTTTCACATTAGATTGGATTGCCCCTGAAAGTAAGGACTTGTTCTTCACCAATAAACAGGGAACTTCCTGAGGTCAGGGACTGTATCTACCTTCAAAGGAGAAGTCCCTGAGAGCATCCCCCAATAGATTGCAGTCCCCCTGAGAAGGATTGAATATTCTCCATCAGATTAGGGGCTCCCTGAGGACAGGATCTGTTATCTCCTCATCAGACTACAGGCTTTCTGACTCCCAAATCCAGCCTTATATCTCTTATAACGTGTTCCTCTCTCTTGCCCTTTTCCTAAAACCTCTCAAGATGCTTTGGAAACATTGCTAGAAGTCAGCTGTGGTGCTGGGCACATAGTAGGTGCTTAATAAGTGTTTGTTTATTGATTGTCAGGATAGCTTCCCTTCCTTGGCCCCACAATTGTCTACTTCCCAGGCTAAATAACCCCACCTCATTTTGTCTCCCTAACCAGCTATGTGTGTGTGAAGGAGGGAAACCTTCATTAGTCACAAAGGATTGGTTATCAGTCTTCTGTTTGCTCAGGCCAGTGCTGGGTTCTTTGGGGGTTTTGTTGTCCAGTCATTTTTCAGTCGTGTCCAACTCTTTGTGACCCCATTCTTGGCAAAGATATTGGAGTGGTTAGTTATTTCCTTCTCCAGTTCATTTGACAGAGGAGGAAACTGAGGCAAACAAGGTTAAATGACTTGCCCAGGGTCACACAGCTAGTCAGGGTATGAGGCCAGATTTGAACTCACAAAGAGGAGTCTTCCTGACTTTGGCCTGGCACTTTATCAACTGCTATGCCTAGTTGCTTTCTTTCAAGATTAGATCACTCTAAATGACTAGTCTTCAGGCTTGGTGTTTTAGTAGAAAGGAAATCTGAGGTCAGAGAACCTGAGCTTTAATCTTAGCTCTAACTAGTTGTATAGCACTGGGGAAGATAAGTCACCTCGATAAGCCTGAGTTTCCACCAGAAAAATAACTTCACCTCCCCCACCCCAGCCTCAACTTCTATATCCCTAAAATGGAGGTGGGGATCAATCCATCTTCTACTCAGTTGTCAAAGTGATTTTCCTATAGCACAGGTGTGCCTGTGCTTACTTCCTTACTCCCTAGAGAAAGGGTGAAGGGGAGACACATGTAGATGTATATACATACATATATACATACATAGATATACACATACATATTTGTGTACCTATACACATTAATCAAGAAATAACAATGGTTCTCCCTTATCATTAGAATAAAACATAATCTCTGTTTGGAATTTAAAATTTTTCACAACCATCCTATTCTTCTTCTTACCTTCTTCTATGGGAGGAATGGGGGAAAGCAACAGCCATTTATTAAGTACCTACTGTGTGCCAGGCACTGTGCTGAGTGCTTTCCAAATTTGATCTCATTGGATCATTGGATACTATTCTTCACATCTGATGCTTTGCCTCCTATAATGAATGAATGTGGTCCATTCCATTCCATACCTTCCCTCCTTTCTTCAGCTTCTTCCTATCCCTGACTTTGTTTAAGAATCAGCTCAGATATGTGAACTGGTCTAACCATTCTGAAAAGCAATTTGAAACTCTGCCCAAAAAGCTATTAAACTGTGTATACCCTCTGACCCAGCAATACTGCTGCTAGGTCTATGCCTCAACTGAGATCAATGAAAGAGGAAAATCACCCATATGTACAAAAATATTAATAGCATCTCTTTTGTGGTAGCCAAGAATTAGAAATTGAGAGGATGTTTATCAATTGGGGAATGGCTGAACAAGTTCTGGTATATGAATGTGATGGAAAACTTGTACTATAAGAAATGATGAAAGAGATGGCCTCAGAGAAACCTGGGAAGACTTGGATGGACCTATGCAAAGTGAAATGAGTCAAACCAGGAGGACAATTTACACAGTAACAACTATTGTAAACATCAGGAACTGTGAGAGACTTAGCAATTATAATCAACACAATGATTCACCACAATTCCAAAGACATGATAAAATATGCTACCCACCTCCAAATTGCTGATGGACTCAGAGTACAGGTTGAAGCACATTTTCTTCTCTTCTTTTTATCATTATTATTTTGGATATGGCTAATTGGAAATTTGTTTTGCATGACTATATAGATTTATCCTAGGTTTTGTTTTTCCTGCCTTCTTAATAGATGGAGGAGAGGGGAAGGAGGGAAAGAATTTTGAACTGGAAATTTAAAAAAATGAGTTTAGGAAGAAAAAAATCAACTTAAATATCACCTGCAAGAGGTCTTTCCCCATCCCACCACTTATTGGTGCTTTCCCCTCCAAGATTACCTTGTTTCAGATATGTGTGTATGTGTTTGTGAGTGTATCTGTGTATGTGTGTGTGTGTACACACACACATACACACGTGTGCAGAAATGTAGATGTATATGCATACATATACACATAGATAAACATATACATATTTGCGTACCTATACACATACATATATGTGTATGTGTATATATGTGCATATATGTATACATATACACATACATGCACGGATACACATGCACATATTCCCTCTCCCTCCCCTTTCTCCAAAATATAAGTTCCTTGAGGGCAGGTACTATGTTCTAAAAGTCTCTCCCAGTTCTGATATTCTGCATTCTAAGGGCTTCCTAGTTCTGATATCCTGTGTTCTAAGGATCTTCTTATCTTTGACAGTCTCTGTTCTAAGGCCCCTCCAGCTTTGATATTCAATGTTCTAAGACCCAGATCTGATATTCTCTATTTGAAGAGCCCTTCCAGCTGAAGTGGATAAGTGATACAGTGGACAGAATATTGGACCTAGAGTCAAGGAGACCTCAGTATCAGGATGGATTTGACATCCTCAGATACCTCCTAGCTATGTGACCCTGGGCAAGTCACTTAACCCCTGTCTGTCTCAGTTTCTTCATCTCTAGAATGAGGATGCTAATAGCACCTACCTCCCAATGCTGTTGTGAGGATAAAGTGGGAAAATACTTTTAAAGTGCTTCCTGATCCTCAAAGTATCACATAAATGCTAGTCATTACTATCAATATTATTATCATGTTTGTACCCTAGGTGCCTAGCACAGTGCCTGTGAAATAGTGGGTATTTATTAAATGTGTGTTGCTTAACTGATGATTGAAAAGAGGTTCATGTAAAACCATAGGGTGCTATAAACTCGCGAGCTGTTGTTACCACCTTTAGGTCATATCCCCAGGTGCTCTAGGGAGTCTACCACAGAGCAGAGAGAGAGGGTTTGGAATTTCAGAACCGAGTACCTGGGTTTGATCTAGGTCTTCCAATTACTGACCCGCTCAGTTTTGTCCCAGGCACTTAACCCCAAGAGTCTCACTTGCCCTTCCTATAAATGAGGGGGTCAGACCAGTCGATCCCCTAAGACTCTTTGCTGCTGTCAATCTCCCATCCTCTGGGTCCCCCAATTTGAGACAAGCTCACCTTCTCTCTGCCCCAAACTTGACTCAAGCTCTCCCACTTTCATTGTTCTGCTTTTCTAAGCACCCCCCCCCAAGACCCAACTGGAGTCCCTCCCCCTTCAGGAAAGGTGCCCAGTGGACTCTGGCTTCACTAAGCACTCCCGCCTCAGGATTCTCATGGCATTTATTGTTTGTCCTGCTTATTTAGCAATTAATCATGGCCTGCTCAGTGACATCTCTTGTTCCCTTGTATTCAGCTATTAATTCTCCCTGATATTGCTATTTAACTTCTCACTGGTTTGTGTCTCATCTTCCGAACTGAGTGGTGGAGCTCTTAAAGAAAGGAACTGACTCTGTTGTGCTGTACTTTCTTATATACCCACAGGACAAGAGTTTACCCACAGTGGGTGCTTTGTAACTGTTTGTTGAATAAATGAAGGATACAGCCCCTGCCCTCAAGGCATCATGGAATGTCTGGCCTGGAACCTTTAGAACATAAAATATTAAAGATGAAAAGGACCACAGGAAACAGAATGTCAGAGCTGGGAGGGCCTTAGAACACAGAATGTCAGAGCTGGGAGGGGCCTTAGAACATGGAACGTCAGAGCTGGGATGGCCCTTAGAGCACAGAATGTCAGATCTAGGAGGGGCCTTAGAGCACAAAATGTCAAAGGTTTGGAGGGCCTTTAGAACACAGATTTTGAAAGCTGGAGAATACCTCCAAGGTTATCTAGTTCAATCTCCTTGCCAAAGCATAAAGGCCTCCAGTGGTTGGTCCTTCAGCCTCTTCTTGGCCACTTTCAGTGAAGACAAGGTCCTGATGTTGCAGCCCCGTGACAAGAAGAGCATGGGGATCAGCTCCATAATGAATGAACCTGGGACAGCAAGATGGCGCAGTGGTTAGAGCACCCGTCCTGGAGTCAGGAGGACCTGGGTTCGAATGTGGCCTCAGACACATAATATTTCCTCGCTGTGTGACTCTGGGCAAGTCATTTAACCCTAATTGCCTCACCAAAAGTATATAAATAATTATAAATAATGAATGAATGAATGAACCCTTTCCAGAATTCTGGCTCTCCTTTATCTTTTGTCATTGCTTACTTTCTTGTCTCAGCCTCAGAGGCCCCAAGAAAAGGCTGAGACAGCTGTTTGTTATCCAAACAGTTTAGGCCAAGCACCCTGTCCACTCAAAAAGAGGAAACACATTGCAACCATAAGAACTGACCTGCCCAAGGATATGTGAGATGCAGTAGAAGACATTGCTGAGAGTTAGGGTTCATCTAGAACCTGAACATTGGAAAAGGAGACACATGCCTAACCGATACACTTCATACCCATGTGTAAATAGCCTTGCTTTAGGGAAAATCTATATTCCATCCATTCAGTAATAGAGAGTTTGGCAAAATTTGTACTATGTGCTTAACACTGAACCAAACACTATGGTGGGTCTTAAAGGCATTTGAGAACAGTAGATGGGCAGCCAGCTGGCCACAAAGCCAGGAAAACCTAGGTTCAAGACCACCTCTTATATAGACTGGCTGTGTGACCCTGGGCAAGTCCTTTAACTTCTTAATGCCCTCGACAACTCTCTAAGACTGTGCATTACTCATAGGGTGTGACCTGTGTCAATACAGGGAGTGTCCTCCCCAGGGGAGTTCTTTATACTAATGAAACCACAGGTTCAGCCACCATCCTTATCCCTGTTTGGGTAGTAGCTTTGCCCCAGTTGGAAGGGCACTGGGATTGGAGTCAGAAGACGTTAGAAGGACTTAGCGCCCTTCCTCTGAGATGATCTCCAATTTATTCTCTCTGTATCTGATTTGTGCATCACTGTTTACATGTTGTCTCTCCTATTAGACTCCAAGCTTCTGGATGGGAGGGATGGTTTTTGCCTTTCTTTGTGAGTCCAAGGCTTAGCACCATGCCTGGCACTGAGTAGGTTCTTAATAAATGCTTGCTGATTTGACTTAGAAATGGGTATATTTAGACTAAGGAAGAGATCTGTGGTGGAATGGGGCATAATAGCTGTGTTCAAGTATTTCATAAACTCCTAGATTTAGACCTTAGAGGCCATTTAACCTATTCCCCTCATTTCATAGTTGAGAAAAGTGACTGGCCTGAGGAAATGCAAGGAGAATGTGGCAGGGGCAGGAGTGAGCCCAGGTTCTTCTGACTCAAAATCCAGTGCTCTAGTGTCTCTTCTGAGGCTGTCACATGGATGAGGGATTAGCCTTATTTTGCTCCGTCCCCAGAAGGCAGAACCAGGCACCATGCTGGAATATATGAAGAAGTCAATTTAGGCTTGAAGTCAAGGAAAACAACAGCAACAACAACAAATAGAACTGATCCAACCATTTTGGAGAGCAATTTGTAACTATGCCCTAAGGGCTATAAAAATGTGCATAGCCTTTGACCCAGCAATAGCTCTTCTAGGGCTGTATCCCAAAGAGATCATAAAAGTGGGAAAGGGACCCACGTGTGCAAAAATATTTAAGTAGCTCTTTCTGTGGTGGCAAAGAATTAGAAATTGAGAGGATGCCCATCAGCTGGGCAATGGCTGAACAAGTTGTGGTATATGAACATAATGGAATACTATTGTGCTATAAGAAATGATGAGCAAATGGACTTCAGAAAAACCTGGAAAGACTTGTATGGTCTGATGCTGAGTGAAGTGAGCAGAACCAGGAGAACATTGTACACAGTTACAACCACATTGTGCGATGACTAACTTTGATAGACTTAGCTCTTCTCAGCAATGCAAGGATCTAAGACATCTCCAAAAGTCTCATGATGGAAAATGCTATCCACATCCAGAGAAAGAACTACGGAGCTTGAATGCAGATTGAAGCATACTATTTGCTCTTTTTTTTCTTTTGTTTTGTTTTGTTTTGTTTCTTCTTTCTTGTGGTTCCTCTTATGGGTTCTAATTCTTCTTTACAACATGACTAATGTGAAAATACATGTAATAGAAATGCACATGTAGATCTTATATCAGATTTCACTCCATTTTGGGGAGGGAGGCGGGGAGGGAAGGGGGAAATTTCAAACTCAAAAGCTTTTGGAAGTGGTTGTTGAAAACTAAAAATAAATTAATTAATTAAAAAAACACAAATAACCCCCAAATTTGCTAACAATTAAGCTTTCCCAAAAGCCTACTTCAAAAAGTAGTGTTTCCCTTCATTTGAGGTCTTCAAGCTGAAGTTGAACAGTCACTTGTTTAAAATATCATCGAGTGGATTCCTTTCAGTTAAAATGAGGATTAGAAATGAGCTTTCCTAACTGATGATGATTGCCAGAAGGTGACAAGGGTACATTGCACGGGGGGAATGGCATAAGAGGCCAGTTGTGGAGACCAGCTGGCAAGATTGCAAGGGATGGAGAGGAGGGTGACCTGTCTGGAGCCAATAGACCATATATAAGAGGAGTGGAAGCCAGCAGATGGAGGATCTTTCCTGCTTGGCTGAGGAGGTTCAGCTTCATTGGTTCAGAGAGTTGGAAGAGTTCATAGGAGTTGGAAGAATCTGTAGAGTTTTTCCAGTCCATGCTCTTGCCCAGGGCAAAAATCTGTTCTTAGACATCCTGGGGCAGGGGGCCATCCAGTCTTTATATGAACAAATAAGATGGGTGTCATTAGTTACTAAGACAATCAATTTCCTTTGGGGATTGCTCCAGGAAGTGCTTCCTTATTGTGAGCTGAAATCTGCCTTTTGTAACATCCACCCATCGATTCTAGTACTGCTCTCTACTGCTTACCCTTTCTTTGTTTATTGATTTCTTTTGTTTTTATACCAACATTAAAAAAAGTGATGAAATCATTTCCAAATTCCCTCTGCTGAGACCAGAGAGGAGAGGGTTAGTCTCCAGGTAGCTCCCAAACCCAGAAGCAATAACCATCTAAGGATATTAGAATTTGGCTCTGCCCCACTATCTGTCCAGTCTAGGCTACTTCCTCTGACGGGGGATGAAGGGATTATCCTTATGTACAATAGAAGTGTTGTCCTTGTTTAGTCATTCCAGTCATGTCCAAACCCATTTTTTTTTTTGGCAGAGATACTGAGGTGGTTTGCCACTTCCTTCTTCAGCTCATTTGACAGATGAGGAAACTGAGGCAAACAGGGTGAAATGACTTGACCAGGGTCACCACTTAAGTCTTCCCAACTCCAAGCCCCGTGCTCTATCCACTATGCCACCTAGAATAGGTGTTGTTCACTGTTCTTCCTTCCACCCTGCCCTTTTCTCCATTCCCCTTTGAATTCTCCTTTTTAATGAAAGAGAGTTGGGCAAAACCAACCAGAGTGACCTGGCTAGTTGGGGTAGTAGGCGGGGTGATGGACTGGAGTCAGGAGGACCTGAGTCCAAAACCTTCCTCAGACACTTCCCAGGTGTGTGACTCTGAGCAAATCATGTAATGTCTCTCAGCCTTAGTTTCCTCTTCTGTAAAATGGGCATAATAATAGCACCAACCTCACACGGTTGTTGTAAAAGGCTCAGACAAGATAATATCCATAAAGTTCTTCACAAACCTTAGTACGCCATATAAATGTGAACTGTTATAGTGTGAGAGCACATTTAATACTTAATACTCCACACCCACAGCCCCCACCCCAATTCCCACCTATATCACTTTAAGGACTACAAGGACTTTACAAATATTATCTCATTTTATCCTTACACTAACCCTAAGAGGTAGAAGCTGCTATTATCCCCATTTTACAGATGAAGAAACTGAAGCAGATAGAAATTAAATAACTAGCCCAGTTTCATATAGCTAGTAAGTGTTACCAGGTAGGATTTTAACTCAGGTCTTCCTTACTCCAGGTCCAGGGCTCTGTGCCCTGTGGCACCACCTAGTGGCCTCTGCTTAGAACATTGAATGCCAGAGATGGGAAAACTTAGAATACAGAATGAGAGAACCTTAGAATATATAATTTCAAAGCTGGAAGGAGTCTTAGTTCTGTGGTCACCGCAATGGCCAGACCACCTGGTCTCCACCACTCCCTTAATCAAATAACTGTCACTGTCTTGCTGTCAGTGGCACCAAAGACTGAATTAGATTTTTAAACAATTTTGTCCCACTCTTGACTCATGGTCAATGAATTCCTCCACATCTCTTTCATAGGAACATCGGTCAAGCTGGCTTCACTCCTTCTTTACTTAGGTAATTAATTTTTTGGAACCTAAATGTAGAACTTTATATTTGTTTCTCTTTAATATTGCCTTGTTGGTTTTAGCTCATTATTTCAACCTTTCATGATCTTTTTGAAATTTGACTCCATCACCCACTGTCTCAGCTCTCCCTCGCTCCCAGCAATATATTGTCCACAAATTGGATCAGCAAACCTTCTGTGGCTTGAGCTAAAGACATTGATTTTTTTTAAAATGTTGAACCGATCTGATTTGGTCTGTTTTATGGTGTGGAGTAAAGGCCTGGAGTTCATTACTCCCAAGATATAGTACTGTCTAAAAATATAATAATGTCTAATAAATTCCTGAACAATGGGGCCATAACAGATGGCTATGGAAAACTCTAGAGTCATAGAATGTTAGAACTGGAGGGCAAAGAGAGGTAGGGACCTGAGACACTGGATGTCAGAGCTGGGAGGAACCTAGAACACAAGATGTCAGAGTTGGGAGGGTCCTTAGAACACAGAATGTCAGAAATGAGGGGAGCTTAGAACCCAGAATATCAGAGCAAGGAGGGGCCTTAGAACAGAGAATGTCAAAAGTAGGAAGGACCTTAGATCCAATCTATTCCAATCCAGAGAATTGACATGACTCATTCAACATCACATATTGAGTAGGACTAAAGCCTCCTTCTTCTGCTTCTAGGTCTGTGTTCTTTCTATTTGATTTAAGAACAATCAAATTCTTCCCTTCTAAGAAGTCTTTTGGTTTCCCCTCCAAAGAAAGTATCCTAGACTGGATTGATCATAGGAGAGATCTAAGTCTGCAGTTCTTATGTCCTTACATATTGATTGCTTTCTAGTTTGGGGGCATCAGGAAAGCAGTCCTCTCTAGTCCCAGCAGAGCAAAGTTGGAAGCAGTCTCATAACTTGAAGAAAAGAAAAGGCTATTTCCAATTCTAGGTCATGATTTCTACTTCTCCTATCTTTCCCCTCAGTTCTGGTAAAGGATACTATGAGTGCTCTCAGGACTTCCAGAAGGAAGAGGAGAATTCTCTCCTCTCCCACCCTAATGGCTTGGTTTTGGCTAGTCAGAGTGCCAGCCACCAGGAGCTCCTTTTCTTCCTCTTCAGACCCTGAACAACCTACTTGACCAGCTTTTTATCACTCTACTTCTTTACAAATATGCAATCAAGCCAAGCTGAGCTGTTTAATATTTCCTAATTTGGTCCTTACTCTCCCACCTCCATGCATTTGCTCAGGCTGTCTGCCATGTCTGGAGCACACCACTCCCTCCTTCTTATCTGTTCAGGAAGAATTACAGAATATAAGAAGGACCCGTATTTTACTGTCAGGAAACTGAAGGCCGGAGAAGCTGAATAACAACCTCACAGCTGTCGAGTCAGAAATACAAACAATAACTCTTCTTCCTTCAAGCTCCACCTGAAGGAGCCATCCTCCTTGGAGCCTGCTTTGACTCCTCAGATAAGAGGAATCTTTTCCTTTTCAAATTTCCCTAGAGATATTTGTTTGACTCCTCTTTGCCCCCATGATATTCTATCTCATATCACACTAATTTGTATTATCTGCTACCCCTCTCCCCTTGGATGGTAAGCTGCCTGAGAGCAGTCTGTGTCAGAAGCAGGATTTGAACTCCAGTTTTCCTGATTTAGAGGCTACCTATGCATTATGGTAGAATGACTAAAATATATACAGTATTCTAAGGTTTTAATCCAGAATGGCTGATCTGGGCATCTTACTTATAGGCTGTAGCAGAACTTTAGGCAAGATTGTAATTTCTTGGAGGGGAAGGAAGGTACATGCCATCCAAACCTTAACTATCTCTCCCTCAAATATTTATTGTGCTCTGTGCTTAGTAGCTTTATTGAATTGAATTGAATTGATTGTGACTTACTAGGCCATGGAGCTTAACCATCTAAATTTAAATGCCCCCACCCTTGAATTTCATACAAAGGAAACTGAGGCCCAGAAATGACTTGGCCAAGGTCACACAGGCTACAGAGTTGGAATTTGATGCCAGATCCTTTGAATCCAAACTCAGCACTCTTTCCACTACAGTTTATTAACTGGATGCCTTTAATCAGTTGTGTCTCAGTTTCTCCATCAAAATCACAGTTGTTTAGTCAATTAGTTGTGTCTGACTCTTTGTGACCCCATTTGGAGTATTCTTGGCAAAGATATTTCAGTGGTTTGTCATTTCCTTCTTCAGGTGATTTTACAGATGAAGAAATGGAGGCAAACAGGATTGAGTGACATGCCAAAGGTCACACAGATAGTAAGTGTCTGAGGTTGAATTTGAACTCAGGAAAATGATTCTTCCCGACTCCAGGACCAACGTTCTATCCATTGCATCACCTAGCTGCCCTCAAAATAATAGAGGTCTCTTTAAAAGAGTCTACTTGGAGAACTGGGGTCCTGATTGTCAGATGTTCTCAATATTCATGGTGGCATACCACCAGCCTCCCGGCAAAATCATTAGTAAGCCTCTCATTTGGTGTGGGGGGAGAACACCACTAACTTACCCCTCTGGGGCTAGTGGGAAGAAGGAATAAAAATGTCCACAAAGCCTTTTGCAAATGGAAAATACTGTTGCCCAGCATCATAATAACTGGACAGCCTAGGGCACTTGGTCTACACAAAGCTGTTTACTGCACTTCTGTGGTCTTATCACTAGTTCATATTCCCAAATAGAGAAGCTGGCCCTCTACCTCTACTTGTCCAACTCCCTCTTTTCCGCTTTGCCTTCTCTTGTCACACCTTTCATTAAAAACCACCTTTCCTCCTTCACCTCCTCCTCTTCCTCCTCTTCTTTCTCCTCCTTTCTTCTCCTCCTCTTCTCCCCCTCCTTCTCTTCCCCTCCTCCTTCTCTTCTTCTTCCTATTTCTCCTTCTCTTCCTCTTCCTCCTTCTTTTCTTCCTTCACTTCTTTCTCTTCCTCTTTCTCCTCATCCCCCTCCACTTTGCTTCTCCTTCCCTTCTCTTCATCTTCTCATTCTTCTCTCTCATGTATTGTCTCCTCTCTCCTGCCATCTCTTCCCCTCCCTGTCTTCTCCACCTTTCTTGTGCTTTCTTGTGTACAAGCAACAATAACACAACAATAACATACCCAATAAGTTTGTTGCTTTAAAGTTTGTAAAGCACTTTACAAAATGTATCCCATTTAATCCTCTCATTTTTCCTAAAAGGTAAATCCAATTGTTGTTTCCATTTACAAATGATAAAACTGAGGCTCAGCGAGGTTGATTGGCATTCCCATCATCATACAACCAGTAAATTTAAGAGGCAAGATTCAACTGAGCTATCTGTCCTCCCCCTTCAGTTCTCTTTCCCTTGCCTAGGAGATCCATCTTGCAATCAGTAGCTCAGAAGTCTTCCTTCAGGTGCAGTGGGCCTCAAGGTTCTTCTGGTTTAACCCCCTGCCTTTGGGCAAAGGAATATGGAGACAGAATTGGGCAGATGGTTGGGGGTCTACCCGGAGTCCCTGGTGTCTCTATTTCAAACCATTTCTCCTTGTTCTGTCCTGAGTGGAGAGTATCCAGCCACTAAGTTCTATATAATATCCAGTAAAGGCAGCTATTAAGTCACCTCTCATTCTTTTAAACGACCTAGGAAGGGAATTCACAGTGATATATGTAGGTCTTTATGGCTGGTCCTGGGCAGCTTAAGGACTTAGCAGCCCCCTGAACACACATATTGTTGCATAAATAGAAAGAGTTGGCAACACTGAAGTATTGCCCAGCTCTGATCCCAAGCACCTCTCCAACACTGGTACCCAAGATACCTTGTGGGGAGAGGGTCACCTGAGAGCATAGTGGCTGCATATGTGGATTACTGAGCATTAGACAGAGCTGACATTATTAGCACTCAAAAGCTAGCAAAACACTTTTAATATACTACAGTATTTGAGCCTCACAGCAACCTTATCATACCCATTTCACAGATGAAGAAACTGAGGTTTAGAGAAATTAAGTCATTGGCCTCTGATCACACAACTAGTAAGTATCAGAGGGAGGATCTTCCTTCCTACCTCTATGTCTAGCACTTTGTTCAACATACTACACACAGAGAGATTTATCAGGAGTGGGGCACAAGCACTCACTTGCTGCTATTGTCCACTCCACCGAGCCACCCCATTGTGTTGATTCTGATCAGGCTCTGACATAGACTCACTACTGGTTCCCTTTCTGACAAAGGCAGAGGCTTCTCCACAAAGACCCAGTCCAAGAGAGCCTCATCAACCAGAAGCATTGGCCACTATCTGAGCCAAGGAGCATTCAATTTATATGGTATAGAGGGGAAAGGGCTCTTTGTAGTCTGAATCCCAAGTCCCACCTTCTTATGAATTACTTTCCACTAAAAGGCTCAAGGCCTTCATCTCAGTCAGTTAGTCAATAAACATTTATTGGTTGCCTACTATATACTACTAGGCATTCTGCTAAGCACTAGGGACATCAAAAGAGGCAAAAGACAGCCCCTGCCCTCAAGGAGCTTACAATCTAATGGGAGATACAACATGCAAGCAAGAACATACAAAGAAGCTTTATGCAGAATAAATAGAAAATAATGACGAGAGAGAAGGCAGTAGAATTAAGGAGGGTTGGGAAAGGCTTGCTGTAGAAAACAGGATTTTAGTGAGGGCTTAAAAGAAGCCAGGAAATCCAGGGGGCAGAGATAAGGAGGGAGAGCTTTCCAGGCATGGAGGGAGAGAGAGCCTGAGATGGAGATAATAATGCTTACATTATCAGCCTCACAAAGGAATAGGTTTTGTAAACAAAGGATCATTGCTTCTGGACATTGGGTCCTCTTGGGCTGCTGGGAATGGAAAGATTAATTGTCAGATGCTGATTCTTTCAAATTTAGCAAGGTTGGCATAGGGACAACAGACATGATTAAGTCTATTGCTAGTCCCATACTTTAATGCGGTGAAGGCAATGGGCTAGGTAATCTCAGAGTGCTCTTCTCGATCCGGTGTTCTTTGTTCTAAGGGCCCTCCCAGCTCTGACATTCTGTGTTCTAAGTGCCTTACAGCTCTGACATTCTATATTCTAAGATTTCTCCAAGCTGTAACATTCTATGCTCTCAGGTACTTCTCAGCTATGATGTTTTAGGGCCCCTTCTGACATAGACATTCCAGATTCTAAGGTAACACATTCTGTGTTTTGTTTTTTGTTTTTTGTTTTTGTCTAGGCAATGGGGCTAAGTGACTTGCCCAGGGTCACACAGTTAGTAAGTGTTATGTATCTGAAGCCGGATTTGAACTCAGGTCCTCCTGAATCCAGGGCCAGTGCTCTATCCACTGGGCCACCTAGCTACCCCCACATTCCATATTTTAAGATGCCTTCAATCCCTGACATTCTCTCTTCTGAAGTCCCTTCCAGTTCTAAAAGTCCTTTAGTCTGATTAAACAAACCTTCACTAAGTACTTACTATGTGCAGAGAAGTGCTAAGGGATTGGAAAAGAACAGATAAAGCCCAGTTGCTGAGCTAATGGAGATCATTGTCTACAATTGTTATGGCTTGGTGAAATGCAACAGAGCTTGGGTTCTGTTGACACATCCTTTCAGAGCCCAAAGTCACCTTGATGTCACCATGAGGTCAAAGGATAGGGCTTTAGCAGTGACTGTAAATTGCAATTACCCAAGCAATGGGAAATAGTATCATTAATCCAGAGCTTTACTTTCCCAACCTCCTTCTAATGTTTCCCAAGCCAGAGGCTGTTGGCTGCATTCTTCTAAAGGCATTCACTGGCATCAGGACCCCAGCTTGTTTCCTCAAAGTTTATTGTCCAGATAGACCAAGGAGTCCAATCCTTTCCCCTGGATCCTACCAACTCCATGCACTGAGAGTGAGAGAGAAGCAGGAAGCCCTCATATTGAGGGTTCTCCTTGGCTGAGGACCAGGAAGTCCCTCCCCTGCCCTGCTCCTTCTCCCCTTCTGTAAGTGATGGGAATATATGCTTCTAACTTTGATGCCCATCCCCAAAGAGGTCAGATGCTGAAACCATTTAGACCCCAGGCTTAAAGCACCAATTCCTGGTAGGTAGAGCCAAGGTTACCAGTCTGGCCCACCCCCTCCTTGATGACTGACCTTTGCCTTTCCAAATCATAAGTAAGACATTGGAAGGACCAGGGTAGTATGGGTAGATGGCAACATTTCTCTGAATTTGTAGAAGAGAAAACAAAAATATACCCACATTTGCCAAACCAGAGTGCCTGGACCTCATTAATGTTTAATGGGAGTCTATAGGCTGCCTGTGAGGACGAGTTGTTTACTCAGCCCTTCTTGTCATGCTCTGCTAAAGATGGGCTCAGGACCTGCACTGAGGTTGGGGTTACAAGTGGAATGTTGCCCCATCAGTACAGAGTTCTTGTGAGCCAAGTAACCTGACTGGACTAGACCGAAAGTTAATGGGAAGGCAAGTGAAAAGGGAATCAGGGGGCCTGACTTTATTGAATCCTAGGTCTTGAGTAAGAAGGGTCCTTAGGTACTGTCTAGTCCAGCCCCTCATTTTGTAGATGAGGAAACTGAGGCCCAAAGAGGAAATCCCACAGATTGAAAGAGGTCCTACTTGGAGTTGAACTCAGGACTTTTTTAAGTTCAGCATTCAAATGGTCAAATACTGTATAATATTAAACATCTCACTTCACTTCCCCAGATTCAGTTTTCTAATCTGTAAGACAGGTAGAGAGATAGGTGTAGAGATAGACAGACAGGTAGATAGAGAGAGAGATATAGGAGAGAGACAGAGAAAGAAAAGGGGAAAAAGAAAGAAAGAGAGAAAGAAAAAGAAAGAAAAAAGGAAGGAAGGAAAAAGAAAGAAAGGAAGAAAGAAAGAAAGAAAGAAAGAAAGAAAGAAAGAAAGAAAGAAAGAAAGAAAGAAAGAAAGAAAGAAAGAAAGAAAGAAAGAAAGAAAGAAAGAAAGAAAGAGGGAGGGCAGAGAGAGGAGAGACAGAGAGAGGCAGAGAGAGGTAATAGATAGGTAGCTAGAACATTTACTAAACACTTACCATGTGCCAGGCAGTATGCTAAGCATTGAGGATACAAATACAGGTAAACAAGACAGGTCCTACCTTCAAGAAGCTTACATTTTAATAGGGGATGTAGCACATAAGAGAGCTGGAACATGGGAAGGCAAGGTAGATGGTGAGGAAGAAAAGTCCAGAGGGTGAATGAGGTGAAGCACAACTGGGGCCCTTGCTGAAATGCTAGTCCTGGCAAAGGAGTCCCTCGTCAGGAGACATAGTATCAGGGTGTAGGTTTCTCCCAGGTAGTAAAGCAACTGGTAAGGGGGAGGAAAAGGCCAGAGAGTGAATCAGGGTAATGCTAATACTGGTACCACCTACTTTGTAAGATAGTTGGATGGTGGAAAATATTTTGTGAAATTTAGAACAATATAGAAATGCTAGCTATTATTAACACTATAACATTCATTACTATAAAGTTGTTTCCAATTCTCTTATTGTATGTTCTAATGGCCCTTTTGCATTCTTAAATCTATGCTCTAAAGTATCTTCCAATACTGATACACTACATTCTAAGGTCCCTTCGGGATTTAATGTTCTATGTACACAGAATTTTCCCAGTTCTGACAGTCTATATTCTAAGATCATTCGTAGCTCTCAAATTGCATGCACTAAGGATCCTTCCTACTTTGACTTTTGTATTCCATTGTCCCCTTTATCTGTGACATTTTATGTTCTAAGGTTCCTTCCAGGTCTGAGAGTCTTTGTTCTATTCTATCACAGTACAAATGTCCTGATTCTTATGAGAACAGGTGATTATGGCACGTGTAGGGAACAATAAAGAGGTTGGCCTAACTGGAATGGATAAAACTGGAAAGAGAGGCTAGATACCCAGACTGCAGAGAGCCTTGAATATCAGGCTGAAGAGTTAGGACAGACTCCTTGGGGAGAAGCAACTACAAAGAAAGTCCAGAATAACATTTCTCAGACTCTGGCAGTTTGTGGTGCCATGGGAGGTAATCAATCCTTGACTGACCAAAGGCATGGTGAATGGTGCTTGACCTTTTGATCTCATGCTGCTCCAGTCTCCCCACCTGAAACTTCAGCACCAAGGGGAGTGACAGAGAAGGGCGGGGGCAAGGGCAAAGACAGGGTGAGGGAAGCTCAATCAGATCCCCAGCCACTGCCAAGAAGGAAGGGACCAAGCAAGAGAAACACAGTCTGGTGAATTATGCATGGGCCCCCGTTAGTCATGCCCTGATTAAAGTGACCAGGCTAAGATTAATTCTTCTACCACAGTCCCCTTTGAAGGAGAAGATACTGAAGGCCCTGGGATCAAACTCAGTTTCAAATGGCATATGTGGCATCTTGAGCAAGGAGGTTTCCCTTTCCAGGCCTCCGTCTCCTCATCTGTAAAATAAAGGGGTTGGACTAGAAAGGACTCAGTTCACTTAGTTGTTGTTCAGTTATGTATGACCCTACCATTTCAGCAAAGATACTAGAGTGGTTTGCCATTTCCTTCTCCGGTGTGTTTCCATTTTACAGATGAGGAACTGAGGCAAATAAGGGTTAAGTGACTTGCCCAGGACCACACAGCTAATGAATTCCTGGGGCC
>NW_020954662.1:6087475-6093345 GCF_900497805.2 Vombatus ursinus | reverse complement strand
GTTGTCATCATCGTAGTAGTCATAATAGCAGTAGTGGTAGTGGTGGTAGTAGCAGTAGTGGTAACAGTCAATAACAGTGATAGTAGCAGTAGTGGTAGTGGTGGTAATAGTAGTAGTAGTGGTAGTGGCAGTAGTGGTAGTAATAGTAGTAGTAGCAGTAGCAATAATAGTGGCCATAGTAGTATTAGTGGTGGTGGTGATAGTAGCAGTAGTAATAGCAGGGGGGGTGGTGGGGGTGGTGGTAGTTGTAGTAGTAGAACCAGGAAGAGGAGAAGTAATAGGAGTAGTGGTATAGTAGTAATGGTAGCAGCAGCAGTACTACTACTAGTAATAGAAATAGTAATGGGAGTAAGGGTAGTAGCAGTAGTAGCGATAGTAGCAGCAGCAGTAGTGCTACAAGTAGTAATAGGAGTAGTAATAGTGGTAGTAGTAGTAGCAGTAGTGATAGTAGCAGCCCCAGTAGTACTAGTAAAAGTGGCAGCAATAGTAGTAGCAGTAGTATTAGTACTAGCAGTAGTGGCAGCAGCAATACTCCTAGTAATAGTAGTAATAGGAGTAGGAGGAGTATTTTATAACTGACAAGTAGTTTATAGATTGAGTGAGTATTTAAGCCAGGACACAATGTTTAGCTGGATTCAGAGTCTAGTGGCCCAGAAACAGAAGGCACCACAGAACAGCACCTGGTGAGAGGTAGTGGAAGGCACACTGATATGGAGTCAGAGGATCTAGGTTCAACTCCCTAAGCTGCTTCTTACTCTCGTTAGGACCCTGTCTAACCCTCAGTTTCCTCATCTGTAAAAAGAAAGGCGGTGGGCTAGATCATCTCTAATCCCTTATCAAGTTGATAATCTTCTGGCTATACTTCACTATGCAATGCCTAATACAAAGTCACACACACCACAAGAGGCAACTCTGGATTATCCATATAATTGGAGAGGTTCCTTCCTGTTCTAATACTGAATGTTCAAAGACTCCATCCATCTTCAACATCCTATGTTCTAAGGTGCCTCCCAACTCTGAAATTCTATGTTCTAAGGTTCCTTCTGGTTCTAGTCCTCTATGTTGTAAGTGCTCTCTTCAAATATAATAACATTTGAAGTTCTAAGACTCCTTACAGCTCTGGTACTGTGTCCTAAAGTCCAGCTCTAACATTCTATTTTCTCAGGTCTAGGGTCCCTAATGTTGCCAAAGTGAGTGACTAAAAGTGTTTCCCCATTGTTACTAATTTAGAACCTCTTCAATATACAATCAATGGATCAGTGACCTCAATAATGTGGTTATTCCCTTCCACTGCATGGAAATTGAAACAGCAAAGTATCGTTTTATCAAGACAAATGCTGTGCTTAGATTCAGCCTAAATTTCAATCTGCAGTCGTGAAGAAAATGACCTATCCCTTCTCTTGGGAACTATGTTGTTCCACATATCTTCTACTGCTTTGTTGGTCTTCTCTTCCCTCCTTCCCTTCCTTCCTTCCTCCCATCCTTCTTTCCTCCCTCCCTCCCTTCCTTCCTTCCTTCCACAAATATTTATTAAATGCCCACCACATGAACAACCCCATGCTGAGTGGTAAGTGAGAAATGAAATTTAAATAAGACCCAGATCATCCCCTCAAGAAATAATCATGATAACTCATATTTATATAGCTTCCATTTTAGCAAGGGAATTATGCACTTACCACCTTTCTGTCTTGCATTATAATTATTGGAGCATTTGTCTTAGGAGAGGTATAAACAGGTACTCAGAGATGTTCAAGGAGGGAGTGATCTTAGGACCATAGATTAAGATCTGGAAGGGACCTAAGAGGCCATCTAGTCCAGGCTCTTCTTATACAGATGAAGAGATAGGCCAAGAGAAGTGATGTGACTTGCCTGGGCTCACACAGATAGCAAGTATCTGAAGGAGGATGAGAACCTGTCTTCTGGACCCTAAACCCACACTCAGTCCACTCCAGAGTTCCACCTCTTCTTTGCACCTTGGCCTGGGGGTGTGGTGAGGGGGAGGTGTAGAAGGAGGGAGGGTCAGGAAGGCTTCATGGACTCCTACTAACCACTAAGTAAGTTGGAGTGACAACTTCTTCAACTGTCTGAGGTCTTCATCTAGAAAATGAGGGCATTGGACTAGGTCATCTCTGAAGTACCTCCCAGCTCTGATATTCTAAGTTCTAAAATTTTATTTTCTAATGTTCCCCCAAGTTCTGATAGTCTATATTCTAAGATCCTATCCAGCTCACACTATATTCTAAGGTCCTCTCCAGATCTTATGTTCTGTGTTGTAAGGTCTCTTCCACCTCTGACATTCTGTGTTCTAAGGGCCCTCCCAGCTGTGGCATTCTGTGTTTTAAGGACCCTCCCCTCCCACTTCTGACATCTTGTGTTCTAAGCCCCCCCCCACCCCAGCTCTGACATTCTGGGTTCTAATGTCCCTCCCAGCTCTGACCTTCAATGTCTTAAGGGTCCTCCCAACTCTGATATCCTGTGTTCTAAGAGCCCTCCCAGCTCTGACATTCTGTGTTCTGAGGGCCCTCCCAGCTCTGACATTCTGTGTTCTAAGGCCCTCCCAGCTCTGACCTTCTGTGATTCTAGGAGGGCTGGTCTTTGTGTTCTTGAGGCTTGGGTAGAGTCTTCCCCACCCCCCTCTTCCTTCCAGCTTCTCTTCTTTCTCTAGTTGTGCCTGCCTCTCTCAGAGCTTGCCTGTCCTTCCCCCCCCCCCATCCCCAGGGGCTCCAGCAGGATGGGGAATGTCTTCCCAATGCTACCAAGAGGGCAGGGCAGCTGGTGGTGGGTGCTTATGAATGTCAATTTTCCACCCGCCCCACTCCCAGAATCTGAGGGCATGAGTTAGATAACTATGACACCTGTTTTAAATTAGCCTTCGGAAGCCTCCGACAGCTGAGAAATTATTTAACAGGGAAAGAATTGAGTACATGAATAAATATTAATATTAAAACACCACTTTCCCTGGATTTAAAGGGAAAGGGGGGTGGAAGAGCAATTCAAGGAAATGAAAGGCATCACTTGTCAAGAGCAAGTGCAGCACAGAGAATGGAACACTAGGAATGAAAGATGGGAGAGAGCTGGCAGCCCATGGGCCTCTTGTGGCCACTCCTGTCCTGTCCGAGCTGGCCTGGTGCTTCCTCCATCCATCAGCTTGCTTGGTGCTCCATCCAACCCTGAGCCCTGGCTACCTCTTAGAGCTACACAGGACCTTAGAAGTCATGCAGTTCATTCCTCTCATTTTACAGATGTGGAAACTGAGGCCCAGGAACAATCAAATCCAAACAATCAAAATAAACCAAAGGAGAATGGGCTGCCTCATAATGTAGTGAGTGCCCCATCATTGAAAGTCTTTAAGAGGAGACTGAAGAACTCTAAAGAGATGTAGAGCTATCTCTGAAGATAAGTGAGTGAACATTTGAATCCACATTATGAGATCCTAGATTTAGAGGTAGATGAGACCTTAGGTACCACCTAATCTAGTTCCCTGATTGTACAGATAAAAGAACTGAGGTCCAGAAGCTGGTGACTTATCTAGGATTTCATAGGTATTAAATGGCAGAGCTGAGATTGGAACTCAGGTTTTCATGGAACTAAGTCTAGCGTTCTCTCTGCTATGCCAGACTGCCCAGGCATTTCTGTTCAATACTAGATGCTCCGAGGTCCCTTCAAACTCTGAAATTCCATGATTCTATGAATTTATCACCACGATTATTATATAGTGAAGTGATCCAACCTTCCCTTCTCTTCACTTATCTATGTCACTCAGTCAATCAAGAAGCATTTAATACACACTTATTACGTGCCAGGTATTGAACAAGGCACTGGGAACCTGAAGAGAAAGATTAAAGAGTCCCTGCCCTCAAGGAGCTTACATTCAATTGGGGGAGACAGCATGCACATAAATAATTATATGTGTGTTTATACACACTCTCTTCTGAGCATATTCATCTATCTATCTATCTATCTATCTACATCTCTCTTTCACTATCTGTCTATATCTATCATCTTTCTATCCATCTGTCTCTATTTCTCCTTTTCTTCATCTATCTTTATCATCTCTATCCATCTATTTATCATATATCTCTATCTCTTTATAGCTGTCATCTAACTCTTAACTCTCTCTCTATTTATCCATCTATATCTCTTTCTCTCTCTATCCATCAATATCTATTTTTTATTTCTATCTCTTTATCTATCCATCCATATTGTCTCTCTATCCATCTATATCTTTTTCTGTTTCCATCTATATCTTTCATCTATCTTTATCTCTCTCTATCCATCTATCTCCATCTCTTTTTTCTCTCTCCATCAATCTCTCTCTTTTCTTCTCTATCCATCTATATCTATCTCTATCTACCCATGTACCTCTATCTTTTCTCTATCTATTCATTTTCATCTATTATCTATATCTCTCTACCTTTAACTTTATCTACTCTTTATCTCTTTTTCTCTATCTACATCTGTGTTTCTATCTATCTCTCTATTTATTTATCTATCTATCCACCTATCTATTAGCTCTCTGAGGGCATTTCTGTTTCCTGTAGTACTTAGTACCAGGCTTTGCTCTGACTGTCTACCACCACCACCACCACCACCACCACCACCATGACCCCTGGGAAAACTGTCATATTGACCTAGTTCCCCTGTCACAAGCAACTGTTCCCACACATGGAAAACTGAGAGAATGCCCTAGCCTCTCTTGGCATACTCATCCTAACCCTTTTCCTCCTATACCCACAGAAAATGGAAGTTCAAGTCCATGGGGCAGCCAGCCTGTGTCCTTGGACCACGTGCTGTCCACAAGGCCCCATGCATTTTAATGTGCCCCCTGTTTCTTTCTGGTCTTCCCCCTTTTTTGATGACCTGGATGCTGATCAAAGGGCCTTCATTCTGTGAATTTCTTTTCCACATTTTCCCATCTCTTTGTTTGGATCCATCCCTTGAACCAATCTCTGCTGTTCTCCCTTACTGTGATACCACAAAGGCTAAAGACTAGGCAGTTGGATGGCACAGTGGGTAGAGTACTGGTCTTGGTCTTTGGCTTTATTTATAGCTGTCATGCCATATGCCACTGCCCTGGACGGTGTGCTCATCCTGACATATAAACCACTGTTATGAACTTTATCTCTCAGTTCCCCCATCAAAGACTTTTGTCTTGAATCAACAAAAACTTTAGAGTTTGTCTTTCAAATATTGACTCGGACCAAAACCTCTTTTTTCCTCCCCTGACCCTTCCTAAGCTGTGTTAACATGGATAGGTCACTAGCTTAGCCTCAGTTTCCTCATCTATAAAATGGGGAAAATAATAAAATATTACATATTGCCTCTATAAATTGTTCTGAGGGTGAAATGACACAAGGCAGATGAAGTGCTTTGCAAACTTTACAGTACTCAATAAATGTTTATTATCATTACAGAAAAATTGTTCTCATCTTATTCAATAAAGTTCTTAGAGAAAAGGTCCTAGGACATGCCTCTATCCTGCTAATTTTTTTATATTTAATATTCTATGGAATATTACATAGAAATAAAAAGAACTGGGTTTTGCAGGTGAATAAAAATATTAAGACGAAAGTTCATCCCCTGCAGGCTCACTGTAAACATCCTAGATACAACTCCAGTTGTATCCAGGATGATGGGTATCCTGTTTCTCCATGATTTCATGTTTCCCTCCAGTTCTCTATATTTGGAAATTTTTTCACTTCAAGAAGTTATAAGTATTTGTTATGATAACATCTAGTAGTAGTAGTAGTAGTAGTAGCAGTTACAGTAGTAGTTGTAGCAGTAGTGATAGTACTAGCAGCAGCAGCAGCAGTAATAGTAACAGCAGCAGTAGTAGTAGTAGTAGTAGCAGCAGTAGCAGTTGTAACAGC
>NW_020954662.1:6060181-6087465 GCF_900497805.2 Vombatus ursinus | reverse complement strand
TTGCAGCAGCAGTAGTATCAGCAGCAGCAGTAGTTGTAGCAACAGCAGCAGTAGTAGTAGTAGTAGTAGCAGCAGCAGTAGCAGTTGTAATAGCAGCAGCAGTAGCAGCAGCAGCAGCAGTAGCAGTAGCAGCAATAGCAATAGCTAGTATTTATATAATGCTTTAAGGTGTGCCTAGCACTTTACAAATGTTATCTCATTTTGGTTGTTCTTAAGTTTTTATGAATCAATGTTATGTTGGAGAGAATGTAGGCAAGGGTTTGGTCTGTGATAATGCTCTTGTTCTAAGGACAGTTTATTGGTTGAGCTCTCAAGGTCATTTATTGTTTTTGTTTTTTAATTCCACAACCCACCTACCCCCCTGAGTCTTATTGTGGTATAATAGAGAGTTGGATTTGGGATCTGATGACTGGCTTACATTTTGCTGCTTTTCCTTAATTTTGGTGGGACCTTGGGCGAGTCATTAACATTTCTGACCCTTAGTAAAATGAGGGGATTGGAATAGATGATCACAATGTGTTGAGATGCTTATAAGACTGAATTCCTGATTTGCATCACCATACCAACTGATGAAGGCATGTCAATCAATGACTAGGCAGTTGGGTGGCACAGTGGGTAGAGCACTGGTCTTGGAATCAGGAAGAGCTGAGTTCAAATTTGGCCTCAAGCACTTGCTAGCTGTCACTTAACCTTTGTTTCTCTCAGTTTCCTCATCTGTAAAATGAGGATGATAATAGCACCTACCTTCTAGGGTTGTTGAGATAATAATATTCATAAAGTGTTTTGCAAACCTTATAGCATTATATACATGCTGGCTATTATTATTGCGCATGTACTAAGTGCCAGTCACGTACCATTTATTGTACTATATACTGAGGATACAAAGGCAAAAGTGGAATAATAGTCCCTGCCCTCAAGAAGTTTATATTCTATAGTGTACATTTAACATATACACAAATAAACAAATACAGGATACATATACATGCCACATATATATCCATACACACATATATGTGTGTATATATATGTATGTATGTATGTATATGTAGGTATATATGTGTACACAGGCAGGTAGGTGGCACAGTAGATAATAGATAGAGTGTGGTGCCTGAGTCAGGAAGACTCATCTTTCTAAGTTCAAATTTGGTCTCAGACACTTACTAACTGTGTGACCTTGGGCAAGTCACTTCACCCTGTTTGCCTCAGTTTCCTCATCTGTTAAATGAGAAAATGGCAAACAGCTCCAGTATCCCTGCCAAGAAAACCCCAAATGGGGTCACAAAGAGTCAGACATAATTGAAAAATGACTGAAATGTGTACATGTATATATGTATGTATATGTTACATATAATATACAAACATATATATTTGAAATATAACACAAAGTGATTGGGGAGGGATACTAACAGCTAGGACAGTAGTTCTTAACCTGTTTTGGATCATGGCTTTTGGTAAAACCTACAGAATCCTTCTCAGAATAATTTTTTTAATCCATAAAACAAAAATTCATAGGATTATAAATGAAACAAAAAATCAGTGAAAATAAAGATGTATTTTTTCCCATTCAGATTCATGGACCCCCTGCAATCTATCCATGGGAGTCTGCAGAATCCAGGTTAAGAATTTCTAAATGAGGTGTCTCAGGAAAGGCCTCTAGGAGGAGATAGGACTGAGCTGAGCCTGGTGCCTCAGGTTACTCTTTAAGGCTATAAAGCTGCAGATCAAAAATTATCTTCTTTATAAAAGTGTTCCTTACTCCAGTGAAATCACAGATCCCACTGACCCCCTTCTTTTCCCCCAAAATGTGTTAGGCCCTGGGACTATAATGATCCTCCTCCCAAACTCCAAATAATAAAGAACAGCCCCTGACCTCAAGAAGCTTACATTTGAATGGAGTTGGAGGGCGTGTGAATATAACATGATATATACATGATAATTGAAGAAGGAGGGAGAGAGTACTCATGCTTAAGATATCAGAAAACGACTTCCAATATGAAACAGCATGTGAGCTGAGCCCATAAGTCAAGTAGGGATTCTAAGAGGAGGTGAAGAGGAAGAAGACATGGGGAACCAAGTCTATGAAAACTTGTAGGCAGGGGAAATAGAAGGCCCTGGTTGGGGAATAGCACAGAGGCCAATTTGACCTGGATCTATAATACGAGATAAGCCCGGAAAGAGAAATTGAAGCCTAATTGTAGGGGGTTTGAAATGACAAACTGAGGATTTTGTATTTTATCCTAGAGGAGGTAGGGAGCCCATGAAGCTTCTTGAGGATAAGGATGACATAGTAAGACTTAGGAAGAGTATTTTGGCAGCTCTGTGGAGGATGGATTAGAGATGGGGCTGGGGCAGAGTTGGAATTTGAAAGGCAGATTAGGAAGCTGTTACAACAAGCCAGTTATGAGGTGATGAGTGCCTGAACTTGAATTGTGATCCTGTGAGTGGAACAAGAGTGATGTGTGAGTAAGGATGTTATGGGGGTAGAATTTATGAGATGTCCAACTCTTCATGACCCCATTGGGTGTTTTCTTGGCAGAAATACTGGAGTGGTTTGCCATTTCCTTCTGCAGCTCATTTGACAGATGAGGAAACTGAGGCAAGCAGGGTGAAGTGATTTGCCCAGGGTCACACAGCTAGTAGGTGTCTGAAGCCAGATTTGAACTTATGAAGATGAGTCTTCCTGACTCCAGACCAGGTCACTCTGTGCACTATGGTGTAACCTAGCTGCCCTTGAGATTTGGTAATTCTTTGCATATAAGAAGTAAGAGGGAGAGGGAAGGGATGACTTCAAGGTTTTGAAGGGGGGAGATTGGAAGCATAGTGGGGAATTTCTAGCTTTTGGAGGCACCTGAAAAACTGAGAAGAGTGTAGCTTCAGGAGGAAATAGACTTTGGCATATAGCAGATGTGTCTTCTGCCCACAGAAATAGTGGAGATGGGAGGTGAGTGATCCAAAGAGAAGGTTAGAAGACAAGGATATGACAACTTCCCCACACGAAAGTGTGTTATCAGTCCATAATTATAATTCATATTTCTTTATAGCACTTTCTCATGAAAATCTTATGAATCTGGTAGGAAGTATAGGCATAATTATCCCCATTTTACAGATGAGGAAATTGAGACTCAGAAAAGGGAGTGACTTTCCAAGGTCACACAGCTAGTAAGTGTTGAAACCCACTCCTACTTCCTATTTCACCAGGCTGTGTCCTTTCAGGAGGGAATGTGGGTTCAGTGACTCTGATACTCTACTCCTGTAGCTGCACCCAAGTTTTATCCCCCTTCTAGTCAACCCTAGTGAGGCCTCTGAGAAGGGGCAGTAAATTGAGTCTGGCAGTGCAGCATTGCCCAAAAGGTAATGAAATAGCTAATATTTACATCACACATTTAGGGCTTGCAAAACACTTGGCATACATTATCTCATTTGTTGTTCACAACAACCCTGTGAGGAGGTGCTATTATTATCCCCTTCTACAGATGGGATAAACCCCAAAACCCCAAACTGAGGCTTACATAAAATGACATGGCCAGAATCACAGTTTCCAAACATCTGAGGTGGTTTTTGAACCCAGGTTGAGCTCCCTATTCCCTTTGGTTGAAAGTCAGAAGGCTTGTCTTGAAGTCCATTAACTTTGCCATTAACTTGCCATTTGGCTGTCTCTTTGCCTCATTTTCCCTCTCTGTAACAAGAGGTGATTAGACCTGATAATTCCCAAGATTCCTTATGCCTCTAACACTTGATGGGCAACTAGGTAGTAAAGTAGATAGCAAACTGAACTTGGAGCCAAGAAGACAAAGGTTCAGAAATCACCCTTAGACCTTTACTAGCTGTGTGACCCTGGGCGAGTCACATGCTTTTTCTATACCACAGTTTCATCATCTGTAAAATGATGGAGTTCAGCTTGAATGCCTCTCTGGTCCCATCCCACTCTAAATCTATGATCAATGAGTCTGTGGAGTAAAAGGGGATGAGGGTTGACAGCTGGCTTAGTTTCTTCCTCCTCCTGAGGCTGCTGAGGAGGCTGCCATTCACTTGTTGGCCCCTGTAAATGCCCTTGTTACACTGACCCTGAACTCCCAGGTCCTCTGTTTCACTCATCTTTTTCTGTCCCCACTGCCTCACCTACTGTAGGCACATCATATTCTCCATATCCACCAGATGCCATAATGAGCCTTATTCACAGTCTGCAAAGTGTCTTGGCTCCTGGCTCCCCTGACATACCTCTCACTGTCTTGCTCTGCTTCATTAATGCCCTCCTTATAATAGGATGACCTGAACCATGTGCTGTTCTAAATGCAGCCTCTGGGAGTCCTGGGAGGTTCATCATCCCTGTGCTTGGTCTCAGCCATGAGGTGGCCCTAGGTTCTTTATGCCTACCATAGCCCCAGCCTGTTTCAAGAAAGCCTTATCATAAAAGCCTCCCTCCCTACCAAAAGGTTGCTCTAGCCATTGGGAAGATAGCAAACATAGCCATGACACAGAAGATAGAGGGAAAGGGAGATAACAGCAACATACAAAGTCTTCCTCAGAGGTACTCGTGTGTTAGGGAAGTCTCCTAGGAATCTCCTTTCCCAAACTCAATAGGCTCATCCGAATCCAAGTGGCCTTTGAAAACTCATTGAACTAAAACTATGATGAGCTAAAACTCATCATAATATCATAAATTTAGAGCTAAAAGACATCTCAGAGGTCATCTAATCCAATACCCTCATTTTACAGATGAGGAAACTGATGCCAGTGTATGGGAGTAGGATCTGACTTAACTCTTCTAATAATTAATAGCCAAAATATACATGACATGTGCCAGGTTCTAAGCTAAGAACCTTACAAATATTATCTTATTGATCCTTACAACAACACTGGGAGGTAGGTGCTATTAGCAAAAAGAAGTTAAGTGACTTGCCCAGAGTCACACAGCTAGTAAGTATCTGAGGCCAGACTTGAACTCAGGTCTTCCTAAATCAAGGTCTGGCACTTGATCCATTGTGCACCTAGGTGTCACAAAGCTAGAGTTCTTTGCATTATATGAGATAGTTAGAGGTGCAACAGAACAAGAACAATTAGTGCTTAATTATCAGTAGTGCAATTATCTCTTCTTTCCCCTTAAACCCTCTAATAGAATCCACGTCCAAAGCTCCATAACGATGGTTGACATTCATCCAAGGATCATAGATTGGGAGATGGAATGGATCTTAGACACTGTCTAATCCAACTCCCTCATTTTTCAAATGAGGAAACCAGAAAGGTTAGGGGATGTGACCAACGTCAACATGTAGTCATTGGAAGGTATCATTTGAACCCAGCTCCTCTAATTCATTGACTCATAGAGTTAGAGCTAGAAGGGCTCTTTGAAGTTCTCTAGTCCAACCACCTCATTTTACAGTTGAAGAAACTGAGATTCAGAGAGGTTGCGACTTGCTCAAGGTCACACAATGATTTAAGTGACAAAGCTGGTAGCAGAGCCCAGCATTCTCCAGCCATTTCTCTTTTCTCTACTATGCTTCTTCTCAAAGAACCTGCAAATACCCTTAACTCTCAGATCCTCTTGGGTTATGAGCCAGTGATGAAACAGTCAGAACTGATGGAAGCTTATAAGGAACGGAAGGAACAACAGTGCTAAGGATGGCTAGTATTACCAGCTAAAACTTACAGAGCACTTGATAGATATTATCTCATGACAACCGTCCTCACCTCCTCACTACTATTACAGGTCTGTCACTTCATCCTTCCAGGCCTTGGTTTGTCCATCTATAATATGAGGATGTGAGATTAGATGACCTCTAAGATGCCTTCTAGTCTGGAATCTATGATTGTCCCCATTTTTTAGATGAAGAAACTGATGTGAAATAATTTGCCCAAATTTATATGGCCAGCAAGTGTCAAAGGCAGCATTTGAACTCAGCTCTCTCCTGATTCCAGTCCAGTGCTCTTTCTATTATAGCACACTGCCTCTAATAATCACATAATAGCATTGCATTACAATGTAGCTTCAGTGAGATCTACACTGGCTGTTGTTTTGTTCAGTCATTTCAGTCGCATCCAACTTTTTGTGACACCATTTTAGAGTTTTCTTGGCAAAGATAGTGGAGTGGTTTGCCATTTCCTTCTCTAGCTCATTTTATAAATGAGGAATCTGAGGCAAACAGGGTTAAGTGACTTGCCCAGGGTCACACAGCTAGCAAGTGTCCAATCTGACAGTGACTCTTCCATAGTTCTTACTCATAGTTCTCAGCCTCCTAGATGCTGAGTGCTATCCAGGGTACTGAAGGAGGTGGGATGGAAATCTATACATATGTATATATCTTTAGGAGTAATTCAAATGCTCAAACGCATCTGTGAGTCTGTCAATTTGGAAGATCCTTCTAATGATGCAGATTGCAACACATCCATGACTTCCTGTCTTGTCCAAATTGACAACAGTCAAAAGAATTCATCAGCAGGTGGTCAGTATGCCTCTCTGTACTTAACTACGTGAATCTTGAGAAAGCAGATTCAGTCTATGGCTGGGTCCTTACAGGAAGCCTTTCCAGTGTGGTAGGATCTGCCAGAGTTTATACTGCTGGCATAGCTTTCAGGAACCTAAGGTCATTTCCACATCATAATGAGGTGTCAGAGTAAGCAAGGCTGACTTTTCAAAGCTCTCTGTCTCTGTCTCTCTCTCTCTCTCTCTCTCTCTCTCTCTCTCCCCCTCTCCCTTCCCTCTCCCTCTCCCTTCCCTCTCCCTCTCCCTCTCTTTCCCTCCCTCTCTCCCTCCTCCTTCTTCTTCTTTGTCTTTTTCTCCTCCTCCTCCTCTGCCTCCCACTGCCACCTAGCCTTGCCTAGCCTGAAGCCACCACCACTTTGTTTGTCCCATGTTTGATGTACATAAAAATATGATGCTGATTAAGGGACCAAAGCTTCATTAAACTGCCCAAAAGGTCCATGACACACAAGAGGTTAAGAATCCCTGCATTAGACCAAGGTTAGGGTATTTTTTAAAGATTTTTACTATTGTTTAAAGGAAATAAGGTAATCAATCAATCAACAACCTGCTAAAAGCATCCAGATGATTCAGTGAATAGAGAGTGGGACCTAGAGTAAGAAAGACCTGAATTCAAATCTGGCTTCAGATAGTTGCTAGCTATGTGACCCTAGACAAGTCATTTAATGTCTGCCTGCCTCAGTTTTCTCATCTGTAAAATGGAAATTATAGTAGCACCCCCAATCCAGGATTATTGTGAGGATAAAAATGAGACATTTGTAAAGATATTTGAAAGGATTTTTGTAAGTGTTAGCTAATATTAACACAAATTTATTAGGTGCCTACTGTATGACAAGTATGGTGCTAGATTCTGAGAATCCAAAGACAAAAGTGAAAACAGTCTTTGCCCTCAAGAAATTTACAGTCCAGTTGAGGGAAACAATAAATACATATATAGACATATATTCCATATTGTTTAAAATGCTTATTGAATTGAATATAGGTCTTTGCATGAAGAAGTGGGGGTGAGGGCATATTGAGGAATGGATGGAGAGTCCATAACATTACCAAATAGGGCTCCAAGGAACCTTATCAGGAATAACAAAAAACTTTCATAAGGGTACTGTCTTCTGATTTCTTGATATTTTTACTCCCACTTCCCTCTTCCCTCCCCCATGCCTCACCTCCTGTCTGCCATATCAAATAATGTTGTTCCCTCCAAGGTTTCCCACATTGTCAAATATTTGGAAATGTCTCTGAGGTCCTCAATCTCAACCATAGCTAAGCCAAGCTACACAGATTTAACTCCTTTAATCTTCCTTCATAAATTAATCCCTCTGAACCCTTCATCATTTTCCTTGAGCAAGATTCAAACAAGGAAAAGCATCTCTTGGTTTCCATGTTACACAAGTCTCAGACTCATGGTAAGTTGACAAGTTTCTCTTGTGGAATGGGAGAAACACCATCCCATCCCAGAGATAAACCAATCCTGACTAGCTGTAGAGGGACACCAGGAGAGGAATCCGAACTTCTGTAGGAGGATGCTGCTTGTCCAAAGAGGATGCTGCTTCCCCAACTTAGAACTAAAAGGAACCTGAAAGACTGGAAAGCCCCAGCACACTGAGATGGTGGCAGAGCCTGGGTTTGAGTCCAAATGTTCCTCCACCTATTCCTGTCATCTTTCCTTTGATACCTCCAATCTATCAATATCCAAGTCTGTTCTCTGGATTGACTCTTGGGGGGCAGAGGGGAAGGAAAAATATATAAACACACACATAATATAGGTATGTGTGTATGTATGTATGAATTTCCTTTGAACTCTCTCTTTTCCACCCTTTCCCTTGAAACTATAGTTCTTCCATATATGGCTATAGAACTGGAGGTAGAAGGGACCTCAGGGGCCATTTAACCCAACCCCTCATTTTACAAATGAGGAAACTGAGGCTCAGGCAGTTCAGGTGATTTGTCAAAGGTCACATAGGTATTAAGTTTCAGAGGTGGTTTTTAGACCCAGGTTGGCTGACCTTCACTGCTCCTTCCACCCAAATGTTGGTTGACTTTTAAATATGGACATAGCTCTTAATTTTGGTTCAAATAATGAGTTTCATAGCATTTAGAATTGTGAAGGGACTTAGAAATCATTTACTTCATCCACACCACCCTCTCCTCTCATTTTTCAGAGGAGGAAAATGAGGCCAATTGAAATGACTTTCAAAGGTCATCCAGTGAGTTAGTAGCAGGGAAGGCATTTGAATAAATACTTCAGAATATTGTGATTTCATCAGTGTGTGCAATCACCCAGAAAGTCACCTCTTTGCAACTTAGTGCCAGTCTTCAGGAATTTCTGTGGATTAAAAAAAATCTCCCGCTGCAGCTAACTAGGTGATAAGCATTTTTGGATTCAGCCAATCTAGTCTTTGGATGAGTAGCATACAGTTTAAGGCTCCATCCTCACTTATTGTTCTCTGGGCCTCAGTTTCCTCATCCATAAAATGATAAAGCTGGACTCTACGGCCTTTAGGACCCCTCCCACCTCTAAATTTCTGATCTTATGATCCCATGCTCTTTCCTATGCTTGATCGCACCAACCAGAGAGCATACTCCATGTTCTCAGATTTCAAGAACCTGGGGTCACCTCCCAGCCAAGACAAGGCATCAAGAATCTTTAGGAGAGCTCAAATAATAATAATTGACATTTATATACCATTTTAATGTTTACAAAGTACTTTCCATGAATTATCTCATTTAATCCTTACAACAGCCCTATAGGGAAGCCCAGAAAGCATGATCAATTCTATTTTTCAGATGAGAGAACAAAGGTGCAGGAAGGTTAAATAATTTCCCCATGATCACATTGCTAGTAGGTGTCAGCCACAGGATTTGATGGAAAGACAAAAATAAAAGAATCCCCACCCTGGAGGGGCTTATCTTCTCTCAAGGAGATACCCAGGTTTTCCATAAATATAGGAAAAGTATGCAGATCTCTCCAAAAGTCTTTCTTCTCTACCATTTCTGGTCTCTATTTTTCTTATTTTTTTGCGTCATTATCATTTCCTCTTCCCAACGATTAGAACTCTCTTTTAAAACAAAGATGTGAAATTTTGCAAAACAGATCACCACACTGACCATACATGACAGCATATAACCCATTCCTCATCTGTAGACTACCACCTCCCTACTGAGAGAATACAAGGTTTCATCATCAGTCCTTTGGATTCAATTCAATTCAACAAGTATTTATTTAACACTTACTATATGTAAGACAGTGCAATAGCTCCTGGGCCTTTGTCCAGCCTGGTTTCCCTTCTTGATGAATTCTAATTTGACAAAATCTTTTCTAAAATGTGGTATCATCTCATCTCAAGGCACAGGACTGAACTGAATCATCCACGAAGGTTTGCAACCCTCCAAGGAAGGAAGAAGGAAGGAAGGAAAAAAACCATTAAGGTCTCCATATTTCTATAGCTTCCTAGTGTGCAAAGATAATGTGGCAAGGTAGAAAGTGAGCTAGATTCAAATTTAGGAAAAACTAGGTTCAAATGGTTCAAATGACTCATACTGATTGTGTTACCCTGGGTAAGTCACTTAATGACTCAGTGCCACAGGCAACATTCTAAGAGAGTAAGTGGCAGATCTGGATGAGCTGAGGATGTTTCCCTACCATATGCTCTCTGTACCAATAAAATCACAGATCTGGGTCAAAAACAATGACCAACACCCCTCCCCCCCCAAAGAAAAAAACATAGGCTTACCATGTTATGACTAGGACCCATGATAGTCATGACTACATCAGAGCTGACCAAGCCAGTGAGTATTGAAGAAGACTCTAGGCACAATGACCCAGTTGTCCAGGCATTTTCCAGATAGCACCATGTCTTTTTAAAAAAATTATCCCCAAAAGTCACTTTGAACCCTTCTGATCTCTCTTCTCCATGAAATATAGCCCTGTGATTAGATCCCCATGGTGAAATATTGCCCACTGATTAGGTCGCAAGCTCTGAAATACGAGCAGGCATTTAGATCCCCACCTTGGAAATGCAACCCACTGATTAGATCACCCCTATGAAATATAACCCTTGGATTAGTTCACACCAGTAAAATATGGCCCCGATTGGATCACTGCTGGGAAGTCTGAGTTACTACCTGGGAGTGGGACTTTTACCATATCCACAGAAAATAAAATATAAGTATATTGAGATCGTGTGAAAGCAGAGACGATAAATTAATAATGTTGAAGCATCACAACTAGGACTTTCTTAACAGAGGAAATGTTGCAGCTGGGATAGTCAGAGGTGTGCTGGTAAATGTTTAACAACCAGCTCTCAAAAAATAGCAATGTATCCCCAACACATTTTTAAGTTTAATATGTATTACTAACATTTTCTCCAATACTTTCTTCAGTCTAGGAATCAACAAAATAAATCAAGCCCTGATTTGTCCTGTTTGCTGATTTCTGAAGGGCAAATGCTCACAATGAAAATTTAACCATCAGCTGCCAGTTCAAGCTGACTCCAGGACACCTCTGGCAGGGTTGAATGGTCTGATTAACCCCTGTGCCTTTGAAGACTGAGCCTATGGCAAAGTCCATATCTGCCTCACCTTCTACATGATTCTCATCCCAGAACTCCTTTCAATCAGAGGCAAGCCATTCTTCCTCCTGAGTCTAGGAAAGACTAGAGGCTTAGTGTGTCTCTAGTCCATACATCATAATAACATACATTGATTGAGCACCTACTTCATGCACAGTACCATGCAGGGACTGGCTTAAGTGGGTGGGCCTCTTAGTGTAGAATAATGTGCTATGTAAGATCTGAGGGGGGGAAGGTCCAGAGACTCAAAGAATAAGAAACAACGTTAGATCGCAGAATGTCAGAGGGACCTTGAAATATCCAAAGCCTATGAGCTATCCCAAACTGGAATGGGCAGGCATAGGAGAGGGGAGGATTTTGGTTGAAAACTAAGAAGTTTGGAAGAATGAAGAATTTGGGCAGGGTGGTGGCAATGAGTTTCGTTCAAAACATGTTGAGTTTGAGGTGCGTAAGAGACATCCAGTTGGAAATGTCCAGTAGGTGGCTGGTGGTGTGGGACTGTAGTTGAGAGAGACTAGAACTGATCGGGGAGTCTTCTGCATAGGGGTGATGATTGAACCTGTGGAAGTTCTCCAACTCACCAAGAGAGAAAGTGGAGAGAGAAAAGAAGAGGCATCCAAGTGTTTCCATTTCCTTCATCTGATCTGCATATGGCAAAAATTCAAGGACCTTCACCATCTCAGCTGTCCTTCCCTGTGTTCCCTCCAGCTTATCAATGTCGTTCCTGAAATATAATACCCGAAAGTGAACAGGATACTTGAGCTGTCATCTGGGCAGGGCAGAGTACAAAGGGACTATTGTTTCCTTATTCTCAGATGCTAAGCTTCTCTCAATATAGCCTAGCATGTTATTAGGTTTCTTGCAAGGCTGCTATATCACACAGCTGCCATGTGGAGTTTGTGGTCCACTACAGCCCCCAGATCTTTTTTAAAGGAAACTATTGCCTACCTATGCCTCTCTTGTTTTGTATTTCTGAAAAAGAATAGTTTAATCCAAGTGTAGTACATTACATTGCTCTCTTATTCAGTTCTGCTAAATGTCCTAGCCTGTCAAGATTGGTAAATGTCAAAATATTGTCAAAAGAAGAAAGGCAGGAAGGAATGTAGGAAGGAAGGAAGGGAGGAAGAGAGGAGAGAGGAAGGAAGGAAGGAAAGGAGGGAAGGAAGGAAGGAAGGAAGGAAGGAAGGAAGGAAGGAAGGAAGGAAGGAAGGAAAGTGAGAAGAAAGGAAAAAGGAAGGAGAGACAGAAGGAACTAGAAAGACAAGAGAAAGGAAGGAGGAATACTTACAACCACCTTGGAAGGTAGATGTAATTTCACTGAACTCCAGTCTCCTCATCTGTAAAACGGGCATAATACTTGGGCTTTCTAACTTATAGGTTTGTTGGAAAGAGATGGCCTTGGAATCCTTCAAGTCCAATATGAATTTGAGAAATTGCAGTGGGAAGAGTACCCAACCTTAAGGGAGTAGAGCTGGGTTCAAGTTCTGGGCTCTTACACAGACTCACTGTCCTGACTTAGATAAATTACTTGATTTCTGTAACATTCTTCCTCTATAAAGTGGGAATAATAAAGCATGTCCTTCCTACCTCCCATAATTGTTGTGAGCATCAAACGAATTGATGCAGAAAGTGAGGTGTGCAAATATAAAGCAGCAAATAAGTGTGATCTTATAGGGTGTGATGGGAAAGATGCTAGGCTTGAATCAAGAGACCTGGGTTCAAATCCTACTCTTCTGCTTATTAGTTTTGTGACCATGAATAAGTTTCTCCTCCTCTCTAAGCCTCAGTTCCCTTATCTGTAAAATGGGTGTGAAAATGATAATTAATTATCATAATATAATAAAAGCTGACATTTATATAGCACTTACTATGTGCCAGACACTGGATTAAGTGCTTTACAATTATTATCTCATTTGATTCTTGCAACAACTCAGTGAAATAGGTGCTATTATTATCCTTATTTTACAGATGAGAAAACTGAGGCAGACAGAGGTTAAATGACTTGTCCAGGGTCACACAGCTAGTAAATGTCTGAGTCTAGATTTGAACTCAGGTCTTCCTGACTCCAGGCCCAGCGCTTTACGCACTATGCCACCTAATATAATAATTATAATAACAATGATTCATACAAATTTAAGAACAATACTTTTAGAAATGTTGCCAGACCAAACACTCATAATCTCCAAAATATATGAAATGAGAAGCGTTAAAAGTATAGAAACCTAGTGGAAGAAATCAAAACCATGGGAGAACAGAATGAAGTACTCCATTGCCCCGTCTTCTCTAAGAATGGTCTCAATGATGAGACCTGTGAGCCTGCTGAAGAGAGGGACAGTTAAGGGGTGCCATAGTGCATACAGTCCCAGGCCTGGAGATATAAAGATTCATCCTCCTGAGTTCAAATCCTTCAGACACGCACTAGCTCTGTGGCCCTGGGCAAGTCACTCAACCCTGTTAACTTTGCCTCAGTTTCCTCATCTGTAAAATGAGCTGGAGAAGAAAATGGCAAACCAATCAAGCATCTCTGCCAAGAAAACCCAAAATGAGATAATGGAGAATCAAACATGACTGAACAACAAGCAACAATGAAGAGACGCCTGTATCCCAATACTTCTAATCAATTACAAAAAGTAATCATCTTAGGAGACAGTGTGGCACAATAGAGAGTGTGCTGGATTTGGAGTCAAAGAACTTGAGTTCAAAAAGCCTACCTGTACTGCTTACTAGCTGAGCAATCTGGGCAAATCCTTCCATCTCTCTGGGCCTCAGTTTCCCCATCTGTAAAATGAAGAGGCTGGGCTAGATGGCTTCTGAGTCCCCTTTGGGCTCCAGGGCTATGTTTCTATGGTCCTTAGTCACTTGGTCTTCCCGGGCCTCAGTTTCCTCATCTATAAAATGAGGGGGTTGGACTCCGTGGCCTCACTAACTCTCTGATTTTCTGGTCATGTGATCACATCTGCCTGCACCCCAGTCCACAGAATATTAAATGTGAAAGAATAATAGCAAGTTGGAGGTTGTCTCAGGACCATTTCTATCGGAACTCAGTTGAACAAAATACGAAGACCGAGATAATAGTAATCATATCTCATTTTTATATAGTACTTTAAAGCTTACAAATCACTTTCATTCATGATCTCATTTGAGATGTATAGGGTTGTTATAGGGAACTCACTTTATAAGCCGTAAAGTGCTATAGGAAGTGAATTATTACTGTTATTGTGGTTATTGTTATTACTGGTCTTCTTGTTGGTGCTGCTGCTGCTGCTGATATTAAGAGACCACAGGGCTGCTGCAGATCTTTCATAACATTTGGGCTGAAGAAGCTTCCAAGGTATTGCACAGAACAGATAAAAAATATTAGGCTCAATCTTAAATTCCAAAGTAGTCAATACCTCCCTGGTGGGGGAGGGGGATGGTTTGAAATGATCCAGGGGGTGGTAGTAGCCTCAGATGCAACTGGGGGGCATTGAATAAAAATAAGGGGGTGGTGGAAGCATAAGGAATGAAGAGAAGAAAATCTTGAAAAACCATTTGTACATGTTTCATCTGTGGTGTAACACAGTTAAAGTTGTAGTGATTACATTATTTTCCAAATAAACACACAAAATGCAAGCTATAACCCATCAGTGGTCAAGTCCTCCAACAGATCTTAAGAAGTGAGTGTTGGGGGCAGCTAGATGGCATAGTGGATAGAGCACCGGCCCTGAAGTCAGGAGGACCTGAGTTCAAATCTGACCTCAGACCAAACACTTGACACTTACTAGCTGTGTGACTCTGGGCAGCTCACTTATCCCCATTGCCCAACCGAAAAAACAAAGAAAAAATGAGTGTTGGCAGGCAAGAAGGAATTTTCAGGAAGTCCAACATGCATCAGCAGGAATATGTGCATGTAATGACTTGTTTACAATACAATACTATATGGTTACATGACATTATTGCATCATCAAAATTTCAATGCAGAAAAAACCCACCAATTTACAATAAATTATTAAATTTAAGATGTGTCATTTTTTAAAATGTATTTTATGTGTATTTTTTGAAATGATGCAATTTAAAAAAAAACATTAAAGGGTTAAAGAGAGTACAGTTCCAGGGTGGTGCTGAGTAATTTTTTTTGAAAAGGGGGCAGTAGGCCAAATTAGTTTGGAAACCTTTGGTCTATATCCTCAATCTCAGGGACAGTCCTGTTTAGATGTTCTCTGATAGTCTGGAGTTCTAGGTTTGTCTCTTGGAGGACAAAGTCCCTTAATCCTCCAGGCAAGGAAGTCACAGACTGGCTAGGCATGACCTGGGTAGTCAGTGGCAGGTGAGGAAGTAGGCATGGCTGTGGAGGGAGAGATGAAGGAAGGGAGGCGGGGGTGGCAGAGCCAAACATCCCATCATTTCCCTGCAGCAGGCAGACTGACGGCCTTATCGAGGATTTGTGAGCTTGTAAGACATAGCCAGGGCTATCAGGCCATCTCCAGCAGGGCACGTCAGCTTAGGCCTTATCTTGCTCTGCCATCTTTTCCTGTGATTGAGGTGAGAGTCCACCCTCCTCTCACCCCCCTCCCATTTCTTGTGGTGGAGGCAAAGGAGCATAGGGGAGGGCTAATAGGTCAAAGAGGCCTCTTGTCAAGTTGTCAAAAAACATCGACCTAAGTTCAGATCCTGATTTTGACTCTGCTCTCCTAGTGACATTAGGAGAATGATTTCATTTCTCTGACCTCAGTTTCCATATCTGTCCAAGGATCGTTATGAGGATCAAATGAAATATTCTGTGTAAGGCTGTTTATAACCCTGAAGACTAAATAGGAGTTATAATTTAGGAGGCATCATGATGTGCCATAAAGAATTTGGGATCTAGAGTCAGGGTTCCATGCTTGTCCCATTACCTGTGTGAATTTAATCATGTCATTTTAAACTTTCTAGGACTAAGTTTCCTTATCTTAAAAATAAGGAACTTGGACTAAATCTTAAACATCCTTTCTAAGTATAAATCCTCTGCCCTGCCCATCAAGAAAGGGCCATCCATGCCTGTCTTCCCCAGTCAATCAATCAATAAACATTTATTAAGTATCTACCATGGTGCCAGGCATTGTGCTAAGCACTAGAGATACAAAAAGAGGCAAAAGATGCTTCCTGCCCTCAAAGACCTTACCATCGAGTGGGGAAAACTTTCCCAAGGAAGGAGAGAAGAGGGAAGATTATAGGTCTTTTTCTGGGGCTACCCTTCTCCTCCATCCTTTGATGCCCTTCCTGTTGGCCATTGTCTTCTACCTGTCAGATCCCCAGGGGTGGTGCAGAGTTGAAGGGAAGCAAGCAGCAGCCATCAGGAAGAGGGGAGACAGATTATAGAATGTCTCAGCTCACAAGCTAGAAGAAGAGATTGTCTTGACCAACCCCTTCATCTTACCATTGAGGTGACTGAATCCCAAAGAAGGAACTTGGCTTGGTAAGGTTATATGGCAAAGAAGAGCAGAGCCAAGCCAAGAACACAGGCATCCTAACACCCTGTCTCGTGTTTTTTTTTCTCCTATTTGTCTTGTTCAGCTATTTCTTGCTAGCTGGAGGAGGTGAGGAGTGCATCAGTCAAGGTGAGGGAGGAGACACCTTACTTGGTGCACACTGCCCCCTGAAATGGGAGGCAGAACACTAAAGTCATGGGTTCAAATCCCAGCTCAGCTTCTTACTACCTTGAGCTAGCCATTTAATTAACTCTTCTGGTCCTCAATTTCCTCTTCTGTAAAATGAGGGGGTTGGACTCAGTGACCTCTAACTGTCCTTTCCAGCTCTAAATCCTATGAGATCCCAGGCTGAGGTGGTTGCCATGGTGATGGGGTTGTCAGGGAGCCTCTGGGATGACCAAAAGAAAAATGGTGAAATACTGAAAAATAATAAGGAAAAAAGCTGCATGTCAGCAGGAAACATTTTGGGTGACTCGTGGCCAAGGTTTAGGACAATCCGGTCAGCTATAGGTCTAGAAAATGGACCCAAAGACCAAAAGGGCCTGACAGGGCAGACTTGAGGCCCCATCTGGGCAGAAAGAGGAGTGTCCATCTGTCTCCTTTCTGGGCATCTGCCTCCTCTTTAAGAGGGGCCATTGGATCAGACAAGCGCTGAGGCCCTTAACTCCTATAAACCAGTGGTTAGATGCAGTCCTCGTCTAGATAGGTGAATAGGCAGACCAGGCATTTGTTAAGCATTTCCTGTGTGTCAGGAACTGTGGTAATCACCAGGGCTGAAAATAAAGGCTGGCAAAATAGTCTTGCTTTCAAGAGTTTACGTTCTAATGAGGAAAAACAAGACATAAAGGGGAGCTGGAAAACAGGGACGGGAGAAGGACGGGAAGTTTTGAGGGGTCAAATGGGTCAATGGAAGTAAGAGAGTGGGGAGTGAGGTAAACCTCGGATTAGGTACAGTCTTGCCTAGAGGCAGTGGGATGAACAAAATGACCTCTAGCTCTGGGACCAAAGGATCTATAGTAATGAATTATATTATGAATAACTCTAGATAGGAAAGGTCTATTTGTGATTTGGGGTCAGTTCTAGAAACAGAGGTACCAGGAGGCCAGTGCCTTGTGGAAAACCTAGAACAAATCTGTTCTGTTGGCCTGTTCCTAGGAGAAGAGGAACGATGGAGAGGGGAATGATCAAGAGAAATCTCAGCCACTACACATTCTAGCCTGTAGCTTGTCATTGTCTGATACAGAAATAAGAAGTGGCAGAAACGGATCTAGGCTACATGAGAAGAAATCATTTCTGGCAATTAGAGATATTGATGAACAGAGTGGACTGCTTCGAAAAGTAGTGAGCTCTCCAGCCCTGGAGGAGACCACCTGGAAACTCAATAGTCACTTTTAAGGAATGGTGTGAGGGTGTTTCTTTTTTAATTCCTCTCTACCCCACCCCCACCCTTAGCTCTCTATCTGGACATCTCATTTCCTTCCTTGGGCCTCTACTCTGCACATACCTCCTATAAGAGTGACCCACAAAAGCATCACAGAAGGCTCAAGCACAAACCAAGGAATGGGAAAGAGCCAGCTGTGTGTGTGAGCCAGCT
Organism: Vombatus ursinus; assembly: GCF_900497805.2. Taxonomy (NCBI): domain Eukaryota; kingdom Metazoa; phylum Chordata; class Mammalia; order Diprotodontia; family Vombatidae; genus Vombatus; species Vombatus ursinus. Next base: position 6,069,378 of record NW_020954662.1, on the reverse strand, counting down.
CATACTGACTCTCAAGGGCCAATCATTAATAATTACTATTTAATCATTAAATTACACCTTGGAAATCATTAAATTCTACATAAATCAGCCTTGATTTATTGTTTTATTGATTGTCTAGGCAGGTACTTTTTTTTTCTGAGAACTGGTTCTTAAATATTTACCTACATAGCCCTAAAACTCAGCTGTGGGCACAACCCTGAACCCCAAATCATAGTCAAAGAGTGAGCAGTATGTGCTTGCCATCCAGGGAAAACTTCCTGGAAGAGGGGGTTGTTGGTGACCAGTGATGATGATGATGATGATATTGTCACGTTCCTATAGTGCTTAAAGACTTACAAAGGACTTTCCTCTCATAACTCTGAGAGGTAAGGGATGTATATTATTTTCTCCATTTTACAGATAAGGAAACTGAGGCACTGAGGGGCAAAGTGACTTTGCCCAAGGTCACACCACTGGTAATTGTTAGAGTTAGGATTTGAACCCAGGGCTCCATGACTAGTGTTTTTTTTCACTATCCCATAAGGCAGAGGGAAGGAGGCCAGGAGCTGACAGGTCCAGGGCAGGTGCCACACTACATCAGGCACATAAGAGATATTCAGAGAATACGCAGGATTGGCTGTCACAGTGTCTGCTATCCTCTGACATGGGAATAGGAGGGGGCTGAAAGCTGTTGATCTGTGTCAGCCTAACAGGTAGGGGAGGCTTACTCCATCTGGCTCTGTTTTTCTCCCACTGTCCTGAATGCCTCAGTGTTTTAATTCCCTCCTGCTCCCTGTTTTTCTGTTTCCATCTTGAACTTGGCATCTGTTTCCGGTTCCTTTCCTCCCACTCCTCCCCCTGCACTCATTGTTTCTGCCATCATTCTTTTATTCAAGTACTTCTGAGTGTCTCTTTACAACTGTTCTCAGAGCTGTAAGTGGTTCAGGTTTCCTCTGTGGGGACCCTGGACCATTGTGGGTAGGGCTGGGGATGCAGGGCTCAAGGGGCTGGATCCTATCTTCACCTGGCCCAGTGATGATTGGTCCCCTGAAACCAAGTTCTTCCTTATCAGAACCAAACTGTGCCCCACTCTCCCACCCAACTCCCCAGCAGGGCCTTCAAAAACTGGAACCAGGCCTGGCCATGTTGACATTATTCTCTGAACCCCAGTAACAGAGTGAGATGGTAGTGTAATGGATAGGTCACTAGTTCTCTGACCCTTGACAAAAATTTAATCTCTCTTAGCCTCATTTTCCTCATCTGTAAAAAGGGGACAATATTATGTGATTTATTCAATTCAACAAGCATTTATTTAGGACCTACTGTGTGCCAAGCAAGTACTGTGGTTAAATGAAGGGGATATAAAAACAAAAAGGAAACAGATCCTGCCCTCACAAAGCTTACTTTCTACTTTAGGGCAAAGGGGAACAACATGTCCCATATAGTACAAAGAAAGTAAAGGAGGGAGACAAAACTTGGAGCTGGGAGGTCAGGGATAGCTTCACAAGAGAGGGGACATAGCACCTGAGAATTTCTCTCCAGAAATTCATCCGGATTTTCTTGTCTATGCCTCTAATCTACTTACCTGTGTACATGTGGCAGCCTCCCAATAGAATGCAAACTCCCTGAGGGCAGGAACTATTTCAGTTTTGTCTTTATCTACTCAGTGCCTAGCACAGTATCTGGCATATAGTAAATGCTTGTGTTGAACATAATAAGCACTTAATAAATATTCATTCAGTTAAGTTGAGATGAGCCTCAAAGAGAGACAAAGATTCTTAAAGGTTTTGTTCTATTGATTATTTCCCATTTGTCCCGTATATATCTTGATTCTACAGAGTTATTTGCATGTTGTCTTCCCCATTAGACTGTGAGCTCCTCAAGGGCAGGGACTGTCTTTTGTCTTTCTTTGTATCCCCAGTGCTTATTTGTGTGCCTAACACATAGTAGGTACTTAATAAAAGCTTATTGACTGAGAACTGACAGGTACATTGAAAGTGAAAGTTTGCAAAGTGCTTTATGCACTTTATGTCATCTGATCCTCCCAACAACCTTGTGGGGTAGGTACAAATCTTATTGTCCCCAATTTACAGATGAAGAAATTGAGGCCTAGGGAGGCAAAGTAATTTTTTCATGATCACATAGTTAGTAAGTATCAGTGTCATGTATTGAGCCCCAGGATCCCTCATCTACAGGTCCAACCCTCAATGCCACAATTCCTCTCCAATGAGGAGGAAGTGATTTATGGTGGAGAGGATAAGGGCAGCTTGTGTGAATGAAGAAATGGAAGATTGGGCATCCAATCTGAGGGATAGTTAGAAATGTATCACAAAGTATGTGACAAGGAGTAGTATGAAATAAGGCAGGTGGGAGCAGTTTTGTGGAGGACATCAAATCCCAGGCTATAGAGTTTGCATGTTGCCCTTTAGGTAGTAGGGAGGTTTTTCTAACACAAGAGTAACTTGGTCAGACCTGTGCTTTAGGAAGATTATTTTTTGATAAATGTGTGGAGAATGGATTGGAAAGGGAAGAAACTAGAAGCAGAGAGACCAATTAGGAAGCTATTGTGGCAGTCTATGAGAGAGGTGATGGGGGCTTGAACTATGACGGTGGTTGCATGAGTGGAGAGAAGACAGATGCAAGATGTGTAATGAGGATAGAGTCAACAAGACCTGTAAAACAATTGCATGAAGAGATAAGAGGGAAAAGAGAAGGACAATTCCTAGGTTACAAACCTGGGTGACCAGAAGGAAATTGAGAAGTCTCAGAGAGGGGTAGGTTTGGGAGAAGAAAACAATGGTTTCTGTTTTGGACAGATTGAGTGTGAGATGCCCAGATGCCTGTGAGATTTCAGGAAGAATATATTTTATAAATTTTCAAGCATCATTGAAATAGGAGGTATTGTTCTACCTGAGTGACTGTAAGAAATTCACTTTCTCTCTTTGGACCTCAGTTTCTTCATCCATAAAAGGAGGAAGGTGGCTAAACTACATGATCATTCTGGTCAGGAGTTACCCAGTGTAAATCTTATGATCCCATGATCACATGTGTGCCCGGTTTGTAGATTGGGAAATTGAGTGCCACGGATTTTAAGTTAGATAGTGTGTACCTAGAATATCCTTTCTTCCCATCTTGGTCTTCCCAATCCCAACACATCCTTTAATGCCTAATTGACTTGCTATTTCTTTCAGGAAACTGCTTTACCTAGGAGACAACTAGGCGTCTTAGCCCCTCCTCTTGCTACCCTCAGGCTTTGCCCCATACCTGACTTAACCAGATTCCATTTTTCTCATAGATTTCGCCCTTGTTCCTTTTGACCACCTAGCTGAGCTCTTGTCTCTCCTCCACCCCCTGCCACCCTCAGCTTATTCATCTTCCTCCTCCCTCAAACTCTTTCAGGAATAGGCTGTCATCCCCCCTCCCCCACCACAACCTTGTGAGGCAGGAAGTTTCAGTATAACCCCCATTTTACAGGTGAGGAATTTCAGGGACGAAATGTTCACGTAGTGAGTCGGTGTCAGGGTGGAGAGTTGGATCTAGGTCTTCTGCACTGGGAGCTCCTTCCCCTGAATGCACTAAGTTTTTGTTTTTGTTTTTTTGTTTGTTTTTGTTTTTGTTCATTTAGCTTGTCTTTTTGTTTTCTTTTAGTACTAGTTGGTAAAGTTACCTCATGTTCATCTCAACTAACCAGCCTTTCGACAAGTATTACTAAACACTCACTATGTGCCAGGCACTGTGCTAAATACTAGGGATATCTAAACAAACAAACAAATGAACAAACAAACAAAAACAGAAAAGGCAAAAAAAAAAATAGTTCCTGACCTCTAAGAGCTCACATTCAGATCTCAAAACTCTGCTTTGTATCCCAGTACACCACACACACAGATGCACTCTTCCTGGAGATATCAGAGTACTGACCTTAGTTACCAGACACCTCTAGGGAAGGCACTGACCCTCCATCCAACTTTGTGGTAGGATGCAAACATCCTGCTCCACTCAGCTGCTGACCAAGGGGAAGTCATTGACCTCTCTGTCACTTAGTTTCCTCCTCCTCCTCCATACAATAAGAATATAGGTGATCTCTGTGGTCTCTTACGTTGTAAATTCTATAATTCTATGAATTGTAAGCCCTCTGAGGGCTTAGGCTATGTCTAAATTCTCACTGTACAATATTTACTTCAGCACTCCACACAGATGAGGGCTCGGTATTATCTTCTTTGTGATGACATTGAATTCTAAAAGCTCTTTCAGATCACATTCTGTGTTCTAAGAGACTTCCCAGCTCTGATATTCTGTGTTCTAAGAGCTTTCCCAGTTCTGATATTCTGTGTTCTAAAAGCCCTCCCAGCTCTGACACCTTTGTTCTAAAGGCCTTCTTAGCTCTAATATTTATTTTAAGCCCCTTTTACTTCCGATGTTCAATGTTCTTAAGCCTTTTCCATCTCTGGCATTCTTTGCCTCTGAGATCCCTCACAACCCTGACATTCTATATTCTGAGGCTCCTCCCCGGTCTAAGTTCCTAGGACCTGGAATCCAGTGGCCACGTGCTTCCGGTGGTAATTGTCATCCTCTGGAGCCCAGTGAGGGAGCCCACTTGGTCTCTCCTGTCCAGATGAGTGAGGGGAACTGGACAGGATGACTTCCCCTCCCTCCATCCCTTCCTTCTTGCTACAATGTATATATTTTTTCTAATCGCTCTGACTGCTGATAGTTATCTGGCTTTGCAAGAGAGTGAAAGAGACTTTGTGTCAAACGTTGAAAAATGACTTTTCAGGCAGCCTCTCTCCCTCCTGAAAGAGGTGACGTGCTCAGAGCATACAAATCACTCAGCACTCGAGCGTCTAGTATGGGGAAGGAGAGTGTGTTTAGATTGCTAAAAAAAAAACCCTGCCGTCCCTTCCCAAGGTCATGGGTAGGCAACTTGCTATATTGGACTATGGGGAGCAATCATGTCCTGAAAACTAGAGATGGACCTCAGGAAGGTCAAATAAGGGCCCTAGCTCAAGGATGGGACACCCCCAGTTTGGAAGAGCCAGACCTTTTAGGTCATCCAGTGCAGAGCTGTGCCAAGGGCATGGGAGGGTGTCACGTAGATGTGGGAGGCATTGAAGCTCCAGGAGGCATGAAAACCTAACACTTCAGCTTCTCATTTGTGCATAAGACCTGATCTACCACATGACCTCAGAGAAGTCACTTAACCTCTGTGGTCATGGTATCCCCATTGGTGATATGAAGATAACGATAGTATGCTATATAACACTTCACTTTATTATCCACTCTTAATTGATGAAGCTCTGCCCTGTGTATCCTAAGGGCCCTCCCAGCTCTGACATTCTGTTCTAAGGACCCTCCCAGCTAACTCTGACATTCTGTGTTCTGAGGGCCCTCCCAGCTCTGACATTCTCTGTTCTAAGTCCCTCCCAGTTCTGACAGTCTATATTCTAAGGTTCTTCCTAGTTCTAACATTCTAGATTCTTTAGAGCCTTCCAGTTTTTCCAGAATATTCAATTAGCCAAACTCCTTCTTCCCCAACCAAGCCAGCTAATACTTTACTGTTTTGCTTTTTTAGAAGAGTGGGATATCTTATGTCAATCAGGGAATCCAAGTCTCCAAGGAGACTAGAGCCCAGGAGCAGAGTGTCTACAGGCTCATGCCCCTACTTAATTCTCCCTCCAGACGTCAGAAAGTCTAGGTCTACCTTCCCCTACCCAGTAAGATCCAAAGAAGTGGTCTCATTGCTGTCTCCCTCTGTCACTCCCTTCTCACCTCCCTTCCTCTGCCCCAGAGCTGTTGTAGCAAATCAAGATGCAGTATGGAAGCCTGATTACACCAGATATAATTATGAAAGTTTTGACAGAGTGGAATGGGTGCTAGGATGCCTGGGTTCCTGAATTGCTCTGAGTTTAGTCTGGTCACTTCTTGTTTCTCTATAGAAAAGCAGGTATTTCTGTTTTTCTCCAGGATGCCTGAAGTTCACATCTGAGGATGGCTTTTTTTTGCCAGCCTTGACTCTCAATCAGTCAGTCAGTCAACAAGTATTTATTAAGCACTTACTATATGTTAGGCACTGTACTAAGCACTGAGAATACAAATAAAAGAGGACCTCCTAGAGCTTATATTTCAATAGGAGAAGACAACACATAAAATGAAGCTGAAAAGTATGTCAGGACTTGGAAGGCAGGGAGGGGAGAAGATGACAAAGATACCCAGAGTTGGTGCATGGTGGAAAAATCCCAGAGTACAGCCTGGAAAGGAATGGGACATAGATGACTTGAGTGTTCTCTTTAAATGGAGATTCTGTTCTAAGTTATTTTGCTTTTGTGAAGAGCCACCTCATCAAAGGGAAGGTCTGAAGGGGAGCAGGGGATTTCCACTGTGTGAATTCCTAAGTTGCAATGAGGCTTCAGGATAAGGAACTGGGGCATGGTCTACAAAGTGAACCTTGTCTCCATTTCTTGCTTCAATAAGCTAGGATGTCATGGAAGCACCCTGAATCCTCAGGACAGATGAAGTCCTCTTTCCATCCATCTATATCTGGTGCCCAGTGTGGCAGGTCACATAGCCCCACCAAAGAGGAATGCATACAAAAGCTGAGTGTTGCTGGGTAAGCAGTCAGCTCAGTACTGGCTTGTCTTACTCCTTTCTGAGATGTGCTAAGGCAAGACATGTCCCTTCTCTGAGACTTAGTTTTCTCCCTTGTAAATTGAGTAACTTAGACTAGATGATTCCTTAGATACCTCCCAGCTCTGACATTCAATGTTCTAAGGCCCCTTCCAGCTCTGATATTCTGTGTTCTATGATCCCTCCCAGCTCTGATATCCTGTGTTCTAAAGGCCTTCCCAGCTGTGACATTCTGTGTTCTAAGGACCTTCCCAGCTCTGAAATTCTGTGCTCTCAGGGCCCTCCCAGATCTGACATTCTGGGTTCTAAGGCCCTTCCCAGATCTAATATTCCACGTTCTAAGGGGCCTCCCAGCTCTGACATTCTGTGTTCTAAGGTCCTTCTCAGCTATACATTCCATATTCTGACATTTTATGTTTTAAATTCCTATGAGTCCAAAAGATTCTCTGTTTCCTCACAGGGAAAACATCTTATCTTGGCATCATTATTGTTGTTGTAATAGAGGAAGGAGAGGGGAGGAGGAAAGCGATTCCCTCTCCCCTGCCTCTCAGGTTTGCTCTCCTCCCTCCCCTCCCTGCCTCCTATATTATCTCTCACCTCTGGCAATCGTGGCCCTGCTGCCTTCTTTATTTAATCGCCTCCATTGTCTGCTCCTGCAGACTTGTAATCTCCGCTTTGAACACATGTTAACAAATGGGCAAAGTTTTATCAGGAGTCTGGCTTCCCCCACCCCTCCTTGTTCCAGATAAGGCCCTTACTCTTCTTCAGCTCTACCACACTAGAACAAATTCTTTTGCAGTTATTCACAAACAATATAATAACCCAAGTTACTGTGCCAATGAGGCTCAGGAACCCAGAGGCCAAGGGACCTTCCAAGAGACAGAGGACAAGCCCTCATCTGGGTGAAGGATCGACTTGATCCAACCTGAGCATTTTGCAGAGTATGCCTATCAAACACCACATCTCCTTAGGCCACATACTTCAGTCAAACCCTCTGGAATTGTCAGAGGTAGTCATTTGCTGTTTCCTCAATCAGCCAGTGGGGAGAAGGGGTTGGTGATTCTAGGGGGATGATTGCTCAGAAGGGCTGGTCAATGTAAACAACAGGTCCAAGAGGATGTAATGTGGTATTGTGGAAGGAATGGTGGCTTTGCATTCAGGAGGCCTGGGTTTAAATCCTTGTACCAACATTTATTAAATATGTGACCTTGCACAAGTCTTCTTTTTACTCTAAGACTCAGTTTCCAAACCAGTAAAAGGAAGGGTTTGAGTCTAGGTGTAGGAACAGTAGGAACTCTGGCTTTGAGGTCAGAGGGCCTGGATTCGAGTCTCACTGTACTATATTTATTGTGACTTTGGCCAAGTCATGTCCCTTCTTGGAACCTCAGTTTCTCATCTGTACAATATGAAAGTTAAACTAATTGATTTCTAAGGTGCCCTCCATCTCTAATCTATTATCTCTTTCATAGAGGCAGGTAAAGCACACAGTCAGCAAGGTGGCATAGTAGATGAAGTGCTGGAGTCAGGAAGACCTGAATTCAAATCTGGCCTCATACACTTACCAGCTGTGTGACCCTGGGCAAATCACTGTTTGCCTCAGTTTCTTTATCTGTAAAAAAAGGGGGGTTAATAATATCACCTACCTCATAGTGGCACTATGAGAATCAAATGATGTAATAATTGTAAAGTGCTTAGCATAGAACCTGGTACATAGTAAGCACTATATAACAGTTGTTATTCTAGGGCCAACATTTGATGGGTCTACATAGATTAACTGTAGGCAAGTCTCTTTCTATCTCAATTTGCCCATTTCTAAGATGAGGACAATGATAATTGTCTTATTTATTATGAGGAAAGCTTCCCCCACACACATCTGTCTTTCATGCCTAGAACATTCTCTCCCATCACCTCCATTTCCTTTTGGAATCCTCAATTCTCTTCAAGCATTGGCTCAGGTACTATACTTCCCACAGTTGTTAGTGGATTCTCCTTTGTAACAAAATTCCTTTTAACTGACTTTGTATATATACAAGTTGTCTCCCCACGCCCTAACTACAATGTAAGCTCTTTGAAGGCAAGGAAGGACTGTTTAATTTTTGTCTGGTATTCCTAGCACATAGGACAGCTCCTGGTGTCTGATAGACACCTAATAAATGCTTGTTTGTGCTTTTTAAAGAATTATAGAAAGCTTGAGTTGTTATTTATAGAGATCATTGACAAGTCAGAGTCTAGAAGACGACTCCTCCTTTCCTTGGTGGAATTATTCCATGTAAGCAATATTCTCTATATGCCAGGGGACTGGAAACCTATTTGTTTTGCTATTGACTGAGGTGAAATGCCCTTAAAGATTATTTCTGTCTAATCCCTTATTTACAAAAGAGAAAAAACTGAAGGCCAGAGAAGGAAAGTGACTTGACCCAGGTTACAAAGTGACCTGACATTTTTGCATTCTCTCTTCATAGGCAGGAATACTGCTCCTGGCTCTGACTCTTCCCAAGGCCACAGAGAGAAAGTAGAACTCACTTTTCCCCACAAAGACCAGAGTCACAAGAATCACTAAACCAAACCAAGATCAATGACTTACTTAAAGCAAGTGG
>NW_020954662.1:6052961-6060171 GCF_900497805.2 Vombatus ursinus | reverse complement strand
TGTGTGTGTGTGTGTGTGTGTGTGTGTGTGTGTGTGTGTGCTTTCAATTCTTGATGAAAGCTCCAACAATTCTAATTCAAGAGTCTCCAGTTGAATTAGGAAGAGCTCAGGACTATGAATCAGGAAACCAGGGCACAAGGCCACTAACTTGCTGTGTTACCCCAGGCAAATCACTTGCTCTTCTTTAAACTTCAGTTTCTTCTTTTAGAGAATGACAAGGTTGAACTATGGAATCTCTTAGGTCCCTTCAACTCTGTGATTTTACTCATAATGGAAATCACCCAGTGAAACTAACATGGAGATAGAGGAAGGAACACCAAATTTGAAGTCAAAAGACCTGGATTCAAATTACGGTCTTACTCCTTACTGGTTGTGTGCCCTCCAGCAAATTGTTTTCCCTCCATGGCCTTTGATTTCTTCATCTGGAAAATGATAGGGTTGGATCAGATGACCTTTGAGATCCCTTCTAGTTCTCAGTTGTATGATCCTATAAATTCTGCCTGAGAAATCCAGAGGTGTCTGGCTGCCATCTTTACACTTTGCAAAGAAGGGTCACTTATTTTTGTCCACTAATCTTGATTATAATAAATTGCAAATAAGCTAGGTATTAATTCTACCACCTCTTCACGCATCCACTCTGGCCTCTTTGAGAGCACCTAATGGGGTCCAAGATAAAAACCAAGCAGTTGGAAAATTCCATTTGGGAACTTCCCTGGCTCCTTCCTTCACTATTCCTGGCATTCCTGCTATCTGACAGTGTCACTTTAAATTCTATTTACATTCTGCAAAGTACATAATATTTTTATCATGTACTTTCTTAATGTCAATTTCCCCATAATGAGAATAAGGTTGTAAACACCCATATTTTTATAAGCCTATTATAGTCCTCCACATATTCGAAATATGTGAGAGATGTGATCACTTCTTCCAGGAGGTTCATCACATTGGTGAGGAAATGGAGCCCCACCGGGAGTTGGGAATCTAACCCCTGGGGTTCTGTTTCTGGGCTCCAAAGCCAATCTAGCCGTACCACTAAGAAGAACCAAGATACAGGGAGACAATCCAGAAAATAAACTTATTAATTGAGAACTGGGAGACAGGCCAGAGGCGAGCAATACAAATGTCCAAAACTCCAAGGATAGGAGTAGAGAACTGTGTGTTCTATTTCCAGTTCTCCTGCTAATGTACTAAGTGACCTTGGACAGTGCGCTAGGGCCCAAACTTCCTCACCTGTATAAAATCACAATGCTTAGTACATCCAAGATGCTAATAAATGCATGTTAATGATTGATTGGGAGGGGTTCTTTTGGGGAAGTCGGGGTGGAGTATAGGTTATACTACATGGTCTCAGGTTCCTTCTAATTTTAAGATTCTGTAATTTTTCTATAAAATGAGGAGATGGGACAGGTCCCTTGCAGCTCTGATATTTTGTGATCACAAGTATTTTAACCTGGGTTCCATGATCTGTCAAATGGGAAAGTTATGCCCACACTACTCTTATTACACGGTCCTCAAGAGGATAGAATTAAATAATGCATGGAAAAGAGCTTCTGATTTATTAGGGTCATGAGATCTATATCTGAGAAGGGACCTCAGAGGCCATTTAATCCAGCCCCTTCATTTTACAGATGAGGGAACTGAGACCTAGGGAGTTTAAATGATTTGCCCAAGGTCACACAGATAGTGCCAGAAGTGAGATTAGAACTTGGGTCATATGGCTTCAGAGTGAGTAGTCTATGCATTGTGCCATGCTGTGTCACCCTCTTATTACATGATTAAAAGAAGACTTGATGATTCCATCAGCATAGGAAACCCTCTCCATCAAGGGAGATCACAGATTGCAAATTGCAACCCATCTGTGACTCACCAGGCAAATTCTAGCAAGTTGTCTGAGGCTAAGAAGCATATAGGTGGCACAGTCAACAGAGTACTGGACCTGGAGTCAGGAAAACCTGAATTCAAATTCAGTCCCAGATTCTTATTAGCTATGTGACCCTGGACAAGACACTTAACCTCTTTGCCTCAGTTTCCTCATTTGTAAAAATGAAGGTAATAGCAACACTTGCCTTCCAGGTGGTTGTGAGGATAACATGAGATGATATTTGTAAAGTGCTTAACACAGTGCCTTGAACATGGTAAATGCTATATAAATGTTAGCTATTATTAAGAGGCTAAGTTACCTGCACAAAGTCACACAGTTGGTAATATTAGAGGCATGATTTGAACCTGGCTCTTCCTTATTCCAAGACCAATAATCTAGCTTCTGCACCATGTTGTAACTTATTTTATGTAAAATACTATTATTTTCATTATTATAAAGGAACTATTCGATAGAAAAATTAGTCTAAGAAGGAAAAAATTGCCCTGGCCCCAAAGGATTCACATTGTGGGGGAAGTGGGAGATGAAATTGGAGAAAGGTAAATTGGGGCTTGATCATGGAAAGCTTAAATGCCAGGATAATGGCATAATTTTAAAAATTCATCCATTCATTCACATACCATTGGGATCACAGGTTCAATCCCTGGTCCTAGCCCTATGAAGCTTGTACTCCATTAGAACATGAGGGCCCCAAATCCTATAGGATCATGATGCTTCACAACTCTGCCTCTTCTTGGGTCAGCTCAGGGCTGCTGCTCTCCTCAGAATGATTCAAAGCTGATGTGTCCCCAGAGGCTGAGAGGAGGGCTCCCTGCTTCCTCAGTCTGTCCCCCAAATGTCATTTCCCCAGCAGGCTGGCCAGCTGCTCACTATCACATTATTACCTACAAACACAAACTTGAGCCCCTCATCCTCTATGGAAAACAGAACTTCAGGACCAAGTCTCCAGAGACATCAGGCACTTCCAGCTCCCAGAGAACAAGCAGAATTGAGCCTGAGAAATAAAATGAAACCTGCGTCCCCTTGCCATCCTCCCCCTCCCAACACCTCTACTTTCTCCCTCCCCAACCCCTCCATTCAATAATGTATCTTCAATCTGTTCCTTGCCCTTCAGCAGAAAGGAGTTAGATGGAAAAACGAACCAGACCCAAATAGCTGTCCGGTGACAAGCAGGCACTCTATAATGGAGAGATGGTAATAGGCTGATGTTTATCTTTAGGGACGTGTACATTTAATAAAGTATTAATATGAAGGCCAGATTGCCTCTCCTGTCGAGCAAGCAAAGAAATTGGTGGGGAGGGAATGGGGGGAGAGAGGGGTTGAGAGAGAGAGAGAGAGAGAGAGAGAGAGTCTCAAAATCAGCAAGTCTGGGGCTTGGGTTTGCTTTCCAGAGGAAACAAGTTCTGGCAAACTTGGAGGTAAAGTGAATTTTGTAAAGGGAATCTGGTTATCTCATTGATTTTGATTAGAGAAGCAAAGCTGGGTTCCTATAGACAAGGCCCCCTACCAGTAGACTGAGTTGAAAGCCTTTAGTAATGAAGATGTTAAAAACAGATACTCTAACCCCTCCCCACCCCACCCCCACCATTTTTGATGCTAGTCAGGCTTTTGGGGAGTATTCAGAAGTTTGGATTCATGGGTCTCTCTCAGCACAAGAAGAAAGAATTCCAAAGGTCAAGGGGGAAGGCGGAAGGGTATACCCTAAACTGGACTTCCCAGGATTGAAGAAGATAATATTCCAGTTCTAAAACTCTTCCAGGGTCCCTTCCAGCTCTACTAGTTTGTGATTAAGATAGTTTGCTATATTATCCTCTCCTTGAATCACATCCTTATCTTTCTCTACTTTCTTGAGTTCTTCCCCACCTATCCAGTGTTCCTCATTCAGCCCATGGTCACTTGAGGTAATATTTGGAAGGAGGGTTGGGAATTATAAGGTTGGGAATTCTAATTTATTCCCACCTTTCTTTATTTTAGGTATATGGGATCTCTCAGGTGGGTCTTCAGAATTACACATAGCCTACTAAGTCCTGCCATTTTCCCCAACTCAGATATTTCTTAAATCAGAGGATTCTGGTTTCATAAAACAAGCTGGTTCTGTAGTTTGTCAATCTATAAATTATGAATGCAGGAAAGGGAGTTGGCTTAATGAAATAAAATTGTATAGTAAAGCCTCATTAAATCAGACCCCAGTCATTTGAAGTCCTTAAGACAAAGGACATGGTATTCTTATTAAGTAACAACTGGCTTCCCTGAAAATCTGCAAGGGGAAAATGATATCTAATACCAGGAGATTAGGATTTGGGGGGGGTAGAGGGGAGAAAAAACAGAAGAACAATTAACCTTTACAAAATTAAAGATTCCTCATTGTACCTAAACCCAGCTTCTGAGTCCAGCAATTAATTCTTGAATGCAAAAGGACTTTGGTGTTTATGAGACATTATTATTTAATGGAAGCCTATTGTGAGTTGTAATTTTTTCATTAACTTGCCTCGTTTTACTTATTAGTCCCCATTTATATCTTAGTTTATGCTGTGTGTGTCGAGCAATAATTGTGTTTCTTCAAAAATTATTCTATAACATTCCATAATCTATAATTCAATTTTTGCATTAAGTCAAACTGCCCTCTTCATACTCCCCTCCCTTTATCATGAATAAGTTGGATTTTTGCTGCACACTGAGAGGCAGGTCAGTAGAGTAGGAAGAAAACAGGATCTGGAGTTAGGGGGCTTAGACCTGGGTTCCAGTACAGACTTAACTATTAACTCAGAAACATTGACATTGACATTGGTCAAGTTCCTTGACCTCTCTGAGTCTATATCCCTATCTGTAAAATAAGGGGTTTAGTGAGGATGATCACTAAGGCCCCTCCCAGCTGACATTATAAGTTCTAGGGTTCCTTCCAGATCTATTATTCTGTGTTCTAAGGACCCCACTCCCAACTCTAACATCCTCTATTCTAATGCCCCTCCCAGCTCTGACATTCTGTGTCCTAAGGGCCCTCCCAGCTCTGACATTCTATATTCTAAAGTTCCATTGCACAACTGATATTTTATATTCCAAAGTCCATTCTAGCTCTCAAATTCTTTGTTCTAAGTCCCTTCCAGTAATGGTATGTGACAGAGATATTTTGTTACAACATCCATTCTCTGAAACACATTCTTATCCTTCTCTTGCATTCTCATGTTCTCCTGCCCCCATCCAATGTTCCACATTTAACCCACTTCAGCCCCATTTAGTCACATGAGGCAATGTTTAGAAAGTCAGCTGGTAATTCTGAGTTTATTCTGAATATCTTGAAGTCTAGCTGTGGGTAGAGATGCAGTAGGTAGTAGAAAGTATGGAAATGCATGACTACAATAGCATGAAATCAGAACAATTAGACTGAAAGCTCCCAGAAGGCAGGGGCTGTCTTCTCTACCTTTCTTTGTATGCCCAGCACTGAATAAAGCACCTGGCACATAGTGGGCACTTCATAATTATTTATTGCTTGTGGACTGTCATTAACAAGAGATAGTACCCAACATCCCAATGTAGGGTTTGGGGAACAGAAAATTGCCTTGTTTGTCTGGGGTACAAGAAGGTGAGTAAATTGAAATACTTGTCAAAGTGGGAGGCAGAGCCAGCCTGAGAAGGGCTTTAGATGCCAGTTTAGACTTTGTCCTGGAAGCACTGGGGAGCTGCTGACTCTTCCTGAGGAGGGAGTGACTTGCTTGCATAAGGAAGATTCTTTTGGTGGCTAGGTGGAGGACAGAGGCTAGAAGGGAGAGACTTGGGTAGCAGCTGCAATAATCTGGCAAGAGGTGAAGACAGTCAAAGAGGTCAAAGACAACTTGGCCAGGTTGTGGCTTGCGCTTTCAGAGGCTACTCCAGGTCTCAGGGAGCTATGGACAGCTGTACCTTCTGCTCTGCTGTTCACGTGAACACAAAGAATTGCAGGATTTGGGCAGGGAGAAGAGGGGAGTAGTTTGTCCTGAAAAGGAAGGAATAGCCCCTTCACTTGTATTGTGAAGTAGAACAGGTCAGGGTTCCTAAAAGATGCTTTTCCATCCCTCCTCTCATAGTCTTAGCTTTTCTTTGGAAGCCGAAATGACCTGGTGATACACACATTATTTTTGTTGTCTAGCCATTTTCAGTCATTCTGATTCTTCATGATCCCATTTGGGGTTTTCTTGGCAAAGATACTGGAATGGTTTGCCATCTCCTTCTCCAACTCATTTTACAGATGAGGAAACTGAGGCAAAAAGAGTTTAAGTGATTTACTTAGTGTCACACAGCTAGTAAGTGTCTGAGGCCAGATTTGAACTCAAGTCTTCCTGACTAATAGAGGCTAGGCGCTCTATCCACTGCACCACCTAGCTGCCCCTACAAAAATTACAATCACTGTATAAATCATGGAGTCCCAGAATTGGAAGACACCTCAAAGGTCCTCAGGCCCATATAGATGGCAATGAACAGAACACTGGGCCTAGAGGCAGGAACGCCTGAGTTCAAATCTGGCCTCAGACACTTACTAACTGTGTGACCCTAGGAAAGTCATTTAACTTCTGTTTCCCTCAGTTTCCTCTATTCTAAAATGAGGATAATAATAGTATCAACTTCAGGATTGTTATGAGGGTTAAATGAAATAATATTTGTAAAAGCACTTAGTGCAGTGCTTAATATAAAAAAATAGCACATGTATGGGCAACATAGGGAGACCAAACCTCAAAGGAAAAAAGAGAGAGAGAAGGAAAAGAGAGGGAAAGGGAGGGAAGGGGAAGGGGGAAAAACAAAAAGAGAAGAAAAAATCTTTGGAACAGGCAAGTTCCACTTCTCCAATCTGTCCCATGTGTTCCTGACATAGGACATTTTCTAAGTGTCAGCTCAGAGCTTGTCTTTCCATAGCTCAGAACCAGCTTTTCCTGGGCATAGCAAAAGAAACAAAATGACCACCATCTGCATTGTGCAGATCATAGATTATAGAATGTCAGACCTGAGAGGGCCCTTAGAATCCAGAATGTCAGAGCAGAGAGGGCCCTTAGAATCCAGAATGTCAGAGCTGGGAGGGCCCCTAGAACACAGGATGTCAGAGCTGGGAGGGCCCTTAGAACACAGGATGTCAGAGGTGGGAGGGCTCCTAGAACACAGGATGTCAGAGCTGGGAGGGGCCTTAGAACACAGGATGTCAGAGCTGGTGGGGATTTTGGAATAGCCTTCTGGAAGGAGCCTTAAAACACACAATGTCTTAGTTAAAAAGGACCTTCGAAATCATCTTATTTGTTTTTCTCATTTTATACCATTTGAAAATAAGGCCCAGCAAGTACAGGTGGCTTGTTTGTGGCTAGTTAGTGG
>NW_020954662.1:5980293-6052951 GCF_900497805.2 Vombatus ursinus | reverse complement strand
GGGAGGAAACAGGGTTCCCACTCCAGTCCTCCATCAATGCCCCTGACTCACAAGGGAAATTCTGCAGCCAAACCTTTTGGTCAGGGTCTGCAGTCAGGGCTGGGCTTGAAGTCCAATCGACCTGAAGATTTCAATTGGATCAGCCCCTGAATTCCAACCAATGAAGAGCTACATGGTGCCATCAGCTGTTTCGATCTGTGAATCCTAGTCTTACCTAATAGATAGATGGTTCCTTTACTCTCTCCACAGAGTACGAAAAACCCAGACTCCCTTGAGAGTTTCCAGACCACTGGAGAAACACCTAGAATTAAATGCCTTCCAAAACTCACCCAGAAGGTTTGGTTCAGTTTCACAAGATGGCAGACCTCAGGGATCACTTAGTCTGAATTTTTTTTTTTTTGCCTTTTGGTGAGGCAGTCAGGGCTAAATGACTTGCCCAGAGTCACACAGCTAGTAAGTGTCAAGTGTCTGTGGCTAGATTTGAACTCCGGTCCTCCTGACTTCAAGGCTGGAGCTCTATCCACTGTGTCACCTAGCTGCCCCTTAGTCTGAACTTTCTTGAATAGAAATATACTCTCCAGCATAAATGACAAGTGGCCATCCAGACTCCCTGTGTGACGAGCTCCAGGAATGATGATGAGCACACTAACCTCCTCCCCTAAGACATCCCCATTCCACTTTTTTTGGACAGGAGAAGTTTCTTCTATGAATTCTGACTGCCTCTCTGCTGCTTTCTCCTACTGTAACTAGTTCTCCAAACAGAGTAAGAGTGACCTTTCTTTCACATGACTTCCCTTCAAAGAGTGAACAGTAAGGTTAATGAGTTAACACTGTGATATGCTCTGCTTCACCCTCTGCCCCCTCTCCCAATCTTCCAAGAAAGTCTAGGCTACATCTAGAGAGGCATCCCACACCAAAATAGGAAGGCAACAATTTGGCTCTGCTCTTCTCAAGTCAGACCACATCTTGAATTGTGCTCCTGTTTTGGGTTCCATGTTTTAGGAAGGACAATTGTGAAGTCAGAGGGGGTCCAGAAGAGAGTAACCAGGATGTTGAAAGACCTCAAACCATATAAGAATCAGCTGAATGAACTGGGATGTTAAACTTAGGAAATAGAAGGCATGGTTGAGGGTGGAGGTAGGTAGTGGGGCAGAATGTGGGGAGGAAACAATAGCTGTCAAGTATTTATAGGACTGGGAGAGGGCTTGCACTTGTCCTATTTGGCCCTAATGACTAGAACTAGGAACATTGGGCAGAAATTACTGAGGTTTGCTATATGGGAAAACATCCTAACAGTGAGAACTGTCCAAAAGTGGGATGGACTGCCCAATTAAGTAACTGGTGTCTTCTCATCGAATGTCTTCTAGCAACTTGTGATATATTACAGTGAGAATTCCTTTTCAGAAATGAGTTAGATAACCACTGAAGTCTCTTTTAATTTTGAAATGCTGGGATTCTGTGAAATACTCAATGACCACCATCAGATTCCTCCAAGAAGGCTGTCTGCCCATCTTTGATGCCAACCCATTGGCCAGTTGGGTCCCTGAAATCTTCCCACCATCTCTCCATTCATTTGGGCTTTGTTTCTTAAAGGGCCACTCCCAGGACACTCCTTACCTCTGGCCCCAGCTCCTGCCAGGGAGAAAGTGGACCTTTGGAAGCACCCGTTAGAATTGCTCGGAGAGAGTGTATTTCAATCGACCGTCTGTACCTGTCCAGAAGATACTGTTCCAGTAATTGGTTTGTTGTAATAATATTTATTACGATAGTAATTACATGGCGCAGGGAGCTCAGTGAGGCTGTCATAACTGCCCTGATATGGTATTTATCTTCATGAGATAGGGGTGACCTCTTTTCTTTCACAAGTGGTGGAGTGTGGAACTCCTGTTATCAAGGGCAGATAAATCCTGGGTCCTCAGGAGCTGGGTGACATTGGGAATTTATGTTATTCCTGCACCTTCAGGCCAACCTCAGGTTTTCAATCTAGCCAGAGGAGAGCCGATGTTACTACTACTACACTCCTTTGATGTTACTACCCACCAGCTCCATGTCCAAAGGTTCCAAGGACAGAGGGCTGGAAGGGCCCAGGTAACTTCTACAAGATGACTACCCTGCTGCTAGAAATCCCTAAGGTTTCTTTCTGATTCTGGATCAGTCAAGGATTGAGAGTCAGAAAGAGTCTTAGGGATTTCTAGTCCAACTCTCTCATTTTACAGATGAAGAGGGAACGGAGGTCCACAGGTCTTGACCAAGGTCATAGGGTTTGCAAACAGCAGAGCTAGAACTATCAACCAGAAGTCTCAGATGGGAAGAACAGCTTTTGTTCCTCTTCTCTCTACATATTCTTAGCCTTAGGGTGCAATAGCTTTATGACTGACCTCCCTACCCCAAGTCTCTTCCCTCTCCAAACCATCCTTTCCACAGTCGCTAGATTCAAATTCCTAAAGTGCAAGATAGACTACATCACTCTTCTGCTCCATATGAGCTCCAATGCCTTCCTGTTGCCTCCACGATCAAATACAAACTCTTCCATTTGCCATCTGAGACTCTTTAGCCTCCCCTTTCTGATTCATTCCATATAACTGCCCTTCCTGCACTCTGTAGTCTGGCCAGACTGGCTTTCTTACAAGAGACAGTTAATCTCCAGCCTACATGCCTTTGCACTGGCTGTCCCTCATTCTTGGAGTGCATTCTGTCCTCACTTCTGCTTTTTAGAATCTCTAGTTTGTTTCAAGACTCAGTTCAAATGATATTTTCTATATCAGGCCTTTCCTGATTCCCCTTTTTCATATGAGACCTTTTTGGATCTCCCTTTTCCCCACCTCCCCAGAAGTTGCTATGTATACTGATGAAAAAGACCACATAGGTGTATGTGTTTATAGATATACATATATATGTATACAATAATATACAATTATACAAATATATATACTATATACATATATGGGTATATGTATATGTATGTTTGTATATACACATGCATATACACATTATATGTCTATATAAAGGCATATATTGGTGTGTGTATATATGTATATTGTGTTTATCTATAAACCTATCCATTATTTTGTTTGCTGGGTATTATTGATGTTGGCATAATGTTGCTGAATGCCCACTGGGTTCAGGGGCCCATTTCCAATTCTGTAGAAGGTACAGAAAGAGAAGGCATAATCCACACTCACACAGAATCCCCCTGGCTGATCAGGTCACTGCCCTTGGAATTCTCATAATCTAGAACAGGGATGGGGAACCTGCAATCTCAAGGCCACATATGGCCCTCTATGTCCTCAAGTATAGCCCTTTGACTGAATTCAAACTTGACCAAGTTTGGATTCAATCAAAGGAACACACATGTGGCCTCAAGGCCACAGGTTCCCTACCCTGATCTAGAACATCCATGAATATCCTTGAGAACAGTTCAAAGCAATGCATCAATTCAAGTCTACTCAATTCAGCAATCATCTATGAAGGTCTCATAGTATTCTGGGGGCTGGAGACACCTAGATAGAAATGGAATGGTCCTTGCCCTCAAGAAGTTACTATTCTGGTGGGACCATAGTGGGATGAGGGAGAGAGGGACACAACGTAGAACAGAATTAGGGAAGAAAGGGAACTTTAAGATCATCTAGTAATTTTTCCAGTTGAGGAAACTAGGGAATGGAGAAGGGAAATGATTTGCTAGAAGCTACATAGGTGATAAATGGCAGAACTAGAATTTGAACTAGAATTTCTAAATTCTGATTAGAAATACAGCATTTTTCCATTTCACAATATACCTGTGTCCAAACATAAAGTGTAGAATGCTTTTAAGGGGGAGCACATACTAACAATGACAGCCTAGAGTAAAAGGCATGCTAAAGGATTCAAGGTGAAAGTAAGGAAAGAATGCAGCCTGGGTGTGGGGGACTGCCATCCAAAATATACAGAATCAGGAAATGTAACATCATTGATAAGAAACAGCCAGCAAGCCACTTTAACTGAACCGACATTATGAAGGAGTGTAAATGAAAGAAGACCAGAAAGGTAGGTGGGAGCTGTATTTTGAGGGACCTCAAAGGCTAGACTCTGAGAAGATTGAGTTGGTCCTGTATAATTTATTTATGGATCCTATTTACAATTAATTGATTTTGTCATGTAACTCCTTAAGTCGTGGTTCTGTGGTTCTCTGTCTCTGAACTTAGTTCAGAGATTCAGCTGGCCTATAATGGGTTAGGTTTATAAATCTAGCTTTTCTTGCCTCAAGGAATCTTGCTAACCTTGGGGCATGCATGCGAAAGAAAGGGAGTCAGGCCAGATATCTTTATTCCACTAAACTATCCTTCAAGGATGTCCAGTTTGCAATCCAAAAGTCTGGGTCATTATCACAGGTGGACTGAAAAGTGAGCCTTTCTTAGTCACAAGGAAAGAAGGTCATTATTAGCCCCCATCACCAAACTTCCAACTAATCATGCTGAGCCTCAGATCTGTAACCAATCAGACTGTTCCCCATGCCTCAGTTATGCCATGATGTCACCTACCCTGTTCTGTTCTTTGTTCTGTACTCCCTAAAACTCCACAAAAGAAAACTGCCCCCCTCATTTGGGGTCCCATCTTACTGAGGAAGCAAATCATTATCGGTGATTTGCACTTAACTAATAAATCAATTGTGCTTGGAATTTTTGAGCTTCAGTCTACCTTATTTATCTATTACAGCTGAAGAGTTTGTATTTAATCCTGGAGGCAATAGGATATTGCCACGGAATATTTTTCAGTAAGAGAGTAACATGGTCAGATGTATGTTTTTGGAATATCACTTTGGCAGCTCTGTGGGAGATGAGTTGAAGAAGGGAAATAGGAGGCAAGGAGGAGACCAATTAGGAGACACTTGCAATAGCCTAGGGGAGAAGGGATGAAAGCCTGGAGTACAGTGGTGGGTGTGTGAGTGGAGAAGAAGGGATGGATGCTAGAGATATCAACATAAGAAAATAACCTAGTGCAGACTCTGGACATGTCCAATTAGGTATGTCCATTAGAGAACACTTCCTGGCCCTGTACCAGGTCAGGATGTGATGTTTTATAAGGTCATGGTTATCTAATCTGAAAGCTGAATCTGTGCTAATAAGAGACATCTAAAGCAATGTTTCCAGGAAAGGTCCATGTTTTAACAATGGTCTTCTAGAGACACTGACTTCACCTTTGTTGACTCTAATGACATGGCAATACAATGGAAGAGATATTTGGGGAGCAGGAAGGACCTTTTGCTGCCCCTTAACATCCCACCACATAGGTAACCATCTACTCAGCCTAAATATAGGGCTGGCCTAGGGCCATTTGTTTAAGCGTACTCTTTACTGAATGCAAAGACCAGAAAGGAGGGTGGGGAGCATCAAGAGACAAGATTCTGGATGGGAGAGTTATTTTTCATCAGCTCATTGGGTAGATGCCTGGTTGCTAAATATCGCTTGTGATTTTGCTAAATGTATGTTAACGGGAGTGGTGTAAATGCTGTCAGAGATAGAGGGGGAGAGTGATGGAGCCATTGAGAATAATGAAGTGTTTAGTTAAGATGAATTCGTCTCAGCTCCCGATCTGGCTTCTGGATATAGCTTGGGGAGGGGGAACTCACTGAAGCTGATTGGTGGCAAATTTAATGCTGATTAAAAAAAAGAGAGATCTGTCTTTACCCTCTGGCTAATTAATTGGCCAGATTCACTTCTTTTTTGTAGCGCTCGGTTGTTCCAAGAATGGTGGTAGGAGGGTTAGCCTAGACCTTAAATTGGGCTCTGCTCATATGCCTGCCTAATGAGTCACTCCCTCCTCCTGCTCTGATTTTCTCAATGGACAGAGCAACTTCTGGTGCTTTCTTGGGTCAGGGGGAAGGGAGTAGCATAGTAGCAGGAGACTTTGCTGGGTCCTATCCTTGGATTCTCTCTCACGCATGTTCTTCACCTTGCTCAGTTACTGCATCACCATCGCTTAATCCCCTGACCTTGTTTCCAATCTTTAAACTTGAATCTTGCCTTGCCACTCTACATCTAATCTAATGAATTGGAGTCAGAGTACCAGGCTTTGAATCCTGGCTCTGCTATGCATTGTCTGTGTGATCTCAGATGAATCACTTCAACTCTCTGAACCTCAGTTTCCAAAGCTGTAAAACAAGAAGATTGGATTCCAAAGTCCTTTTAAGTTCTGAATTCTATAATTCTAGCTCTTTCCTACTGGTGGTAGGTAAGCTATTATGAACTTTGGCAGATAAAACCTCTTTTTCTCTCTGGTACCAACCTCTCTTTCCAGAGTGATTTCACATTACTGCCCCTATCACATAGTCTGTGTTCCAGCTAAACCTGCTGCTTCTCAAGTTCATTATGCCATCTGCACCTCCATGCCTTTGCATAAGCCATCCCCAATGACTGGAATCTCCCTCCTTACCTCTGCCTCTTGGAATGCCTAGTACTACCTCCTACAAAAAGCCTCAACTGGTTGCCCCAATTCTTTTTATATATCTTCTATTTAGTTATCTCTGTAGATTTATTCTTTCTCTCCCCCCAGAATACACTCTTAGAGGTCAGTAACTATCCTGGTTTTGTCTTTATATTATCATTGTGAAGCATAGGTCATAGCACATAGTAGACACTTAATAAATGCTTATTGATTGAACTGAATTGAATTGAATTAAATAGAATTGAATTGATAGGGAAAGAAGGTGCAAAGGGGTTGAGGAGTGTGATGAAAGTGACAAGCTTCAATACCTCCATCTGGAAAATGAGTCTGGGCTAAATGATCGTTAAGTGACTGTTCAGTTCTACTCTCAGCTCAGCAGCTGCAATTCAATAGTTGTGTTATGGGAAGACAGGCAGAGCAAAGGGAAAGGAAAATTGCCTTTGTGTATTGTCCTTATCTGCTAGGGTGTGGCCTTTCAATTAGCTATTGTCTCAAGAGAAACCACTGTGGGGAAATCTTAGTTTCAAAATATCTCTAATAAGGGTTTGACATCCAAAATATAGAAGTATATAACCTCTACACTAGTCTTTAATGGATAAATAGTCGAGGAATATGGACAAAAAGTTTTCAAAAGAATATCAAACTATGAAAAACTATATGAAGAGAGGTACAAATCAAAACAACCCTGAGGTTTGACCTCACACCCAGCAAACTGACAAAAATGACAAAAGATGGAAAGTCATTGTTGGAGGAGCTATGGAAAGACAGGCACACCAACCAGTGTGTTGTTGTGCCATGAATTGGTACAACCATTCTGGAAAACAATTTGGAATTATGCTAATAAAGTTACCAAAATTCCCATACACTTTGACCCAGAGACTTCAATGCTAGGCATATACCCTCCAAAAAAAGTCATTGACAAAAAGAAGGGTTCCATATGCACCAGAATATTTATCACAGTACTTTTTGTGGTACCAAGAAAACTGGAAACAAAATAGATTCCCCTACATTGAGGCTAAACAAATTGTGGCACATGAATGTAATGGCACATTACTATGCTGTAAGAAACGATGAACATAATGAATTCAGAGAAACCTGGATAGACTTTTGTGAGCTAATGCACAATGAAGTTAAGCAGAAGGAAAACAATGCTCACAATTGCCACAGCATTGTAAAAGGGGGAAGAAACACAAAACAACTGAAATGGAATATTGTAAAATTATAAAGGCCACGCTTGGTCCCTCAAAAAGAGATATAAGCAGACACTTCTATGCCTTCTCCCTTCCCCCTGGGCCTTCAAAGAGGTGGGACTCACAGGTGTGGAATATCACATTATGTTGTCAGATCTTTTCAATGTGTTAATTAATTTTTCAGAATTTTTTCTCTTCCCTAATCTTTCCTATATGTCATATATATATATTATATGTCAGAATAAGAGCTGCTTCTCTAGAAAGGTAAAGGGAGAGAGCTACAGGAGAAAATATAGGTGATATCAAAACAAATGACAACAATATTTTAAAAAAAAAGATAGAAGCTTCCTGGTTGAGTCAGAATGCCATTATCAACAAGGCATCTTTGCTGTTCATTCCTCACATCTATTTTTCTGAGTGTCTGTAAGATCTGACTTGCTGCATGACCTTGAATCTCTGAAATGGAAGGGACCTCAGAGACCATCTAATCTGACCTGAGCCTGAGCATAAATTCCCCTTACAACATCCCTAACAAGTGTTCCTCCAGCCTCTACCTGAAAACTGCTACTGAGAAGGGACCCCATTATCTCCCAAGGCAGTCTCCACTTGTGGACAGCTCTAATGGTTAGGAAGTTTTTCTTTACATTGGTCCAAAATCTGCCTCAAGAAGCTTCCATCCATTGCTCCTAGTTCAGATTTCTGGGGCTACATAGAATGAATATAATCCCTCTTATGAGTGATGGTCCTCCACATAGTTGCAGGCAGTTGTCCCTCCCTCCACCCAGTCTTCTCTTCTCCAGGCTGGACATCCCTAGTTATATCCATTGATACTTGTACAGTTGGTCCTTCTAGGTCCCCATCCTGATCAGAGTAACAGTTTTTTCTTAATGAAGTCAGATTCTCAGATTAGCAATGTGTCCCAAAGCAGCCCCTTAATACTTTCATCATCTGATATAGATCTACCATGAAGGAATTCATCTAAATCCTTCTTGAATCTGTCTAACCAAGGCAGATGATAGCATATCAGCACATATCCCCTCCAACTTATGACATCTGTCTGGCTTTGATGATAATAACTACTCACATCTCTATAATAATCTAGTGCTTACAAAGCATGTTCCTTGAAACAACCCTGTGAGGTAGGGAGTACAAATATTCATATCTCCATTTTATAGCTGAGAAAACTGAGCCTGAAGAAGCTGAGCTGAAGAGGAGTTACCCAGTGGCAAAGTTAATCATCTATGGTCACACTACCAGCATGTGTCTGAGACAGGAGCTGAACCCAGAGCAATTGAGTCCATGTCTTCTTGGCTTTCTACTATGCCACATTGTTTTTTAAGGCTTTACCCTGATACTTGCCTCTTGATCCCTTCCATCCCCTCCCAACTCTACCTTGGGACCCACTTCTAAGTCAGGTTCACTCAAGTGCCTACCTATCCCTTAATCTAGATTCCTAGCCTTGCCTTAGTTCACCAAAACACAGAATTCCTATCCTTTAGATATAGGAATCCACCTAGAGTAAGGGACATGATAAAGGTGATGATCACAATGTCATGACAATGATGATAATTGATAAGAGATTGTGTGGGCTATGAGTGGGGGGGGAGGGGAGAAGAGAGGAGAAGGAGAGAGGTAGAGACAGAGAGAGAGAAAGAAAGGGAGGGAGAGAGAGAAAGAGAGGGAAACAGAGAGAGAGAGAGAAAGAGACAGACAGACAGACAGAGAGACCATTGGCCTTTATTCAGGAAGATTTGGGATCAAGCCCTGCATATAAAACACATTGACTTTCCTTGGGCAATGCACTTAATCTCTCAGTATCCTTAGCAGCACTAAGACTATAATGGTATCAGAAAGAGTACGGGCTTTGGAGCAATCAAATTAGCATCTCAGCACCTGAGTTCAAATCTTGGCTCTGCTATTTACTACCTGTGTACCTTTGGACAAGGCCCTTAATTTCTCAGTGTGCCCAAGCAATTGTGTAAAACTATAAGCTACAGAACAGATTGCACTGGTTGAAGGAATTTTCTCATCAAGTCTCCCTTTATAATGAAATCACAAGTCAGTTAAAATGTGTGTGTGTGTATATATATATATATATATATATATATATACACTGCATGTATGTATGTCTGTGTGTGTGTAGAAGATCGCTGTAATATCTGACCTCATACAGTGTTTTATGATTTGCAAAGCACTCTATAAATATAATTTCACAGAATCTCAGAGCTGGAAGTTGTCAATAAGCATTTAGACCTGGACTCAGCATCTTCCCAGATTACAGGATCATAGAGACTTTAGAAATCATCTGTTCCAGCCTCCTCACTGAACAGATGAGGAAACTGAGACCCAGGAAAGGGAAGTGACTTTTCTCAGGTTATATAGTAAGTTGGAGGGCTGGGATTCAGAAATCAGAGGGCATCTAATCCAGCACTCGTATCTGCAGGGGAATCTGATGTACAGAAGCCCCCAAAAGTGGTCCTCAACCCTGCTCTTGAAGACCTCCAGAGATGGAGAACTGTATCGAGGCAGTACCTGGTATGGGCTCCAAGGAATGGGATAGATTGGTCCCTAGAGGGACATGATTTACAGATGGGGTTGGAGTAATTAAAGGGAGAGACTTGTATGATCTCTGACAAATGGAGAAGGAACTAAGAGAAGATGGGGCTCATGGGAAATGGAGGATTAACTAAAGATAGGGAGAGGGACAAGAAAGGATCTTAGATTAGATAACTTGGTCCAATTCACTTATTTCACAGATAAAGAATCTGAAGTCCAGATAACAAGTGCCTAAATTCCCTCAGGTCATAAGTAGCATAGCTACCTTGCTCTTAGATGCTATGTCTCTGAATTTGGTTTTCTTCCTATACCATGCTCTCTTTCCACCTACCTTTTAAATAGGGTTCTCCTAGTAGCCCAAGGGCTGATTTCCTTTTTCTTTTAATTAAAAAACCAATGATAGTTTTGTTTTCATGTTGCATTTATTTCTGAATACATCCTTCTCATCTGTCCTACCCTTTGAGCAAAGTAGAAAAAGGAGAAAAAAAACCCATAGTTCAGCAAAACTAACAAATATACCTATTAAGTCTGAAAGTATATGCAGTGTTCCATGCATGTAGCTTTCCTATATCTGCAAGGAAGGGAAAGAAATCCATTTTCTCATCTGTTCTTTAGGGGACCAAGATTGGTCATTATAACTAGAAAACAATCAGTTTGTGGGTGGGGGGTTTCATTTATGTTATTGAGGTCATTGTGTGTGTTGTTCTCCTGATTCAAATTACTTCACCTGGAATCAGTTCATTAAAATCTTCCTAAACTTCTCTGAATTCTTCATCTTCATCATTTCTTATGGCATAGTTGTTTCCTACTGTATTCATAGATTACAATGCCTTTGGCCATTCTTGAACAGTGGGCACTATTTTGTTTCAAGTTTTCTGCTACAATGACTATTTTGGAATATTTAGGGTGTTTCTGTCTTTGACATCACTAATATATATATATATATATGTGTGTGTGTGTATGTATGTATGTGTGTATATATGTATATATATGCACATACCTAGCAGAGGGATCTCTGGATCAAAGGGTATGGACATTGTAGTCATTTTCTCTACATAATTCCAAATTGCTTTCCAGAATGGTTGGACCAATTCACAACTCCACCAACAGCATATTAGTGGGCCTGGCTTTCCACAACTTCTCCAACATTGACTAATCCCGTGTTTAGCCATCTTTGCCAACTTACTGGGTGTGAGCGTGTCTGGTTTCTTTTCCTCTGGGTTTGGCTCTTCTAACAGAGCTCTGGATGCTTCTGGAATACTTCCATGAAGCCTAGCCCTGAATGCTCGCACTTTCTGAGTTTGTGATAACTGGGTACTATCATTAGCAGTCACAACAAATGGGGCTGCCAGCACTCTCTCCTCCCACCAGAAGCACACCTGTGACTCCCTGACCACTAACAAGTATTGACATTGCAAGCTGCCTTTCCCCTGTCTCCACCCCCAGCCTGCCTCTCCAAGTCCCGGAGAGAGAACACGATCTCACCATCTGCATCCACCTCCATTGATTTATGTCAAAGCAAGCCAGGCTGCTGGTGTACTTGTCCTTCCTCCCCTCCTTCAGGAAGAGGAGGTGACCTCCCTGACTAATCTGGGGCTTACTGAGAGTAGTGGACAGCAGGCATTTTTTTCTGTATCTTTAAAGGCATCATAATTAGAAAGGGAAGAAGGGGGTGGAGAAGGAGGAGGAGGAACCAGCACCAAGCTGCTACAGAGTCCAGTGGCAAGAACCAAGGACTGAAGATTGAGGAGCTAATCAGATTAGTGCTTGGTAGAGAGATATCCCTACACCCTCTTTCCACCTCAGGGCAGCAGCTAGGCATTAAGTGACTCGTCCGTCATCACATAGTCAGGAAGCTGCAAAATGAGAACTCAGACCCTGGTTTTCTTCGTGTAAGTCCCGAGCTCTTTCCTACTCCATCATGCTCCCAGATGCCCAGACCCAGGAGAACAATTCATTGGCCAACTGTCGGAATATATAACAAGGTATAAGAAGGATATTTTATAATTAGCAACCACAGAATGTTAGAAGTAGATGGGCCCCTTAGCGATAATTAAATTCGACTCATTTTACAGAGGAGCGAACCAAGACCCAGAGAAGCAAGACGACTGGCAAAGAAGGGCCAAGACCTTGACCCTTAGATATGGTGTCATTGTTCTATTGTGGGCTCTCCAGTTTGTTGAATGTGGCCCGACCAAAGGAGGCCTTTCTTCCAGATTTTCTCAGCCACCAGATATTCGAAGTACTCTGTTTTTCTGAATCCAAGATGTTAGAACTAGTAGGAGCTTTAGCGAAAACCTAATCCAACCCTCTCATCTTACACAGGAGGAAACTGAGGTCCAGAGAGGAGAGGAGAAGCACTGTAGTCTGATGGCTAAAGTAATGGTCTCAGAATCAGGAAAACTTGGGTTCAGATCCTGACTTAAATGTATACTAGATCTGGGACCTTCTTTTTTTTTTTGAGGCAATCGGGCTGAAGTGACTTGCCCAAGGTTGCACAGCTAGTAAGTGTCTGAGGCCAAATTTGAACTCAAGTCCTCCTGACTCTAGGGCCAGTGCTGTGTCCACTGTACTACCTAGCTGCCCCTCTGGAATCCTCTTAACTTCTCCTGGTCTCAGTTTACTCAAGTGAATTCAGGAAGCATTTTTATTAAGGGTTACTATCTGCAAGTCATTGTGCTAAGTGCTGGGGATAGAAAGAAAGGTAAAAACACTGTCTGTGCCCTGCCCTCAGAGAGCTCACATTGCAATGGGGGAGCCAGCATGTAAATAACTGTACATAAAATATTTATACAGGGTAAATGGGAGGTAATTCCAGAGGAAAATGACTTGCCCAGCGCCTCATAGCTAGTAAGTATCTGATGTAGAATTCAAACCTAGGTCTTCCTAACTCTAAATCTAGTATTCTATCCACTACCACACCTGCTTCTTGGAAAGCAATATGGTACACTTGAAAATGTACACTTGGAGAGTGGGGTGGCACAGTAGATATGGAGGCAGGCCTAGAGTCAGAAAGACCTGAGTTCAAATCTGGCCTCAGACCAAACACTTGACATGTACTAGCTGTGTGACCCCGGGCAAGTCATTTAACCCCAATTGCCTAAAAAACAAACAAATAAACAAATCTGGCCTCAGACATTTATCAGCTATATGACTCTGGGCAAGGAACTTCACCCTGCTTGCCTCAGTTTCCTCATCTGTCAAATGAGCTGGAGAAGGAAATGGCAAACCACTCCAGTATCTTTGCCAAGAAAACCCCAAACGGGGTCATAAAGAGGCAGACACGACTGAAAAATGACCGAATAACCACATGTGGTATAGTCGATAGAGCACTAGTCCTGGAATCAGGAGGACCTGAGTTCAAATGTGGACTCAGACACTAACTAGTTGTGCCGGCCTAGACAAGTCACTGAACCTCTGTCTTAGTTTGATCATCTGTAAAATTGAAAAATAATAATAAGAGCATCTCCTTCCCAGGGTTGTGGTGAAGACCAAATGAGATAATATTTGAGTTTTTTTATTTGGTTTTTTTTTTTTAGGTGATTGGAATTAAGTGACTAGCCCAGGGTCACACAGCTAGTAAGTGTCAAGTGTTTGGTCTGGGGCTAGATTTGAACTCAGGTTCTCCTGACTTCAGGGCCGGTGTTCTATCCACTGTGCCACCTAGCTGCCCCTGAGATAATATTTTAAAGCACTTAGCACAGTACTTGGCACATGGTAGGCTTATATTAGTATATTATATTAATTAATGCTTGTGTCTTCCCTTTCTCCTTAGCTCACCATTCAAGGCCCTCCATGATCTAGGTCCAACCTAGTCTTCATGCATTATCTACTACTCTTCTTCATGTACTCTATATTCATGTAGCATGCACTGCACGATGCCCCCAAATGCTCCCAAGCTTTTCCACTTTGACTCACTCTGTACCCTATGCCTGTTGACATTTTGCCCATCCTTCAAGGCTCATTACCAATGCCACCGGTTCCACGAGGTTTTCCATGCTGCCCTCTTCCCCCGAGCTGTTGCTGATCTCTCTCCTTTGCCTGATTGCGTAGCAGTTTGGACTGGTTTTGTGCACTCACCTTATTCTAATTTGTATCCTATTTGTCTACCTGATTGCTCTCTTCTCTACAAGACTGTAAGCTCTCTGAGGTCAGGGACCACATATCTTTGAATGACCCTCAGTGATACATGAAGTGCCTAGCTCATTAATAAAACTTCATTGAACAAATGAATGAATGATAAAATTGTGAAATTAATGACTTGCTGAAGCCCAGGGTGGAGGGATAGAGTAACAAACCTATGAGAAAGGAAGGGTATTCAGCTATACTGCCAGCCCCTGCCTCTCCCTCCCACCCCATTCTGGCTCAGCCATGCCACCTTTTTCTGGACTGATGTGTTTTCTTTGAGTGTTCTGGTGTATGGTGATACTTCATGTCTTCCCCACTCAGCCAAGACTGGAAGCCCCTTGAGGGCAGGAGCTGTCCTTGCGCCATCTCATCCTCATTCACCCCCTCCCTCCTCTCTCTCTTGTCCCATTATAGGCTACCTGACCGTCAGCATTGAGCCGCTTCCGCCAGTCGTGGTTGGAGACGCTGTGACATTGAAATGTAACTTTAAGACGGATGGCCGGATGCGAGAGATCGTCTGGTACCGGGTAAGCTGTCCCCAGCCTGGAGCACACTTAGGGTTCGTGCTGCTGCTAAAGGCTGGGGGAGGGGAACACCAAGGCCGGATCTAATCCTCATTAGCTTTCCTTGGGCTGTACACACCTGGTCTTCATGCCTTCTCGGGACCAACCTTGGAGACCACTTTGTCTCCAAGAATTGGGCCTGAGGGCCTGCTGTTTGCCTGGCAGCAAAGCTGATCTTGACTGTACTTCACATTCCATCCCTGCATCTCTTTTACCATCCCTTGGAACCTCCTCACTTACCCAGCGGTCTCAAGATCTCACCCTTCTCCTTCCAATTGAAATCAAATTCAGGAAACATACATATATGTACTAAGGTATCAATGACTGAGAATAGCTTACATCAATCACTATGAGATTTGCAGAATCGTAAGTTTTTAGGATTTAGAGCTAGAAGGGATTTTGGAAGTCAAGAACTCCATCCCTCTCAATTTTTAAAATAAAATTTTATTGATTTCTTTTGTTTTTACATTTCCTAAATTTCTCCCTTGGTTCCTCCCCTCCTCCTTCAAGAGAACCATCATATATATATATGTATATGTATATGTATATGTATATGTATATGTATATGTATATGTATATGTATATGTATGTATATGTATATGTATATGTATATGTATATGTATATGTATATGTATATGTATATGTATATGTATATGTATATGTATGTGTGTATGTGTGTATATATGTATATATATGTGTGTGTATATATGTATGTATATATACACACATATATACACATATACACACACATATATACATATATATACACACATACATATATGAAAAAGAAAAGAAAAAAGTCATTGAAAATAACATGTTGAAAAATCTTACACTGTACGTCATGTTCTGTACCCATGGACCCCCCTGCCCCACCATCTCTGTGAAGGATTGAGGGGGGATGTCTGAACTCATCTTTTCTTAAGATCCAAGCTTGTTTTTTGTAATTGAGCAACATTTATATTCCATTCTAACCCTTCCTTTCTACAGATAGGGAAACTGAGGCCCAGATAGGTTAACTGACTTTCTAAGATCACAAAGAGCTGAGATTCAGGTCTAGCTCTTATTTCAATTCCAATGTATTTCCTATTACCCCAGGCTTGGCGCCTGCCCGCAAACTGCCACATTATTCATAAGGTCAATGTCATGTCAGACCTGAAATAGACTTTAGGGATCTCTTCATCTAAGTCTCTCATCTCACAGGTAAGGTGTCATGGTATAATGGAAAAAGCTCTGGGCCTTAAATCAGGAGAGCCCTGGGTTCGAATGTTGCCTCTGACATATATAGCTGTGTGACCCTACACAAGTCACTTAACCAAGCTGAGCCTCAATCTCCTCATCTTTGTATGGGTAATCAAAGCATTTCTTCATCATCGTGAACTCCCAGTATAAGAACCCTCTCTACCAGTACATTTCATGACCCAACTATGATTTAGTTGCTGAGGATTTGCTTGAGGAATGTTTGTTGTTGTTATAGTTGTTTGGTTGTTTTGGTCATGTCTGACTCTTCATGACCCTATCAGGAGTTTTATTGGCAAAGGTACCAGAATGGTTTGCCATTTAATTCTCCAGCTCATGTTATAGTTGAGGAAACTGAAGCAGACAATGGTTAAGTGACTTGCCCAGGGTCACACAGCTAGTAAGTGTCTGAGGCTGGATTTGAACTAAGGTCTCCCTGATTCCAGGTCCAGTGCTCTATCATAGATGCCCTTCAGCAAGTATATACAGGCAATAAATGAAGGAACAGGATTTGATTCCAAGTTATCCTGCCTCTAAACTATAAATGGCTCAGGAGTTTCCTGAAGGCAAGCTAGGCATACCCTAAGCTAGGCACTGGGGGGAATTCAATCAATCAATTAGTAAAAAATTATTAAAGTGCTTATTATATGTCAGGCACCTTGCCAAGTGCTGGTGTTACAAAGAGGTAAAAGACTGGCCCTGTCCTCAAGGAGCTTATAGTCGAATGGAGGAGACAACATGCAAATAAATATCTACAAAGCAAGTTACACACGGGACAAATGGGAAATAATTAACAGAAGGAGGGCACAAGAATCAAGAGGGGTTGGGGAAGGCTTCCTGCAGAAGGTGGGCTTTTAATTGGGACAAGACTAGCATGGCTACTGTTCATCTACACAGCCTTTTGGTGTATCAGACCATGCTGGGAACCACACAGAACAAACATTGGCTCTCTGTTTCTGTAGAACTTTGGCATTCACAGGGCGCTGTCCTTACAACAGCCTGGTTACTTACAAAATGCAAGCATAATCATCTCCACTTTAGAGATGGAAAAACAGACTCAGAGGGTTGTGACTTTGCTTCAGCTTACGCATCGGTGTCAAAGTAGGGCCATCAGCCCATCTTCTGATTCCCAGGCCAGGCTCTCTCCTTCACAGCACACTGCCTCAGACCAACCTAAATAGACTGACTCCTTGCCCTCAGGGAGCTTCCCAACCAAGAGGGATTAGGAAGCTGGACCCAGGGGGATACACGGCAGCAAGTTAGAACCTCCTTGTGCTGAATCACTCAGCTGTGAGTTTCCATGATGTGTAAAAAAGCCACTTGGATAACACATGCTGTGCTGGCATCTCATTAGCACATGGCCAGAGGGCTGGAAGAAATTAACTCCTGCTCTCTGTTGTCAGGAGCACATTCCTCTCAAGAACGCCACCCTGAAAGGGAGATGAGTGGGGGAAGGGGAGGATAGCTTGGACTGTTGCAGTAGAGAGGGTGCCTGTCTCCCCTCTGGACCCTCTCCAATATGCCCTTTACACCACTTAGTGACTAATCTTCCAAATACGTGCAGTAAGTATATCTGACCCCATTACCCCTCTCCTCAAAAGTCTTCAATGGCTCCCTAGTCCTCTCTGATCATAGAATCACAGTATCAGATATCTACACCTGGAAAGGGACTTGAAAAGCTATCTAGTTCAACCGCGCCTTATTTTAAAGATAAGGAAACTGAGGCCCAGAGGAGATATAGGTTTACAGATTTGGAGCTCAAAGGGACCTTAGACACCATTTTACAGATGAGAAAACTGAGGCCCAGAGAGAGGAGATAGGACCATCAATTTAATTCTCAGAGCCAGAGAGTCCAACCCCACTTCATTTTAAAGATGAGGAAACTGAGGCTCAGAAAGCAAAAGTGACAGATCTGTGACCATACCACTTGGTAAATATCAGAAGCAGAAGCAGAACCCAGCTCTTCCTGACTTTCAGCACTTTACTCGATATTCCATGCTGAGTCAAGGTCAAATTATTACCCTGGCATTCAAGGCCTCCTCTTTTGTCTGGCACCAGCCTGTCTTTCCAGTCTTCTTCCATGTGACTCCCCTACTTGTACCTTAGGCCCTAGCCAACATGGATCACTTGCTGCCCCCATGAACATGCCCTGTTCTCTCACATATGTGCCTTTGCTCATCACATTTCGTGTGCCTAGCATGCCCTCCTTTCCCTGCCCAAATGCCAGCCCCTCCAGGAAAGCTTCCCTGATTAGGCTGCTTGGTAACAACCTCTTCCTCTCTCTCCTCTTCCCCCGCCTCCCAATTTCTCTCTCTCTCAGAGCACTTTGTGCTTCTCTGATACAATCAACATGAAATATTGTGGATTGTATCTTTATGTATTTAGAGTGCATCCCCCTATTAAACTGTAAGTTCTATGAGGGCAGAATCTTTGGTTTATCTCATCAACCATCAAACATTTATTCAACTCCGTCTCCCCAAATGATGAACACAGGATGTTGAACACAGTTGCCACTTAATAAATGTTTCTTAAATGAATCAATCACCAGTTAATAGGATCAGAGAATCTACAGCAGGGAGGGACCTTAGAGATCATACTCATATTTTACAGATGAGGAAACTGAGGCCTAGAGAAGGAAAATAACTTGAGCAGGGTTATCAAGGGAGTAAGTAGCAAAACCATGATTTCAAACCCAAGTCTTGTGCCTCTGAACTCACTGCCTCTTCCACGTATCATGCTGTTACCTGCCTATGTTAAAGAAAGGGAGAACAAGGTGCGATGGTGGGAATCCATAGTAAGTATAGGCTATGAGAAGACCTTCAGTCTTCAAGCCTGGTAGGGCTTACAAGGAAGTCATAATTCTGCTGTAGAGCTCTCCATGCCCCACCCCACTCACTCACTGAACATTTCTAGGACATATTGGGTGCCTACCCCCAGAGCCCTTCATTGTCTGATGCCCCAAAGCCCCCAGTACCAGATGTTGCCTGATACCCTCATTTACCCAACCACAGATCTTGGCAGCTGAGACAGAGGGTCAGAAGCCATATCTCCTTAGAAAACATTTTCCAGTCTGCCATTCCAGAAAGTCTAGCAGATACTACCCCGTGAGAAACTAATACCAGAACATAGAACAGTGATCCTAATTCTAAGCCTTTCGTTCATTCATTCATTCATTCAACATTATTTAGTAAATACTGTCACTGTCTTAGGCATAAGGTGAGCTAGCTAGGAAGTTTAATCAAGAACTCATAGTGTAACAGAGGGATACGCCACTAATCCAAACAACAACAACAAATACTACAACTATGGCTATGAAGACAATGACGATGATGATTATACTACTACTACTACTACTATTACTACTACTAATAATAATAATGAACTGCCGTTTATATAAGACTTTAAATTTTGCAAAGCACCATATGTATGTACACACACATACACATATATATAAACACATACATACACACATATATGTATGTATATACTATATACACATATACGTGTGTGTATATAATATATATATATATATAAATCTCATTTAGTCCCCACAACAACCCTATGAGGAACAATAGGTCCTGTAGGCATTACTATGCCCCTAATTATATAGATGAGGAGATTGACGTTAAGAGAATCTAAATGACTTATCCATGATCCTACAATTTAGTATATGTCTGGGATAGAACTTGAATACAAATCTTCCTGGACTCTAAATCTAGCACTCTCTCTGCCATATCACACAGATAGCTCTCATATATAATATAGCATCCTGAGGGTGGGGGAGTTGCAAATACGGTGATTTGTCAGAGCATGGAACAGTGTCTGGGGCCTCAAGCCATTTTGGCTCCCCAACCTTGGGGAAGGGCAACTCCCCCCAGATCTTTCATATGCCCTGTCAGCCAATGAGCCAGTGTACCCCATCCTAGTATAGCCCAAAGCCATGGAACAGTGTTGCTGAAAGAGCACAGGCAACCCAGGTTTAATTCCTAGCTCTCCATCTGTGAAGGGAAGAGATCAAAGTAGATGTAAGTTTCCTAAGTAAGGTTCCTTCAATTCAATTTGGCAAATATTTATCGCATGCTTGCTATACATAAGATATGTGCTTGGCACTGGAGAAACAGAAATGAAAAATGATAGTATCCCTGTCCTCATGAACTTCTGATCTAATGGAGAGTCTATGTTGTGTGCATAAGTAATGATGGTCCAAGAAAGAGCATTCAAGGAGAGGTGAAGGAGGAGAGCTAGGAGACTGGAGGAGAGAGGGGGAGAGGGATCACATTCATCTGGGGAGTGGGGGTCAGAAGAGGTGGCCTCTGATCAGAGACACATAGATTTAGAGCTGAAAGGCACCCCAG
Organism: Vombatus ursinus; assembly: GCF_900497805.2. Classification (NCBI taxonomy): domain Eukaryota; kingdom Metazoa; phylum Chordata; class Mammalia; order Diprotodontia; family Vombatidae; genus Vombatus; species Vombatus ursinus. The sequence continues at coordinate 6,032,503 of NW_020954662.1, read as the reverse complement.
GGGTGGACCAACCATCCAACAGATGCAGAATGGAGGCCCAAAGGCAGAAAGTGACTTCCCTGAGGTCACAGTGGTAGTGAGTGGCAAAACTTGGATTTGAACCCAGGAGGAGATGTGGGCGGAGCCCATTCCCATCATGGTGGAAAGTATGAGGAGAGATTCAGAAGCAGGAAAGAGCTGATTGAGAACAGCAGCAGAGAACTGTCCAGATTCAAATTTATGTTTGTTTGTTGGGGTTTTTTTACATGGCTGGGGATGGGGAGCAGAGGAATAGGAAGGCAAGCTGGGCTGGCCAGCACTTCTTCTCACTTCCCTCCGTGAGAAACTCCCATCTCTCACTCTGTCTTTCCTCTGGCCCATGACTTCTTGTATTGATTGCCTTAAAAGTCAGTTCTGTCCCTTATTTGTGTCAGGCACTGACTATTGGGTTATGGAAGGCTGCACTAATTAATTAATTTTATTTCATTTCACATCCTTTGAGTGAGGGCCTCTGTGTCATATGCAAATGCATGTAAATCACATGCAAATCGTCCATTGGAGCCAAGAGCTCTGCACTTTTTATTTTAAAGCCAGATAGACTTGTGAACTCAGCTGACTGTCTTCCTCTGCAATGGGCCTCGCTTAGAATGGCTAAGGGCACCCATGAGGGCTGCCCAAGCACCCCACATACCCGCAGCAGGGACCACAGTTAAAAGCAGCCTGGGCAGCGGAAGGGGGAAAGGAATGCTGATGAATTGGAGTTCGCTGGCCTCTTATCTCATTGGCCCCGTGCCACGCTGGCCTTCAGATAGCTGCTGTCCTCTCTCTGCAAATCAGGAGAGCGGCTGAACTCCAGCAGATAAGAATTGAGGCAGAAGGCCCAGTGTGGAAAGGCCACAGTGAAACTGGGGAGGGAAGGAGGGAGCTGGGAGATAGGGACCCCCAGAATCACCAGAACTGGGAAGGAACTCAACTGCTTTTTTTACAGAGTTGGATTTTTTCCCCCCAAGGCCGCAACACTAGCAAGTAACAAAGTCAGGGTTTGAACCCAAGTCTTCTAACTTTCAAATCCAGTGATCTTTCCTTCCCAGGAGCTGAGGGGCAGAGGTTAAGATAGAATTAAACATCCTAGCTTTATTAGGTATAAGCGAAGAAATTTAGAGCTGGAAGAGACCCTTAGAGGCCATCTAGCCCATCCCCCTCATTTTATAGATGAGGTGCCTAAGGCCGGGAGAGGTCAATGTTCACACAAGCAATGAATGGTAAAGCCAAGACTCAAGCCTGCATTTTCTGATTATAAATTCAATGATCTTCTCCCTGCACCACACTCCCTCCCCAGGTCACAGACTTAGAGCTGGACAGGATTGTACAGATTATCTAGCTTGATTTCTCTTATTTTATAGATGGGGAAACTGAGTTTCATAAGAGGTTATCATGGTCAAAGCTAGCGTCAGAGGCCAGATTTTTAGAGCTGGAAAGCACCTAGAGATCACTGAGTCCAATGCCCCATTTTACAGGTGAGGAAACTGAGGCCTAGAGAGAGGAAATGACTTTTCTGGATAGGTGGTGCAGCAGATAATTACTATATATATATATATATATATATAATATATATATAATGATAATTATATAGATGAGGAGATTGAGGTTAAGAGAATTTAAATGACTTATCCATGATCCTACAACCATTCAGACACTGACCCTGGATAAGTAACTTCACCCTGTTTGCCTTAGTTTCCTCATCTGTAAAATGAGCTGGAGAAGGAAATGGAAAACCACTCCAGTATCTTTGCCAAGAAAAACCCAAATGGCATCACAGAGTCAGAACAACAACCAAACCCATGGCTCAGAAATCAGAATGCCCTAGCTAGGAATTCAGAGACTGGGAATGGTGCTTAGAATCTTAGAATGCTAGAGCTGGAAAAGGGGGTAAACGCCGCCACCGCCGTCCCCACCCCCACCAAGCCGGGCCTCCCCCTGAGCAAGGAGCCCACTTAGGTTGTTTGTCTGCTGTATCTGTGGCCCTTCCCCCATGCCCCAGCTCCCTCCCTCCCTTCCCCATCCCCAGTGAATGGGCTCACAGAGCTGAGCCTGGAAGGAATGAATGGATTACACAGGCATGGCTGGGCCAGTGGATCCAATCTCTTTAAAAGGGAAAATCAGAGCATTGTGATGAGTCCTGCACTCCCCAGGTTTAAATAAATCATCTTAGAAGTGTGATCAAACTAAGCCTTGGGGGTGGGAAGGAGGGAAAGGGAAGATCTGATTCTTTGGGTGCCAGTTTAAGAGTGGAGGGGTCTGGAAGCCGAGTGTGGGGGAGGGGTACTGATTAAAGGGAACAGCACCGTGTAGTGGAAAGAGTACCAAAAGTGTAATTGGAGGTTTGAGTTCCAGTCCTGCCCCTGTTCCTTACTACCTTTTGACTTTGGGGAAATAAGATAACCTCTTCTGAGACCCAGCTTCTACATCTGTCCAATAAGGGGGTCAGATTTGATGATCTCTTTCAGTTCTAAATCTATGATTCTATAAGCTAGGAGGTTGAGCCTGGCAAAAAGAACATTTGGTTGAGGGTGGGGAGACATGAGAGAAGTCTTCCATTATTTAAGGGGTTGTCACAGGCAAAAGCGAGTCAATTTCTTCTGCTTGTGCCTAGAGGACAGGAAGGAAGGAAACAAGAATTGATTAGATGCCTACTATGTGCTAGGCCCTTTACAAATATGGTCTCATTTAACCTTCACAACAACTTTGGGAGATAGGTGCTATTTTTATTCCTTATTTTGTAGATAAGGAAACTGAAGCAGTCAGCAGTTAAATGACTTGCCCAGGGTCACAAAGTTAGTAAGCAGGATCTGAATTCAGGTCTTCCTGACTCCAGCTCCTGAGCCCTATTCATGTCACCACTTAGTTGGACAGGAAAAGAAATCAATGGGTAGTAGTCATAGGCAGTCAGATTTCAGTTTACTAGAAGGGGGAAAAATTCAAATAAATTAGAATGTTTAAAAGTGGCATTGGTTGCTCTGGTAAGTAGTGATTTCTCCAGCTCTGGAAGTATTCAATTAGAGGATGAATGAGCAGTTGGAGATACGGTAGAGAGGATTATTGCAAAGATATGAGTTAGACTAGTTGATCTTCCAGCTATGAAATTCTCTAATGAAAATAGATTAAAGTCACAGGCCTCCATCTTAGATGGACCTAAGCCTGGGGACCTGGAACATATCTGTGTTCTGGACCCTTCCCACTTTTTTCAGAGAGAAGATAAAAGCAGGGACCTGAGCTCCTAAATCCTCTCCCCCATCATTCAGCATCTTGGGGACTGTTTGAGGAACAAGGGCTCCAATCTAAGTTAAACTGCGTGAGAGGATAGATGGTTGAAGGAGAATCCCAGACTGGAATGGACCTTGGAAGCCATCTGGTCCAATGGATGTTTGACCAAGAGTCTCTTTTACAATATCCCCACGTAATGGTCACCCAACATCTGCTTGGAGACCTCGAGTGAGAGGGCACTGACTGCGTCCAGGAGACAGCCCATTCCACTTTTGGAGAATGCCGATGGTTAGGAAGTTTCTCCTGACATCTAGCCCAAATCTGCCTCTATGCGATGTCTATCCATGGCCCCGAGCTTTGCCAAGTTCTCCTCTTCTTTTTTTTCTCTTCCTCCTCCTCCTCCTTCTTCTCCTTCTTCTTCTTCTCCTCCTTCTCCTCCTTCTCCCCACTTTAAATACTTAAGTCAGTTCTCTTGATTTCCCTGAGTCTTCCCTTTTCCAGGCTAACCATGCCCATTTCCTTTAACCAATCCACATATGGCATGACCTCAATGCTCTTCTTCATCCTGGTCACCCTCTTCTGGATACTCGTTAATATCTCAATGTCCTTCCTAAAATGTGGCCACAATTTAACACAGTATTAGGGGGCAGCTAGGTGGCACAGTGGAGAAAACATTAGACCTGGAATCAGGAAGACCTGAGTTCAAATCCAGTCTCAGACACTTCCTAGCTGTGTGACACTAGGCAAGTCACTTAACCCTGTTTGCCTCAGTTTTCTCATCTGTAAAATTAGCTGGAGAAGGAAAAGGTAAACTGCTCCAGTATCTTTGCCAAGAAAACCCCAAATAGGGTCATGACAAGTCAGATATCACTGAAACAACAAAAAAAAAAACCTCCCAGGGTTGTTGTGGAGGCCAAATGAGATAATAATTGTAAGGCACTTAGCATAATACCTGGCACATAGTAAACCCTATATAAATGTGAGCTATTATTATCATATGCATAGGGGCAGAGGAGCCCAGTGGGAACAGAAGACATGCTATTGGGGAGGCAGATGAATGACAAAGCAGTGACATGGCTGTGGTCGGCTGGATGTGGGATGCCTGCATGTGATCCTGTTGTCATCCTTCCACAGAGGGAAGCCAGGAGTTCATGTGATACAACTGTATTTCCCTGTGGGTCCTGACTGAGTGGTTCATCATTGAAGCCTATGCTGCTTGGGAGCCAGGACAGAGTACTTCTAAGAGGGGATATGACGAGTGATGTTTCGTCCTGAGAACTGTTCAACTGACCCTGTATGATTCAATTCAATCCTCCATCATTAGGCAGGGGGCCCAGCTGTTAAGCTTCTTTGTGACAAATTGTGACATGGGATATGTGTACGAGAAATGTAAATTTGTGTACAGATGCTGATGGTTTCAACTCTACAGTGAGAGACAGAGAGGTGTGTGTGTGTGTGTGTGTGTGAGAGAGAGAGAGAGAGAGAGAGAGAGAATATTTGACAGTAGTCATTAGCATGTGGGGAATTGTGGCTCTGGGTATATTTGGGGGGGGGTTATGGTACATTGTAAAAAGAAACATCTCTTATTAGTAAACTCTGTCTAAACTCATTTAGCTGCAGGTCACTGGCCCAGTAGGCAAAGCCAGAGGTCTCTTTATATCACAGAAACCCATTAAACATCCATGAAGGATCATGGGAATTTAACCTCACATAGAAATTTTATCAGCCAGTTTTTGTTTTGCCATCTTCCTTCACAAATTTTCCCAAGAGCCATTCTGTGGCTAGGCTATGAGTAGTCAGAAGAGAGGGGCACGGAAAGAGATAGGAAAGGGAGAGATCTTGGAACAGAGATAAGAAATCAGCTCTCAGTATCTTGAACCCTTATCTCTCCTTCTTCACCTTGTGGAGAGGTGCTTGTGTCTCGGTGTTTGTGTCTGGGCTGCACACACCTATTCATGCAAGGTAAGAAGTAGTAGCCAGTCTTGGCCAGGCCATTTGCAGTAGAATAATAATAATAATAGTAATAAAAACAACAACAAAACCAAAAAGGTTTAGTGGATAAAGAGCTGGTATCTGAAGCAGGAAGATGGGGCTTTTCAAGTCTTCTCTGACACACACTGGCTGGGTGACTCTGGGGGAATTACCTAACCTCTCAGTTCCCAATGCAACTCTCTGACTCTGTGCAGAATTTTTCATTTTTCATTTGTAGCTAGGGGATTTAGTGGATAGAGAACTGGAGTTCTCTATCCTGGTTTTGGAGTTAGGAAGACCTGAGTTCAAATCCTGCACCAGCCACTTACTAGCTATATAACTCTGGACAAGTCACTTAACCTGACTTAATTTCTTCATCTGCAAAATGGAAATTATAATAGTACTTGCCCTGCAGGGTTATTTTGAGGATCAAATAAGAGAACACAGGTAAAATGGTTTAAAAACCTTACAGTACTATATAAATGCTATTAGGAGTTCCCTATACCCATGGAATTTCAGGGCTAATCTAAATAATAATAATTCATGTGCTTATGATGTTTGCAGATTTATAAAATGCTTTCCTCACAACAACCCTGTGAGGTAGTTGGAGTGAGTAATTTTGTCCCCATTTTTAAAAATGAGGAGACTTGGCCAAGCCTTCAAGGCTACTAAGGCTAGGATTTAAATCTTGGGATACTGAGTCTAAATCCCATCTTCTAAAACAGAAAGAGAAGAGAGGGAGAGAAAGAGAGACAGAGGAACAGAGACAGAGAGAGAAAGAAAGGAGTGAGGAGAAGAGAAGACACAGAAGGGGAAGAGAGAGAGAGAGAGAGAGAGAGAGAGAGAGAGAGAGAGAGAGAGAAAGTGAGTGTTTGGTTTCAGTTTAATTCAACAACCATTTATTAAGCAGCCCTTCATTGGGGCAAAAAGGACAAAGAATGAAAAAATCCCTGCCCTCAAGGAATTTACATTCTAATGAGAATGTAATAGAAATAAATATACTTTGCTACCAAATCCATGGTTTCCCTAAGAATGAGAGGTTTTGTCTTCAGAAAAATCTGAAGAAACTGAAGATTTGGGTTAAGTATAATATGAACCAATGATAAGTTATGAGCCTTTTGCCCCAAAAGGCTATATGAGTTGATGGTATGACTCATGGGAGCTGAACTAAAGTAATGCTCTTTTAGTCTGTGTTTAGAGAGGCAGAGAATCCCCCAGGAAAGTCCTTTGCTTGATCAGACCACAGCTGGGGGATGATCCTTTCTGGATGCTACATTTTAGAAAAGGTAGAGACAAGCCCCCGGAAGAGGGTGACCAGGATGGGGATTGGACTGGAGACCATCCTATGTCAAGACCAATGGGAAGAATTGGGAATATCTAACCTGGAGAAAAGCAGGCTTAGGGGAGGCATGATAACAGTCTCCAAGTATTTGAAAGACCATCACATAAAGAGGAATTTGCAATCATCTTGACCCCAAGACAGAACCAAGAGTGAGATGTGGATGTTGCAGGGAGACAGATAAAGACTTGATGTCAGCAAGCATTTCCTAACAGCCTTCAAGAAAAGGTAATGGGCTCCCTTGGTGGGGAGGGGCACGGATTCTCCATCAATGGAAGTCTCCACGCAGAGATGGGGTGACTGCTCACTGAGAATGTCATAGAGATGATTCCTGCAGAGGGATGGGTTAGAATAGATGACTCCTGAGGGCCCTTGAATTCTTCCGTGACAGCAGAGTGGGAACTGATACACAGTAACTCTAGTGTCAAGAAGGGACACCAGGGGGCACTTTAATAACGTCCACTGGATCTCAAATAGTTGTAGGGAAAGGAATAAGCATTTATGTAGTGCCTACTGTGTGCCAGGCACTTTACAAATATTATCTCATTTGATCCTCACAACAACCCTGGAAGGGAGGTGCCATTATTATCATCCTTTTGTGGTGGAGGAAACTGAGGCAAACAGAGATTAAATGACTTGCTCAGGGTCACACAGCTAGTAAGTGTCTGAGCTGGATTTGAATTCAGGTCTTCCTGACTCCAGCCACTGCACCACCAGGTGCCTCCAGCATAGGCAGTAATGAGTCAGGCCTTGGATCAGGTTAGCTACAGGTGGTGGATTGCCTCCTCTCTCCCCCTGCAAGGGAAGGATCCAGTGCAAAGGTCCTTGCCCCAGTGATAGGCCTTCCCCCTCATTCTCAGCCCCTGGGTCTCTCTTTCCTCCTCCTTCCCATGATAGCCAGGAGTTCATGCTGCCGCAGGCTGGGAGCTCACAGGCTGAGAGACTCGGGCCAAGCCTCAGATGCTGGTAGGCATCAGAGCATCAAGATTATCGTCTGGAGCTTCTGACAGAGCCACTGAGCCAGCCCCAATCCGGGAGCTAAATTTAGCCCCTAAGTGTGATTTCCAGCAGCCGCTGTCTGACTTAAGCCCTGCTGTGTTTAACTGACAAGGGGGCTGTTTTTTACTTGTCGGGAAAAGATTAAAGGTGAACTTCTATTCTGTCATGTAAAATAAAATAAAAAACAAGAATGAAATATTGTTCCCAGAAACAGCTTGGGAGTTCCCTTTTCCTGCCCCACCCCCTTCTCCTCTTGTATTCCTGTATGGGCTCCTCTCTCGTTACCATCATGATGAGTGCACAGACTGAAGTTTGGTCCTTACTAGCACCTCAGAGGTCCTGGAGCAGGGAGGAGGGGTGCTCCAGAGAGGTGGTCAGGCTTCTCACTGGACAGATGGGGGATAAGGAGGCACTCACAGGGTAAGTCTTATGGCCCAGATGAAGAGGAGGAGGAAAGGAGGAGGAGAAGAGGAAGAAAGAGAGAAGGAGGAAGAGGAAGAGAAGGATTTCTATAGAACTTCAAGCTTTGCAAAGCTCTTTAAAATATAATCTCATTTAATCCTTACAACAACTCTGGGAAGTAGGCGTTGTTATTATCCCCTTTTAACAGTTGAGAAGACTGAAGCAGACAAAGGTTAAATGTCTTGTCCAGGGTTGCAGAGTTAACAAGTGTCTGAGACAGGATTTTAACTTAAGTCTTCCTGATTCCAGGCCCGCCACTATGCCACCCAAGCTGAATGGACATACTTTGGGAAGAACATTAACATTTAAGAGATTATACAGAAAAGTGAGAGCTCTGGAGACCAACTCATACCAAGAAGGGTTGTGAAGTGAATAGAGTGCTGATATTGGAGTCAGGAAGACCTGAGATCAAATCCAACCTCAGATACGTATAGTTGTATGATCCTGGATAAGTCACTTAACCTCTGTTTGCTAGGGGGGCTGGGAGAAGGGGAGGAGGAGGAGAAGGAGGAAAAAGAGGAGGAGGAAGAGAGAGAGAGAGAGTGAGAGAGAGCACATTTATTAAGCATTACTATGTGCCAGATACTGTAGCAAGCAAATAGAAGCAAAAAGAAAGACAGTCCCTACCCTCAAGGCACTTACATTGTAGTAGTATGAAAGGGAGCTGAAAAGGGTATGGGGAAGAGGGAGGGAAGGTACCTGAGTGGAAGCAAGGGGGAGAGGTAGTCTAAGGCATTATATGTGGGTGCTTCCTCAAAAGGAAGTTCAGCGAGAATTAGCAAAAGAGGCTGTAGGGGTGGAGGTGTTGTTAATTTGAGAAGGCTAATAGAGTGATCTGGGGCATCATGGCTGGCCAAGGTTTGGAGAGGCATAATGGCTCGTTTGGAAAATTAGGTAATTAGATCCAATACCCTCTAAAGGCCCTTCCAGATCTAAGTCTGTGATCCTGTAAGTGGCAAAGTTAGGATTTGAACCTAGACCTCCTGACTCCAAAGCCAGTGGTGAGTGATATTTAGCTTAGAGAATAAAAATTTTAGGGGACAGCCATGATAGTGTCCTTGAAATTCCTTTCACATAGGAAAAAGCTTAGATTATAAACTCCATGAGGGCAAATATCGTATCTGGTCTAAAACTCACATCTCCCAGCCTAAAGAATGGTGATTCTGAACACTGAAGGAGTTTAATCAATGTGTTTTGTTTTTTTTTTAATTTGTGTTTGTACTAGTTCATCTTGGCTCCAGGAAGCAGAACTAGAATGGGTGGATGCTGTAGAAAAGCAGATTCACATTCTCATAGGGATAAATGTAAAGTCTTATGCAGGTTCCAAAAATCAATTTCAAAAGTATAAGATGGGGGAGGTGTGGCTGGACAGCAGCTGATCTGAAAGGGGCCTGGGGTGATTTTAGTGGACTCTAAGTCCAATGGGTGTCAAAAGTGGTTTATAATAGCCAAATAAAGTGAGAGCCATTCAGACAGATGTGATATGGAGCATGAAGGAATTGATGCTCCCTCTATCCTCTGCCCCAGTCAGACCACATCTAGAGTGGTACTGTATTCTGGGCATCACCATTTCAATAGGACAGTGAGTAACTGGAGAGTGTCCAAAGGGGGGCAAAGTTCTCAAGATCATGCCAGTGATAGATAAGTGGAAGAAAATGGGGATGAGATCCAGAGAGGGTGCATTAAGAACCTTCATATTTTTGAATGATTGGCATGTGGAAGAGTGATCAAATTTATTCAGCTGAGCCCCCCAGGGCATAATTATGGGTGGTGAGCAAAACTGGCATAATGTCTGGCACATAGTAAGCATTTTGCAAAAGCTGGTTGAATTGAATTGAAAGTTGCAAAGATAAAAGATTTTGCTATGCTCTGAGGAATCACTTTAGGACCATGAGAACTGTCTAGAAATGGGCTGGGCTGCCTCGGGAGACAGCAGGCCTTTCTTCAGTAGAGAAGTAAAGGCTGAGGAAATTATTCCCAGAGGAGATTCTTGGTCAGATATGGATTGTCATAGATGGCCTCTGAGGCCCCAAGCTCTAGGTCCATGAGTCATTTGGCAAAAAGCTTAGGTTCTTCACCTTTTTTGTGTCCCAGAACCCTTGGGCAGTCTGGTGAAACCCATGGACCCCTTTTCAAAATAATGTTTTGAAAATTCGTAATAAAAATCCCTAAGATTACAAAGGAAACTAATTATACTGAAATGCAGTTTTCAAATTTAAAAAAATATATACACACAGACAAGATCATGGACCCCTTATATACAGGGGCTCCAGATGGCTGAGAAGAGAGACTTCATATAATTAATTCAATTAAATTCATCAAACAATTATGAATAGCAATAAGCTAGACTAGAAAACTGGTAGCAATTCTGAATTCTGTGCTGCCTCAACAGGTAGCGAGTTTCTTATCAGAAGAAATCTTCAAATATTTCTGGAGGTGGCCTAATTGACCTTTGGGATTCCTTCCATAGATCCTACCCTATGGAAGGTCAGTGTCCTAGCTCTGTAAATCCATATAATCTATGGGAGATGACAGAACAGGGACTTTTAATTCATTGATTATAGGACTGGCACCTAGGATTGGGTGAGTTCAGTGGGAACCCATCCTGGTCCTGATGGAGTTTTACAGCCAAAGCCCACTGATCTATCTCCCAAACATACCTACATAGAAGATGTCAGCCTCAAACCAAAACCTGAGGGAAAACACAGCTTCCACACGCACAGAGATGACAGCCACAGTTGCACAGATGGCACCATTGTTTGCCTACACTGAGACAAACACTTGAGACAGGCAGGTTGAAGAAATACGACCCGGTATCTATCCTATCTTTGCACTCCCTTGGCCTGCCCCCCACCCGAGTTGTCCTTAAACAGGAATGGATCTCTGAGACAGACTATCTTGGTGGATATGGGAAGAAGCAGATGGAAAATGCCCTCAGCTGGAGAATTTGGCATCTTTCCCCCATCTTTTAATGACAGGCAAAACTCACTAATTCAGATTAATTAGAGGAAAGAGGTGACCTGATAACTGAGGGAAGAATCAGGTGAGTTGGATTTTGGTCCAGACTCTAACACCAACTAGCTGAATGACCTTGGGCAAGTTACTTAACCTCCCTCAGCTTCCACTGGCCCCTTCTGTAAAAGGAGGGGGGTAGAACTGGATACTATAGCTCTGAAGTGCCCTCCTACTCAGGTGTTCTTCATCTTAAGGTCCCTCATAGTTTGGACATTTCATATTCTAAGGTCTAATTTTGATGTTCTATGTTTAAGGTCCCTCCCAGTTCTGACATTCTGTGTTCTAAGGACCCTCCCAGCACTGACATTCTGGGTTCTAAGGACCCTCCCAGCTTCTACATTCCCTGTCCTAAGGGTCCTCCCAGCTCAGATACTCTCTGATCCAAGGTCCTCCCAGCTCTGCCATCCAGTGTTCCAAGGGCCTTCTCTCTCTGACATTTTACATTCTAATTACCTTTCTAACTCTGCTGTTTTATGTCCTGAGCTGCCTTCCAGATCTTACTATGTTCTAAGATCACCTTTCATCCCTGACTTCATACGTCTTCAGAGAGCTTATAGTGTTAATATTCTTTGAGTCTAGTAAAAAGTCTGAATCATAAATTATTGTTCAAGATATACAGTTTATTATTTCAAGTCCATAAACTAACAAGCTAAGCTACCCAAGGATTGTCAAATAGAGGTTTCTTAGGGAACCTATTTTAATGACTAGACCAGAATGTATTATTTTAATTAGCACATCAGTCGTATGTCAGCGGATACTTCTGAAATGCTTGCTGCTACTAGAAAACAGTTTGTTTCCTCCAGTGGTTTGCTATTCCTCCAGTAATCTTGTTTGTGCTATTAATATCAATTTGCTTAGCCAGGCCTTTCTGCAGAGAGTGCAAAGGTGAGCCGTTCAACCCATCTCCCCTCTGAACGAACACAGATTCTGATTTTGTGGGATCGAAATTAATGAGCTTCACTGTTCCCCATTACCTTTGCTAATGGAGGGCACCATCCATCAGTGAGCATTTATGAAGGGCCTACTATATATGGGTTTGAGGAATACAAAGACAAAAATGAAACAGACCTGCCCTCAAGAGGCTTACATTCTGCTAAGGAAGTGGGGATATAACAAACATGTAGATAAATACAGGATATATACAAGGTAAACACAAATCAATTTGGAGTGGCTGGAGCAATACAACCAGAGGAACTCAGTACAGGTCTCCTGCAGGAGGTGGGATTTAAGCCAAATCTTAAAAGGAACTAGGGATCGCAAGAGGCAAAGTCAAGGAGGGAGAACATTCCAGTAATGAGGGATAGCTTTTGCAGATGCATGGAGATAGGAGAAGAAATGTTGTATTGAGAAAAGCGGGAGAGTAATGTGTCATCATCACCCCACAGAAGGCAGAAGGTATTTGTAGGCAGAAATGTAGGTGGAGAGAAGACTAGTCCTAGGTGGCGCCATGGTGGATAGAGCACTGGGCCCAGAGTCTGGAAGACCTGAGTTCAAATGTAGCTTCGGACACTTACTAACTGGGTGACCCCGGGCAAGTCACTTAACCCTGTTTGCTACAGTTTCCTCATCTGTCAAATAGAGAAGAAAATGGCAAACCACTCCAGTACCTTTTCCAAGAAAACCCCAAATGGAGTCATGAAGAGTCAACTAAAGAACAACAAAAACAACAAGGAGAACTCACAGCCAGATAAGAATTCACATTTCTAGAATACTTCAAGTTTTATGAAGCGCTCTCCTCACAGCAAGCCTGTGGGGCAGGTAGCATACTTATTATCCCCATCATACGGATGAGGCAACTAAGACTCTGAGAAGTTAACTATGCTCCCTTCCCAGCCCATGATCACACAACCAGGAAGCATTTGAGACAAGACTTGAATCCAAGTGGCTGGGGTTTCTTTCCCCTTTGCACCTCCTCATTTTAGCAAATCCTTAGCTTCCATAATGGGAGCCCTTTAAAATTTTTAATAGTATTTTTTCCCAATTACATATCAACACAATTTTTAACATTCATTTCTTACAAGATTTTGAGTTCTAAATTTTACTTCCTTCCTCCCCTCTTCTGAAAATGGTAGGCATTTTAGTATAGGTTATACACGTACTGTCATATAAAACATATTTTCATATTAGTCATAGTTGTGAAAGAAGAAACAGATCAAAAGGGAAAAAAACACAAAAAAGAACGAAGTGAAAAAATGTGCTTTGATCTGCATTCAGAATCCATCAGTTCTTTATCTGGATATGGATGGCATTTTTCTTCGTGAGTCCTTTATACTTGTCTTGGATCATTTTGTTGCTAAAAACAGCTGGGTCATTCATGGTTGGTCATCATACAATGTTGCTGATGCTGTGTATATTTTCCTGTTTCTGCTCATTTCACTTTGAACCAGTTCATATAAGTCTTTCCAGGTTTTTCTGAAATCTGCCTGTTTATTATTTCTTATTGCACAATAGTATTCCATTACATTCATATACCACAACTTGTTCAGTCATTCCTCACTTGATGGGCATCCCCTCAATTTCCAATTCTTTGCCACCACAAAAGGGCTGCTATAAATAGTTTTGCACATGTAGGTCCTTTTCCCTTTTTCATGATCTCTTTGGGATACAGACCTAATAATGGTATTGTTGGATCAAAGGCTGTGCACGGTTTGGTTGCCCTTTGAGAAAGTTCCAAATTGCTCTCCAGAATGGTTGCATCAGTTCACAACTCCACCAACAGTGTATCAATGTCCCAATTTTTCTACATCCTCTCCAACATTTATCATTTTCCTTTTTTATCATATTAGCCAATCTGATCATTGTGAGGTGGTACCTCAGAGTTGTTTTAATTTGCATTTCTCTAATCAGTAGTGATTTAGAGCATGTCTTCATATGCCTATAAGTTGCTTTGATTTCTTCATCTGAAAACTGCCTGTTCATATCCTTTGACCATTTATCAATTGGGGAATGACTTATAATCTCATAAATTTGACTCAGTTCTCTACATATTTGAGAAATGAGGCCTTCATCAAAAAAACGTGCTATAAAGGTTGTTTCCCAGCTTTCTGCTTTCCTTCTACTCTCAGTTGCAATGGTTTTGTTTATGCAAAAGCTGTTTATTTTAATATAATCAAAATTATCTATTTTACACTTTGCAATGCTCTCTATTTCCTGTTTAGTCATGAATTCTTCCCTTCTTCATAGATGTGACACATAGACTATTCCTTGCTCTTCTGATTTGCTTATGGTATCACCTTTTATGTCTAAATCCTGTGCCCATTTTGACCTTGTCTTGGTATATGATGTGAAATGTTGGTTTATACATAGTTTGTGCCCCATTGTTTTTCAGTTTTCCCAGCAGTTTTTGTCAAATAGTGAGTTCTTATCCTAAAGGCTGGGGTCTTTGGGTTTATCAAACACTTGGTTATTATGGTCATTGACTACTGTGTCGTGTGTACCTAACCTATTCCACTGATCCATTGCTCTATTTCTTAGCCAGTACCAGATAGTTCTGATGATTACTCCTTTATAGTATCGTTTGAGATCTGGTATGTCTAGGCCACCTTCCTTTGTACTTTTTTCCTTAATCCCCTTGATATTCTTGACCTTTTGTTCTTCCAGAGAAATTTTGTTGTTATTTTTTTCTAGCTCTATCAAATAATTTTTTGGTAGTTTGATTGCTATGGCCATAAAGGAAGCCCTTTAACACTCACTGGACTGAGAGCTCCTACTGAATTTAAGGAATTCCCTCCTCTCCTCCCCTTTCACTAACCAGGCATATATTTTTTAAGGGCAAAAAGTGGGATAATGAGTGATTTTCATAAGTATATTAAGGGGACACAATGTGATGTAGTAAATTGTGTATTTGATTCAGAGTCAGAGGCTTCAGGTTTGAATCTCAGCTATGTGATCTTGAGTAGTGACTTAATTTCTCTGGGCCTCAGTTTTACCATCTGTAAAAATGAGGGGGTTGGATTAGAAGGTTTTTAAAGTCTTCTCCATTACTAGATTCCTCCATGCTTTAGGACTGGCCTTGGTGTCAGAAGTCTAGAATATGAGTCTGGGCATTGACAGTTACTGGCTATGTGTCCCTAAGCAGGTCCCTTAAGCCTCTCTGGGCCTCAATGTCCTCATCTGCAAAATGAGAATAATAAGACATATATCACTAAGCAGCTACATGGTGCAGTTGTTAGAGTGATGGTCTTGGAGTCAATGAGACCTGTGGTCAAATCCTGCCTCAGCTACTAAGTAGCTATGTAACCCTGGGCAAAACACTTAACCTGCCTCAGTCATCTCATCTGTAAACTGGGGATAATACCTACCTCACCAGGTTGTCATGAGGATGACATGAGCTAACACAAAGACCTTTGCAAACCTTAAAGTGCTATGTGAATGCAATATTATCATCCCTGTCACCCCTGGGCTGCTGTGTTACAGGCCTGTGGGCCGTGAGCATGATTGCTATTACCCGGTGCCTTGAACTTTGCAAAGGAGGGCTTCCTGATAGAGTAGAAGTCTAAGTCCTGCAAGGCTGACAACTTGGCAGCTGCTGAGGAATGAGGAGTTACCCAAGCACTGAACAAGAGAAGGAGGCAGACAGGAGAATGAGACAAGTGACCCTGAGCTCAGACCTCCAGGCAGCTCTCTGAAAGATGCCAACCTGTAACGGTAGAGGGACTTTTCCTCACCTGAGAGTCACCTGCACTAATATAATCATAGATCTAGTCCCCATCTCTGTCCCTCTTCACTTCAAAGAGTTCTTGTAAGGCTTGGGTCAGGTCATGTATGGACATCATTTTATAAATGCCAGTTATTATTGTCACAAGCCACACACACCATCCTCCAGCTCCAGGGAAATGCAGCCTCCTTCAGGGGAGGTCCTGCCATATTTTCTCTCTGTTTCCCTCAGCACAATGCCTTGCGCTGTTTTTTGTTTGTTTTTTTTCCCTTCTGTTCTGGTGATGTCATCAGTGGAAATCTCAAGAGTATATGCCGTGGAATCAGGTAGACCTGAGTCTCTACTCTGACTTTAACACATGCTGTGTGACCTTGGGCAATTCACTTGTAACCTCTCAGGGCTCCTGGAAAACTCCCTACAGCTATAAGGTGCAGAGTTCGTTACTTCGTACTCCTTACCCTACTTCAATAACAGGGCTATTTTTCTTTTTTTTTTTAATTCCAGTGTGGAAGTGCCTTCTATCAACAACTCCTTGAAAACTTAAAACCTTGGGGATTTGCCTGGGATACTATGAGGTTAAATGATTAGCCCATGGACATATAGCTAGGAGGTCTTGGGCTTTCAAGGTTGGGCCCTCTATCCACTACACCCCATAGTAGGTACTTAATTAATGTATGCAGAATGAATGAGCAAAGAGTAATCAGTGGTTGGATCAGTGATTCAAACTTTAATTAACCTTGGATCCAGGAACCACACAATCTCCTTTCTCGTGAATGTTTTAAGAAAGTAGAAGAGGAGAGCTAATTAACCCTGACCCAGAAAGAGAAACCAAGGCCTAGGAACATGGTGCCCCTCCCCAGGATGTGGTAACAGAGCTTGGGTCCCTCACCTGTCACTCCGTTCTGCCCCACCCACTCTTCTTTCCATTCCCTCCATAACCCTTCTTTGTGTGTATCCATCACTTCCTTCCTCCCAAGATGCTAAAACTCAAGTTTGATTTTTAAAAGAGTTGTAGAAAAACAAATTTTACTCTATTTTGAGTACCTCTCTGGCTCTCCAAGCATCAGACGCCAGGAGGAGGCCCTGAAGCCATCTCAGGAGCTGGGGAGCAAATGAGAAGTGTTCCCTGAAGCTCCTCTGACACAGCTGTTGCCCATCCAGCTCTGGCAATCTGGTGGTGGTATCTCATTGCCCTGAGCATTCCCTGGTCAATACCTTGGGTATCACCCCCTCCTTCTGAGGTCTTGCCCTTGTGTGTTTGAGCCTCTTCATGGCACAGAGAATCTCCTTTCCCTCATCTTCAGCATCTGATACCTCTGCAAGCATGCCCCCATTTAATCTCTTCTTGCCTAACGAATGCCAACTTAATTATCCTCGCCTTGCCTTCTAACTCCAGCCCTGAGACTCTTTATCTTTGCAATTACCCTCTACGGCACCTTTTCCCATTCCTCATTATCTCTTCTAAAAGATGGTATAGCCAAGGCCTCATGGCAGTCCCTCCTAAGCTGCTGTATGGTGCCAAGGATCCCTATCAGCTGTCAGCCCTAACCATGCTCCATTATCAATCTAGGCCTTTGGACCCCACCAAGCTTCAGGAACTTGTTTGGACTTTGAAGCCTAGACTGTAGAAATAGCCCTGGGCAGGACTCAGAAGAATTCAAGAATTCTAGAAAGTAGAGGTCAAATAGAGCTTAGAGCAAGGAATATCAGAACTGGAAGTGATCTTAAATCTGAGATTCTTAACTTGGAATCTAGGAACCTGAGTTTTTTTTTTAAATACATTGATAATTTTATTTTAATAAATCAGTTTCCTTTGAAAGCTTATATGTTTTATTTTCTTCATAAAAAATATTATTCCAAGAAAGGGTCTGTCTGTAGGTTTCATTAGACACTGCCAAAAGGGTCCATGATTTAAAAAAAAAAAGCTTAAGAACTCTTACCTTAGAATAAGAAATAGCAAAACTGGAAATATCCTTAGAACAAAGAAGGTCACAACTGAAAGTCCTTTTAGAACAGAGAATGTCAGAACTGGAAGGGATCTTAGACCAGAGAATGTCAGAGCTGGGAGGGCCCTTAGGATACAGAATGTGAGGTCTGGGAAGGGCCTTAGAACATGGAATGTCAAAGATGAGAGAACCCTTAGAACACAGAATGTCAAATCTGGGAGGGACGTTAGAATACAGAAGGTCAGAACTTGGAGAAATCTTAGAAAAGACGGTCAGAGGTAGAAGGATAGGACACAGAATACCAGAATTAAAGGGGGTTTTTACATATTACTTGTGGCCTAAATTTTCTCTTGTGCAGAACTGTCAGAGTTGGAAGGCTCCTTACAACATAATTCCTGGCCTAGCATCTTCATCTGTAAAATGAGGTCTTGGGACCACACACAGTCCCTTCCATCTCTAAAAGCCTACTAGATGCCTTTTGATCTTCTGCCCGTATACCAAGGTCAGTTCAGTTCAATCCAGCAGACTTTGATGGGCAGCTCTCGGTCAGCAGAATACTGTGGTTATCACTGGAAAAGCTATGATATTAGACAGAGGTTCTTCTGGAGGCACGGGTTGGACTAGATGCCCTCTGAGCTCTCTTCAAACACGGTGAGAGACTGAAATCCTGTGATCACAGGTTATCTTCCCCAGAAGGTCACTGCCCAAGGCTGATTTTGTGAGATTTGGACGCTGCAACCTGGAGACATCTGGTGTTCAGGGCTCTGTTTATAGCCCTGCTGCACCATTTGGAAACATAGGCGAGTCTCTTTTCAGATGAAAGCTACTTCTCTCCCTGCCTGTGAAAGGATCGCTTTGTCCCTCCACCAGCCCATCCCGGTCTGCCTCTGGCAAATCTGCTGCTGCTGCTTCTGTGGCAGCATCCCCCTTCCACAGTGACCAGCAATGATGCCATCTCACAGATGAAGTCATTGGCTTTCGGCCCTTTGTTTTCATGGAGCTGGGACAGTGGAGGAGCCTGACAGTGACTTTCCAAGGAAGAGCAAGAAGCAGTTAGCTCAAGGGAAAAAAGGAATACGGGTCATCTTCCTTAAGCTGCTTTAACCAAACTGGCCTCAGTTGGAACCTCTTCTGCCCTACGAACTCTGATTTCTTTCTTCTATCACCCTAGTGATGCCGAACCCTGAAAATGAAATGCTATTAGTTTGCCGTGACTTCCTCTCAGTGAACCCATGCTGAATCCTGGTGACCACCACTTCCTCTTCTTAGTGATGACAAACTGTCTTTATAAAAATTTATTCTAGACTGTTACTATAGTCAACAAACATTTATTTAGTGCCTGATATGTGCTGGACACTGAGCTAAGTACTAGAATTGCAAAGAAAGATAAAAGACAGTCCGTACCCCTCAAGGAGCTCACTATCTAATGGGGGAGACATTGTAAACAGCTATGTACAGACAAACTATATATAGGATAAATTGAAAATAATTAACAGACGGAAGTCACTAATAATAATAGCTAACATTTATGTAATGCTTAGTATGTGTCGGGCACTGTTCTAAACATTTAATTATTATCTCATTTGGTCCTTACCACAACCCTGGGAGGTAGGTGATATTATTAATCCCCATTTTACAGATAAGGCAAACAAAGGTTAAATGACCCACTAGAATTAAGGGGAATAGAGAAAGGCTTTCTAGAGAAGGTGAGATTTTGGCTGGACCTTGAAGGAACCCAGGGAAGCCAAGAGGCAGAGATGAAAAGAGAAAGCATTCTAAGCATGGGAGACAGCCAGAGAAAATAAATGTCCAGGGTCAGGAGATTCAAGGAACAGCCAGGAGGCCAGTATGACTGGATTGAACAATATTGGAGAGGTAGAAGAAGACTGGAAAGGTGAGACAGGGGGCATTTTAAAGGGCTTTAAATACAAAACAGAAGATTTTGCATTTGATGCTAGAAGTGATAGGGTGCCACTGGAGTTTGAGCAGGGGAGTGACATGGTCAGGCATGCATTTTAGGAAAATCACTTTGGTGACTGAATGTAGGATGGACTGGAGCGGAGAGACTTGAGGCAGGCAGACATCAACCCCAATGGGTTACTACAATAGAGCAAACGTGAAGCAATGAGGGCTTGCACCAGAGTGGTGGTGAAGTTAGAGGAGAGAAGGGGGCATATATGAGAAATGTTAGGAAGGTAAAATCAACAGGCCTTGGAAAGAGAATGATGAGTCAAGGGTAAGCCCAGATTGTGCACCTAACTAACTGGGAGCATGATGGTACCTTCAAGAGTAATGGGAAAATTAAGAAGCAGCAGAGTTTTGGAGAGAAAGAAAATGAATTCAGTTTTATACATGTTGAGTTTAGGATGTCTGCAGGACATCCAGCTTGAGCTGTCCAATAGGCAGCTGGAGATACAAGTCTGGAGGTCAGCAGAGAGGGCAGGGATGGATGAATAGATTGGAGAATCATCAGCAGAGGGGTGATAATTGAATCCTTGGGAGATGATGAGATCAGAAGGTGAAGTAGTATAGAGAGAGAAGAGAAGAGAACCTAGAGAAGAGCCCTGTGGGATACCCACAGTTAGTGGGGGTGACCTGGTTGAAGAGCCATCTAAGGAAACTGAGGAGGAGAAGTCAGATAGGTAGGAGGAAAACCAAGAGAAGGTAATGTCCCACATCCTAGAGAGAAGAGAGTATCAAGGATAAAACGGTGGTTGATAATACTAAAAGCTGTCTTTGTTGTTTGACCTTTGTTCTTGAAGAGGACCATGACGTCAGGGAGATGATGCCATGACTTGAAAGTGAATTGGATTGAAGTGAGGGAGGGCTGTGCAAAGTCACCAGCCTCACTATCTCCTTCAGAGCCATCTGGGTCCAGTGGCCAGATACAGATCAGGACGACTGGAGGTAACCCTGATGCAGTGGGAGATCTTGGCCCTTTCAAGCCAAGGTCTTTCCCAGGTCGCAGTTTGACTGAGGTGACACCTATTCAGTGATTAAGGATAGGAAGCAAGGATAAAAGGGTGGTTGATAATGTCAAAAGCTAGAGATGACAAGGATGAAGATTGAAAAATGGCTAGTGGATCTGGCAAGTAAGATTGTTAGTAACTTTGGAGACAGCAGTTTTGATTGAATTATGAGGTCAGAAGCCAGACTGTAGAGAGTTTAAAAAAAATAGTCAGAGCAAAAGAAGTGGGGCCATCTATCTGCCTGCTCGAGGACTTTAGCCACAAAAGAAAGTAGAGTATTGGATGATAACTCAATGTCAGGCTCATAGGTATCTCCTGAACCTATTTTTCAGCCCTTCTTGAAAACCAGTACCCCCTTTATGCATTTCACACATTCTCTGTGACTCTTCAAAAGATAGCAGCAGTAGCTCTTTGAGGGACATACAATATCATTTCTGTCATTCATCTGATCTAGCTTTAATAATCCAGTTAAAAATGAAAGAAAAAAGTTTTGATTCTGAGCATAATAGGGATAAGGAAGGAATTTCATAGACTCTTTGATCTGATGTGTCTTTTTAATAGAAAAATGGGAAGATGCATATTGGGTGACAAGGTAATATGAGCACCCTAGTTGAAACATTTCCTGCCATTTGTGGCTCCAGTCAATAAATCAATCAATGGACCCACTCATTGATAAATGATTGTTCAATTTGAATTGCATTGAACTGAAATATAATCTAACTGAAATCTATCTTCATGCAACTTCCATCCATTGTCTCCAGTTCTGTCCTCAGGAATAATGCTAGAGATTCAATCCTTCCTCTCTGTGGAAGTGGAAAGACTGCTTCAGTTCACCAGTCTTCTCTTCCCCTGGCTGATCCTGAACTGATTTCCAGTTCCTTCACCTGATGCTCCTATCTCGGAGACTCAGCTGCCCAAGAGGTGTTCTGCTCATCCCTCTCTGGGTGTCTCTGAACCTTAAGTTAACCAAGAAAGTAGCAGGAGTGCCAGCCTACTTCATTGGAGTTTCTCTCTCATTTTCCTGCCTTTTAATGGATTTAATAGCCCAAGTTGGAAAAGTAAGAGGTGGGCTCTCACGGCCAACACTCGGCCTCTCCCAGCACGCCATAGAACAGAGGGCTATAGGGGTAGAAGGAGTCTTAGAGATCATCTAGTCCAACTACCACATTGAGAGGCAGTGTAGTGTGGTGGGTTGAGCATTACAGCGAGAGTCAGTAAAATCATGATTCTATATAAATCCGACATATACAACACTATATAATGCCAGCTATAATTATGAGGGAAGCAGACCTAGAGAGACCAAGTGATTTGCTCAAAGTCACACAGAGAAGGAATTTGAACTGTTGACTCGAAATCTGTGCCACCAAGCTGTGTTCAGTCAATACCTCCTCAAGTTGAAGGATCCTCTGCCTTCTTATTTCTATTTTGACCCACAAAAGCAGGGCGAGGGAGGGAATGATGGAAACCCAATTGGCAAATCATGTCTCTTTCCCAGAGCTCTTCTTTTGTCCCCTAGGTCCCTGGCTGTGGCTGCCTTTCTGTCCCTTCCTTGTCTCATTCCTCACCATACCCAAGGAAAGGGAAAGCTGCTCTGCTAAGACCTGGCTCTGAAGCCAGGGTCTTACGAAAGACAATCTGCTTTCATCTCACTTGGGGAGGTAGGAAGATGAGGCACAGGGTACCCTGGAATCTCTTTCTTTCTCAGTTCAATTTGTACAAATCAGACCTTTCCCAGGCCTTTCTGAACTCTGCCGGCATTCCCTTCACTGTGCACTTGCTTAAATGCTACTTTAAAAGTGTTCTTATGCCTTGCTCATACGTTTGTATCCAATATACTTCCTCACCCTGGAGGTTCGCTGAAGGCAGAGATTGTCAATACTGGGGGCTCCCTGAGGTCACGGCCTGTGGATCTCCCTTGTCCCCTTAATATGATTATAAATTTAAAGCACAAAAGGACTTTAGAGATGCTTTAGTCCAATGCCCTTATTTTACAGCTGAGGAAACTGAGGCCCAGAGGAGTCATAGGAGCATAGGATTACAGGCCCCTAACGGGGACCTCAGAGTCCATCTAGTCCAACTCCTTCATCTTACATGAGGGAATTGAGGCCCAGAGAAGTTCGGAATCTGCCCAAGATTACACAGGTGTAAACTACAGAGTCAGAATTAGAACTCAGATCTTCCAACTCCTAAACTGATAGACCTTTCCATTTTGTCACACTTTGACAGGGAATAAGAACTCCCTGAGGGTATGGGCAATGTCTCCCCCTTATGAGACTGAGGGAGAGGGTGGGGGTAGACTCCCCAAGGGTGGAGACTTTGTTCCTTCTTCCTCTGGGTTTTCTGCATGGGGTTGAATGGCAGACTGAGTGATAAGCTTCGAGTCATAAACTAATTAAAATACTTTCCAAAGTAATAAAACCAAATATAATTAGAGCATTTTAATTATCCTTCGCAGTGGAAGGAATGTCCCCAAAATGGCTTTTGTCTGTGCCCTCAAGGTCAATAAACTGAGATATTTTCCAACAAGGGTCTTCCAGAAACATGGTTATAATCAAAATTTTGGACCTAGAAAGAATTTAAGAACATAGAAGATCTGGAGTTTAGGGAAAGATTTAGAATGTCAGAGTGGTGAGGGCACCTGGAACACAAAATGTCAGGGTGGGGAGGGCCCTTAAAACACAGAATAGAGGCAGCTAGGTGGTGCAATGGATAGAGCACCAGCCCTGGAGTCAGGAAGACCTAAGTTCAAATCTGACCTCAGACACTTACTAGCTGTGTGACTCTGGGCAAGTCACTTAACCCCAATTGCCTAAAAAATAATAATAATTAAAAAAAACATATAGAATATCAGAGCTGGGAGGGACCTCAGAACACAGAATGTCAGGGGTAGTAGGAATCTTAGAACAGAGAATGTCAGAGCTGGCAGGCCCTGAGACAAAATTTTAGAGTCAGAGAGGATTTTTGAACATAGAATGTTAGAGTTATAAGTGATCTTAGAACATGCAGTTTTAGAATGTTAGAAAATAGAACATGAGGAACCTTCCTAGCTCTAACATTCAGTGTTTTAAGATCTCGCACACCTCTGAACGTCTCTGTTCTAAGAGTCCTTCCCGGTCTTCGGTTCCATAATACCCTGGTCCTTCAACAGCGCTACATACAGGCAGGAAAGAGCCCATGTACAAATGATTGGAGGAGGCCTACAGAGCCCTGCTAAATGCCCACCGAATGAGTTTCTCCATTCTGCATTCTGATCTAAATTTAGGCCGGGACAGCACTGGAAAGAGGCATGCTTCCTTCAGAAATTGGGCCACTGCCCACAGCGGGCAAGATGGTTTGGAAACAGCCCTTGACCCTGCCCTCCCTCAGAGCTGATCTCCAAAGCTCTCCCCAATTAGATACCAGCAGGTTCCGCTACCCATTGGGGAGGTCTCAAGGAGGGGCTCAATTAAGAAGATTGAAAAGTCTTTTAATGCCCCAAAGGAAAGCACTCCCTCTGCACAGGCCAATTTGTTGGGTTATGCAGCTCCTTCTTGGGTAAAATAGAGCTAGGGCTAGAAGAGACCTTAGCAGGAGTGGGAACCTGCAGCCTCGAGGCCACATGTGGCCCTCTAGGTCCTCAAGTGCGGCCCTTTCACTGGATTCTGTCAAAGGGCCACATTTGAGGACCTAGAGGGCTACATGTGACCTCCAGGCCGCAGGTTCCCCACCCCTACCTTAGAGGCTATTTAGACCCCCTCCTCAAATTTTTACAGACAAAGAAAATAAAGAATCCCAGAGAAATTAAGTAATTGGCCAAAGGTCACCCAGGCAGTAGAGGCAGGCCTCCAAGGTCTATTCCTCCTCCATGTTTGTTTGTTTTTTTCCCCACCTTACCACACTACTTTGATCCTAGTGAATCGTCCTCAGCTAATGGAGAGACCATGGAGTGGTTAGATTACATACTTCACAAGGACCCCTTTGGGAAAGTACTTTGTAAACCTCAAAGCACAATATGGTTCACCCTTTTGGTTTCTTTAGTGTCTTTGTCTTGGTAACGCCAACAGTGCCTAGCATACAGTGGGTGCTTAAGAAATGCTTGTTGATTGATTGCAAGGCATTCCCAGTGTGGAAAATTCCTCCAGCAATGTAGATCAGCAACCCATTTATAATTTGTAGTCTGAAAAAGCTGTCACCACCATTGAAAGGTTCAATGGTTTACCCAACATCATAAAGCTAGTACAAAAATATACACATATATGTACATATGTATACATATATGTGCATGTATATGTATGTATGTGTGTATATATGTATATGTGTACATATATATAGATATCTCCTTTCCTGTCCCCCTCTTCCCTCTCCTCCTTCTTTTCTCTCTCTCCTTTCCCTTCCTCCTTCTTCTTTTCTCTCTTTCTCTCCCTTCCTCTCTGTCTCTCTCTCCCTCTCTCTCTCCCTCTCTCTCTCCCTCTCTCTCTCTCTCTCTGTATATACATATATATACATACACAAACATATATATCTACATATGTGTATGTATGTGTCAGAGAAAGGATTCATATCCAGATTTTCCTGACTCCAAAGTTACTGGGCTATACTGTACTATGTAAATATAACTTGTTTTCAATAAAAATAATAACACTCAGACTTATTTAGTATCTTTCAGATTGGTGAGGTGGGTACTGCAAGCATTATTATTCTCATTTAATAGAAAAGGAAACTGAGGCTCAAAGACAAATGAGAAGAAATGGGAGAAATGAGCCTTGAATCCCAGGCTTCCTCAGCTCAGGGAAGAGGAAAGATTGAGCTAAGCCCCTGAGGACGGGAGGATTGAAGGATAGGTGGAAAGGAAGAAGAAGGGCACAGCGCTTGGGGGTAGAATATGAGTGAAAACCAGGAGAGAGGAACAATTCTGATTCACTGGGAATCATTCCAAGAGGTTGGGGTGGGAATGGAAGAGATAAAAGGAGGGACAGAACCCAGAGTCCCCAGAGTGTTCACATACTTCATATTCTAAAAATTCAAGAATCCCAGGGAAAAGAAGGGCCCGCAGAGGTCAAATCTATGCCTCCAGGCAGGACAACACAGACAGATGGTCGTGTCAGGTGCTGTCTTGGCTGGTGGATGTTGTAGCCCTCACTGTAACAGGAAACCTCTCCAAGAAGGCACATAGATGGAAGTCAATCCAACCCCATGTGTTCCACAGGGAAGGGGGTTTGAGGGCAAATCTGGAAGGATGCTGGGAGGTTATGGATAGTAGGTTTTTGGATTGGTCTGAGAAAGCCACAGCTCTCAGATGTCCTAGAATTAAGCACTTATAGACCATCTTATTGAACTGCCTCAAATTACAGAGGAGGAAACTGAGGCTTAGAGAGAGGGAAAGTGACTTGCCCAAGATCACACAGGCAGCAAATGGCAGAGCCCCAATTCCATACCAATTCTAAAGTGCTCTTTCCACTGTCTTTTCCTGAGCACAGGAGATTATCTGGGACTCAATCACCTGGTGCTGGTCAGGATAAAATTATCTTCGTGACTTTATACCATGGTAAAACTTAAAACTAGAGGAGACTTCAGTAGCTGCCATCCAGTACAAATCCTAAACAGACCCTTCATTTTACAGAGAGGGAAACAGGTCCACAAAGGATGTTGTGACTTTCACAGAATTTGAATTGGAACTACTGCAATTCTGCAATAGTAATCCCCTCTACCTACAATGTCCCTGATGGGTGGTCATCTAGCCTTCCCTTAAAGGCCTCCAAGTGGGGGATGGGGCCTAGGCTCAAGTAAGACTTAACACAATGGAGTCAGGATGCAGCATAAAGAGGGATAGCTTGGGAGTCAAAGAACCCAAGTTCAAATCTCTGCTCTGCCTCTATTTTGGTGCCCTTGGGCAAATAACTGCTTCTCTCTGAGCCTCATTTCCCCCATATATAAAAAGGAGGCATTGAGACAGATAGCCTTTAAGGTCCCTTCCAGCTCTAGAGATACCAATCAATCCACAAACATGAATTATCTATAATCCTGTGGTCTCCACATGGATCAGGGGCAGTCCAATGTAGTGGATAGTGTAATTCAGGAAACATGCGTTCTAAATCTGTCCCTAGCTATTATTATTATTAATAGCTAGTATTTATTTATCACTTAGAAGCTTGCAAAGTGCTTTACAAATATTATCTCATTGCTTACCATCTTGGGGGGGTGGGGGGGAGGGGGAATGAAAAAAATGTTGAAACTAAAAAAAATGTTGAAAATTGTTTTAACATATAATTGAGGGAAAAATAAAATAGTGTTAAAAAAACAACAACTATTATCTTGTTTGAACCTCACAACAACCCAGAGAGGTAGGTGCTATTATTATCCCCATTTCACAGATGAAGAAATTGAGACAGAGGTTAAGTGACTTGCTCAAGGTCGCACAGTTAATATGTGTCTGAGGCTGAATTTGAACTCTAGTCTCCTTGACTCTAAGCCTTTCACTCTAACCGCTGTGCAACTTGTGTTTGAATGGAGACAGGGAAAGAGGTGGAGGAGGGGGAGAGCCAGAGAGGTGCTGCCAGAGAATTTTCAGTCATATAACTTCTCTAATGCTCAGTTTCCCCCTCTATACAATGGGGCTAATGATAAGACCTACCTTATAGATTTGTTGTAAGGACCAAATGAGATAATGTATGTGAAGTGCTTCATGAACCTCTAAGCGATAAATAAATGCTATCTATTATAGTATTAGTATAGGGGTTGGTACCAGATCTCTGAGTTCATTGGCATAGGGAACTCCCAGATGATGAAACTCCCTCTAACAGTGCCCTCCCCAAGCCTTCAAACTCAGGCCAACATGTTTATTGACTGTCTGACTGACTGTACCATGCTACCTCTGAGGTTTTTCAAGGATAGAAATTGTGCTTTCCACATGGGTACCTAAGCCCAGGGTTAGGGTGATTGGAATTCAGTATAGAGTTGGGAAGTTGAACCTCCAGTATTTGCTTTCTCTGGAGCTGTGATATCATTTATACAGGGAGATCTGAAGAGGGAGCTGCCTTTCCCAGAGCAGATCAGTCCCTGCTTGGTAACTTTAAGTCTTAGAGAGCATCCAGGTGGCCCAAAGGGTGGGGCCGCTTGCCCCCAGCCATGGCCATGGATCGAGGGTGCATCCAAGGCAGGGATGCTGACTCCCATAGCAGGTGCTCTGCCTCCTTCCTCACACTGGGTTCTCCAGTCTCGGACCTGCTCTCTCACGCCAGGCATCGCGCCTTTGCAGAATTCATCCTCAGCTCCATCAAAATGCACCCCTTTTTGCATCCCTTGGTGGGAGGGGGAGGTTGGGAGCCACAGGGGCCTGTGTGCCTAGACTTCAAGTCCCTAAACAGTAACTGAGCTCTCCTCCTCCCCAGAGGTCCATCACCAAGATGCGGGG
Source organism: Vombatus ursinus (assembly GCF_900497805.2). Taxonomy (NCBI): domain Eukaryota; kingdom Metazoa; phylum Chordata; class Mammalia; order Diprotodontia; family Vombatidae; genus Vombatus; species Vombatus ursinus. Next base: position 6,004,512 of record NW_020954662.1, on the reverse strand, counting down.
CCATCCCCCCCGTCTCCTTCCCCTTTCCAGACTGTCCTCTAGCAGCATCTCCCTGGCTCTCCCCCTCCCCGACCTCTCTCCTGCTTCTCCACTCAGACACAGGCAGCTCAGTAATATTGGATTAGCCCACTTTCTTGAAAGCTGGTTTTTGATTTGCATAATCTCCCCCTCTCAGAGCTGATGGGGCCCTCGGTGATAAGCTCCCGGGCCAGGGCAGTCAAGCAAATTATACTCTTCATTCTCAACAGCCATAGAGAAAAGGGGCTGGGGGAGGGGAGTGAAGAGAGTTTTGTTTTGTTTTGTTTTAGAAAAGTCAAGAACATTACTTGGATCTCCCACAATCCCCCTGAGCCACTAATACCAGTTCATTCTTTCTTGGTACCTAAGAAAGCTCATTTCCTGGGATGAGTCTCCCCCAAATCTCAATTGAAAGGATGAATCTTAATCATGAACTTCCAGACCATAGTTAAAGATGGAAATGAATGGCCTTGGAAAGGAATCAAAATCTTACAATTTGATTTTTTTTAACTTTTTAGTATCATATGTTTTAACATCATCTTCACCTTCCAATATATCTTTCTGCTCATCCCCACCCAGAAAACCAGCCCTTACAACAAATAACAACAAAGAGATGCGTGGAGGGAATCAGGGAAGTAAAGTTAACCAGCACAACCATGTAGATAACATATGCCGTACTCTGCGCCCAGAGTGCCCCACCTCTGTCATGAAGGCAGGGAGGTGAATCATCTCATCTCTTCTTCAGGGCTCAGTGTGCTCATGGTAATTAGGCAGCACTCAGTTTCAGGGTTTTGTTATTGTTCTGGCCATTGTGAGTGTATTCCTGATGCTGCTTTCTTCACACTGCATCAGTTCATATCTTCTCTGAATTCTCTATATTTATTGTTTCTTGATCAAAGCAACATTCCATTACACCCACGTGCTACAATAGCCATTCCCCAGTTAACAAGCAGCTATTTAGTTTCCAGTTCTTGGCTATGATGCTTAAGCAATTTGTATCCCAAGGGGCTTAGCACAGTTCCAGAGGCACAGTAGGCACTTAATAAATGCTTATTGACTAACAGAATGGTGTGTGCAAGGTCTTGCTTTTTATCTTTGACCTCCTTAGACTATATACCTGTTTGTAATTCTGTTTAAGTAAATGTAGGTATGAATCAGGCCCCCTGCCTTCCAAAGGCACCCTCCTTCAAGAAGACCCCTCCCCCAGAGGTCTTACCATACCATGCTACATCTCAAGTTTTTACAGGGATACAAACTATGTTTTACCTACGTGTGCCTTCCCCCTTGGTATCACAGAAAACTTTAGAATCAGGAGTCAAAGGATCACAAGTTGGGAGCTGGAAAGGACCTCAAAAGTCATCAGGTCTTTTTTTCAGACCTATCCCCCTTCTTCTTTTTCTAAAACCACTAAGGACCTCTTCTGCTCCACCACATCCAGGAGGCCTCCAACCTCTCAAGCCTCTTCTTCCAGGGCTGACCATCCCCTTTTCCCTTTACAGCATCCTCACCCCCTTTGTATGAGCCTAGAATTTTATTAGATCTGTTGCAGAATCATAGGAGCACAGAATTTTGAGCTGGAAGGGAGTTTAGAACTCATCTAGCCCCACCCTCTCATTCTAAGGATGAAGAAATCAGTGTCCCAGTGTGGGAAATTACTTCCCTAAGTTCACATAACTAGCTAGTAGCAGAATCACCATTTTAATCAAGGTAGAAGGTGGGGTACTGCAGAGAGAGCAATGCTGGTGTTGTCAGAGGAGCCGGGTTTGAATTCTGACATTGCCATTTAGTACCTACAATGACCTTGGACAAGTCATTTGCTCTCTCTAGTCCTCTATTTTCTTCATCTGAAAATGAGGACATTGTACTACATCAGAGGTGTCAAACTCTCTGAGGCAGCATGCCATCCATAATTCCATCCATAAAACTCCTAGTCTTTAGTGCAGGGGAAACCAGATTAAAATGCAATTGGGAAATGTTTAACAAAATAAACATAAACACAGTATAACCTAGATAATGTTAATTTGTGGTTTTCTAAGTCAATATTTAGCCTGCAGAGATTAGTTTCTATTTGAGTTTGACATCAGTGGACCTGATGATTTCTGAGGTCCTTTCCAGCTCCCAACTAGTGATCCTTTGACTCCTGATCCTAAGCTTTCCTATGACACCAAGGGGAAGCCACACATGGGCCAGACGCAGTTTGTATCCCTGAAAAAACTTGAGAAGTAGCATGGTATGGTCAGTCAACAAACGTGTTGACCTGAGTTTGAAATCCAGTGCCACTAACCTCTGTGGCCTTGGGCAAGTCACTAGGCCTTCCTGAGCTTCAGTTTCCTCATTTATAAAATGAAGGAATTGGATTGGATAACTTCTAAGTTTCCTTCCAGATCTAGAGCGTTGATACTATCAAATGAACAATCTGAGTTTAAGTCAAGACAATTTTTGTTGTTCAGTTGTTTCAGTTGGGTCTGACTCTTTATGACCATGTGGACCATAGCACACCAATACTGTCCATGGGGTTTTCTTAGCAGAGATAATGGATTGGTTTGCCATTTCCTTCTCCATCTCATTTGCTGATGAGGAAGCTGGGACAAACAGGGTTAAGTAAGTATCTGAGGCCAGATTTGAACTCAAGAAGATGACTCTTCCTGACTCCAGGACCAGCACTCTATGCACTGTGGTGCCACCTAGCTGCCCCTAAGTCAAGACAATACTTAATATCATTAATAACAGTATAGGATGCTTATATTTTGTTCCTTAAAGGATTCACAATTTCATCCATTTGAGATTTCCATTCAGAAAGGCAGATAGTAACCCCCTCCGTTCCTTGTGTGAGACACACACACACACACCCCATTACCTTGGAGGTAACCCATAAGTGGTGAGCCCTTCTCTACTTAGCTAAGGTGATCCTTCAGCAACGGGCACACAGTCTATCACTGAGCCTATATTCAAAGTCTTTCCAGCTTGGAAGGATTAACCTGAGTTTGAACTCTGCTGGCATACATTTCAAAAACACAGTCACCCCTATAACATAATAGAGCACCAGAAAAGGACTTTAGGGTATGGAGAAGGGGGCATAATGTGACTGTATGTGTGTGCACACAAGTATTAGTACTACCTAATTGAGATCATGATGAACTCATTCATGGTGGCTCAGGGGGCTCATTACTTCCCCTGTCTAGGAGCTTGGGAACCATTCTTTTAATAATGCATTCTAAGATATATGATGTCATTCCATCGATAAGCATTTTATTCAACACCTACTATGCTCTAGGCACTATGCTAAGCAATAAGGATACAAAGAAATAGAAAAGACAGTCCCTGCCCTCAAGGAGCTCCTAGTCTGATGGGGGAGACAGTGTACAAACAACTATGTACAAATGAGTTGTAAGCAGCAGGCATGAGAGATAACCAATGGAGGGAAGGCTTTGACATTAAGGAAAGAGGCTTCTTGCAGAAGGAAGGGCTAGAAGGAAGCTAGGGAGGGCAGGAGACCGAGATGAGGAATGTGGTATGGTGGGATAGAGAACCAGTCTGGACTGGTTCAAGGGTCTGAGTTCAAATCCAGCCTCTGAATCACACTGGCTGTGTCACCCTGAGCAAGTCACTTAACCTCTTGGTGAGGTTGTGTATGGCAGAGAAGGCACTGGCCTACATTTATGGAGAATATTTCCTCCATAATGCCCAGTCTTGGTCAATATATGGGTTAGCCTTTGTCAAACTGCTTTTCTTTCCTGTTCTTTGTCATACGAGATTGCTGTCGGGGTGGGAGAGGGAGAGGAGTATATTTGGAAATGAAAGTGAGAGAAAAACAAGAAAGGATGACAGCCATTTTAAAAATAATGTATTCTGGAACATTGTCAGGAATCTGTTCAATGACCTGTACATTGGCGAGTCCATCTTCTACCCCTTTTGAAAGTCCGAGCCACCTTGGCCTGACTCCAGTCCTTCAGAACCTCACCTATCATCACTCAGCAATTCCATCAGCAGATTCCCTGAGTACCCTTGGACAGTCTTTTGTTCAGGCCTGGGACTTGAACTCATTGAGAGCAGCCAAGTACTTTCTTTCCATCTCTTTATGTCATTATCTTGGGTTTCTACTATCTAGATATGTTTTTTTTCCCCACCATTGTATCGTAAAATCCAGGAGAACAGAAAGGATGTTTCACCCAGCCCTGATGTCTGCCAGCCCTGAACACAGTGTTTTATGTCCAAGGGATGTCTATTGGACAGAATCATTTTTGTAAATATATGAGAGGTAGCATAGTGGATAGAGAACTGGTCTTGGAGTCAGGAAGCTCTGGGTTCAAGTGTTGCCTTTGACCCATATGGGCTATGTGTTCCTGGGAAAGTCACTTAACTTCCCAGTTTCCCAGGCAGTACTCTGAAACCATGAATTATGGAAGAGTTGCTAATCTATATACAGAGAACGAATTTCCACACTGATGAAATCCCAAGTCTGAAACAAAGGCGTTGTGTACATTTTGATACTTGGGGGAGTGGGCATGGGGAACAGAAATGCATTGAATGTGCTTGGACATTCCCTCCACCTGGTCAGCTCAGAATCCTTCCATGCCATTTCATCTGGTGTGATTCCTCATATGTGATTTACTTACTGGAGGCACTGAGGCTGTGTTGCTGTGTCATTTTATGTTTCATGGATACCAACCCGACGCTTGGGCTGTCCATCTGCCACCCATCACTCTTGTTATATGACCAGCCCACTTCTTTCCCTGGACATCTGTGTCCTTAATACAACATGTTCTCACTCACAAATCATCTTTGGGAATATGCTGCAGCCTAATGACTCCCCCACCATGAGACTTTCTATCACCCTCTGGCTCACCTGCAATTTAGATTTTGCTAAGATCATGGCATTCCATGATTCCCAGTCATGAAGTATACCTGGGACCAATACCAATTGGAAAGGCCCATTAAATATATTATGTAATAATGTTATATAGTGTTACTGATGATAAGAACCATCATGGCTCAGGGACAATAGTACTGGGTCTGGACCTGGGTTCAAATTCCACCTCTTGACACCTACTATCTCCCTCTATGACACTGGTTGTCACCTAACTTCCCTGGGCCTCAGTTTCCTCCTCTGTAAAAGAAGTGGGTTGGACTAGATGACCTCTGAGACCCTGTCTTTCTTCAAGATTTATATCAAATGCCAGCTTCTCCAGAAGGCCTTTCCAATTCTGCTAGTACTATCCCCTCTAAGTTTGCCTTCTATCTGCTGTATTTATCTTGTATGTACTGATCTATATACACATTTATGTGTATACATATATGTGTATATATATATATATCTACATATGTATATATAGATGTGTATGTATAGATAGAGATATAGTCTCCTCTGTTAACACGTAAGCTCCCTGAGGGCAGAGACTCTTTTTGCTGTTTCTTTGCATCTCCAGTGCTTAGCACGAAGCCTGGCACATAGTAAATGTTTACTAAATGTCAATTGATTGATTCTAGAGCTCTGCTCTTGAGATTCGAAGTCCCTTCTCCTCCCCGAGCCCCAGTTTCTTCATCTAGAAAGTGAGGGGGTGGGCCAGATGATGACTGAGGTCCATTCTGGCTCTGGGGCTATGATACCATGTATATGTTTACCCCTCGTCCAGTTTTCTAAGCGCTTTCATAGCCAGCATGTCCTCGATCCTCACAACAGCCCTATGATTTCATCAAAATGGGTGTGATCAAACCTACTCCAGGGGTGAAGAAAGGAGGGCTGAGAGAAATGGAGTAACTTAACTAAGGTCACAGAGATAATTAACGATCGAGGTTCAGCCTTGGGTCTCCTGACTCAAAATTCCGTGCTCTCTCTGCCAAGGGCAAAAGTGAATGCAGCCCAGTGCACAGGCCTTTGTGGAGATGATCAAAGTGGGAACAAAGAGAGAACGGGGATCCCAACTCCTCGATGAGGCTGCTGTGTTAGGCATCTACCTGAGGACCAGGTTCTTTGAACAGTGACCTCAGAGGGTCCTGAGTTGGAATTCAGGAGACCTGGGTTCTGCTGCCAGCTCGGCCACTAACTCACTGTAGAATTTGGAGTGAGTGGCTTCCTCTCTCTGCGCCGCAGGCTTCCTCGGAAAAGTGAAAAGGTTGGACCTGGTCATGTCTCGAAGGTCCCTCGAAGCTATGAAATTCTGTGTTCTATCAGGCCTCCTGCCTCTGGAAATCTATGATCTTGGCCCCCTTCCACCTCCGATATCCCAAATTCAAGGGTTCCTCCCAATTCTGTCATCTTATATTATAAGGGCCCTCCTTGCTCTGACATTCTCTTTCTAAAGGCCCCACAAACCCTGGCATCCCATGTTCTAAGATCCCTCCTTGATCTGACATTTCTCTGTTGTAAAGACCCTCCCAGTTCTGACATTCCATGTTCTAATGTCTCTTCTAGCTCTGACATTCTGTGTTCTAAGGGCCCTCCTAGCTCTGTCATTCTCTGTTCTAAGGCATCTCCCAGCTCTGACATTCTGTGTTGTAAGTTTCCTCCAAGCTCTGACATTCCATGTTCTAAGGGCTCTCTCTTAGCTCTCCCAGCTCTGATTTTGCTTGTTCTAAGGACCCTCCCAGCTCTGACATTCTGTGCTCTAAATTTTCCTTTTAGCCTTTACATTCTAGAGTCTGAACATTCCTGGCCAGAGCCTCAATCTGGTTCTCTCTTCTTCCTCTTCCTCTCCCTTCCCCCCTCCCCCCACTGCCCAATATCTAAGCCTGGGTGAAGTTGGGGGACAACTAGGATGTAGAAGCAGCAATGGCAGCCACCAGGGGGCCACAATCTCAACTTTTCTTTGTTTGGGGATCTCTCTCATTTCCCTCTGTGGATGTTTTTCTTCTTAAAAGTTTATTATTGCCTTTTGTTTTTGCATCACAGACCTTTCTTTTCATCATGATGCCTGCTCCAGGGCTCCCCACACCAGCATTTAGTTCACCACGTGCAAGTGAGATGCATAGTGAATGCCTATGTGGCCTGGTCCTTCCAGACAATTCCAACAAAGGGCAGTGGTAGTTCTGGGAGGTTGGGGAAGAGCAGAGGGTGAGGGGACTCCTGGTAAAAACAAACTAAAACAAAATTTATCAACTTCATAAGAATCATCCTCCACATTTATACGGTCATTTGGGTTTTTTTCCCAAAGAGCTTTCATTTTCTCATTTGACCTTCACAGTAACCCAGTAAGTAAAACAAGGCAAGTGTATTATCCCCATTTGACAGATGAAGAAACTGAGGCTCTGGTCACACAACAAGCCAGTGACAGTTGAAACTAGATTTCCTGATTCCCAGTCCTGGGCTCATCCTGAAAGGAGTCAACCAACCATTCTTGGCCCCTCCCAAGACTAAGGTCGAAAGAGTTTGTAAGAATGATGGCATGGTGGGGATCTAGGCTAGACACCACCGGAAAGTGAGAGCCTTGTCATGCCAGAAAGCATTAGTGAAGAACCCAGGAGGATCCTTTTCCTCTGGTGCTTTTTGTTTCACTGACCTTGCCCAAGGCCTGGCAAAGGTGGTGGGCTCCAAGAGGACATGGGGGGGCCAACTCTACTCCCCTCCCCCACTCCCTTTTCCCTGGGCATCTTCTGAGACACTCGTAGAGGAGGAAACTCTGTGGCAGTCTCCCACTCACTTAAAAATGAATGATGCTCTTCAGTGAACTGAGGCGGTGATGGCGGGGCTGGTGAGTTCTATTTATACAATTTGTAAATCATTTTGACAGGCCCTCTTTTCAAACCCAGGAGCCAGTTGTGCAGGAAGGACTAGGCCTGGGCTGTTTTGTTGGAAGGTTGTTATGTTGGTGTTGTTTTAATTCTCCCATATCAGACAGGCTTCCTAGTGAGGTAAACTGAACTCAGCCTCTGCCTTAAGCAAAAAGGGGAGAAAGATCCTTTTTCTCTTGGTATTGGTTGGGTTCTCCCTTAGGGCAGTTAGGCAGTGGATAGAACACCAGGCCTGGAGGCAGGAGGACTCATTTTCTTCAAATCCAGTCTCAGGCATTTCCTAGCTGTGTGACCCTAGGCAAATCACTTAAACCCATTTGCCTCAGTTTCCTCATCTGTAAAATGAGCTGGAGAAGGAAATGGCAAACCACTCAAATATCTTTGTCAAGAAAACCCCAAATGGGGTCATGAAGAGTCAGACATGAATAAAAAACAACAATTGACAAAATCGGTAGAAACGTGAATTATAGACTTTCTAACTAGACCCTTTCTCCCTGTCAGCTCTAACATTCTGTCTTTTTGTAGACTATGTTCGGAGGTCTTTGTTGGCTCCAATATGGGCGTGTTCTAAGATTCCTCCAAGTATCCAGTACTTTATGTCCCAAGGTACCTTTCTGCTCTGAAGTTCTTTGCTCTAAAGTTCTAAGATCCTTTCAGCTCTAACATTCGGTTCTCCAAGGTCCCTTCTAGCTCTGACATTCTGTGTTCTTACAGCCTATGCTTTCAGATCCCTTTCAGCACTAACATAATGTTCTAGTTTCCCTTCAAAATTTGACATTTTATGTTCAATTTTGTGTTTGAAGGCCCCTCCCAGTTCTGATATTCTATGTCCTAAAGCCTCTCCCAGCAGTTACATCATATTTCCTAAGGTTCTTTCCAGTTCTAACAGTCTATGTTCCTATAGTCTGTGTTTTAAAGGCCTTTTCAGTTCTAACAATATATGCTTTAAGCTCCCTTCAAAATTTAGCCTTATATGTTCTAAAATACCTTAAGAAAACTCTGATATCATTTGTCCTCATGGTGTCTGTTCTAAGGTTTCTTATAGCTGTAATAGTCTATATTCTGGGGTATTCTGTGCCCTAAAGACTCTTAGAACTAAGAGAATCCTTAGTAGAGACCATTTATACCAACCTCCTCATTTTACAGATAAAGAAACTGAGGCCCAAGATCATTTAACTAGTTAGTGAGTTACAAGAATCCAGGTATCCTAACCCCTAAACCAATATTCTTTCTTTTTTTAATTTAGTCCTTTTTTTAAAGACTTCATCTCCCTCTCTCACCCAATCTGTAAGTACAGGGGCTACCAACGGGCCTGATCCCAATCCTATCAGCATGTTGTTAGCTTTCATATTAATGCCAGATTTAATGTGAACACCCCCACCAGCTCTTCACAGCCCACTGCAGCTCAGAACTCCTGAGCGCAGGAGATCCACTAACTTCAACTTCTGGTAGCTAAGTGCATGTGCCAGGTGTGGGTCATCTTTCTAATCCATCCTGTTGCCTCTATTCTAGGGCACTTTCAATTAAGCACTCACTTATTAAAGCCAGCTGTGTGCTAAGCTCTGTGCTCCATGTTGGGAGTACAAAGATGAAATGATACATATTGTCAACTCCTTGACAACAGGACTAAGAGAATCAGTTACACTCGCCTCCTCTCTGCCCATTTTCACTGATGTAAAGTAAAAAGCATTTTAAACTTTGCAAAACACTTTAAATGCATTCTCTCATTTCATCTTCACAATGACCACATAAGGACTATTATTATCCCCATTATACAGATGGAGAAACTGAGACTGAGCTGTCCAAGCTCATATAGCTAGTAAATTTCCAAGTCAGTACTCAAATTCAGGTTTTCCTGACTCCAAGTCAGTGGCTCTAGCTGCTATACAACCCAACTTCCTTTAGATAGTATTGCTTCTAGATATTGACAATATTAATAATAGCTAACATCTATATAATACGTTAAGGTTTGCAGAGCACTTTACATGTCAGAGACAGAAGGTCTGACCCCTGGGGCTCCAGGACTCTCCCTCTCCCAAGACTAATTTCCAAAGAAGCTTTCTGGAGAGTTTCTGGAGGTTTCAGGAGAGTCAACTCAACCCAGGCTGCGCCCAGACCATATCCATATACCCTCCTCCCAAAGCTGGCACCAGTCTGGGCGTCAGGCTTTCCCATTGACCTAGTGACCACAGCCTTCCTGGAGCACACGAAGGAAGGTGAGGCAGCTTAGACAAGAGCACTCAGTCACTTCCCTCTCAGCCTCCTGCAAGCTTCCCCTTTGAGAGCAGGTGATATGCTGATAAATATTAGCAAAAAGGAAATTAATCTGAATGCTAAGCACTTGGCTAAATACATAAAACAGACACAAGGGAGAAACAGATCCAGGCTGGGTGCTTGCCAACTCCCATCTGGGTCAGGAATTTGAACTGGATCCTTGGCACAGGCACTAAGAGGGCCATTTCAGTCAGGATAGTCCAGGCTGGGTCAGAGGAAGAATCTAAATAGGTGAGATAATAAACCTCAAAAGACTAACTGAGAAATTGAGCAGCACTGCCTCCAGAGACCCAAGGGAGCCAACATCCATCTCTGTCTCTGGAATCATCTATCCCCCAAAATGACATTGGTGTGGTGGTCAGGAGGTACCCTGCCCCCATCCCTTATTCCAGAAACTTGCTCTAATGCTCAACACTGTTGGCAACTAATCCTTTCTCATGGATTGAGTATAGGACATGAATGAAACATAAGAATATAGACTAGTTTATATTTATGCATATGTATGTGCATTATGGATAGCCAGGTGGTACAGTAGATAGAGTGCAGGGCATGGAGTCAACACAACTCTTCTTTCTCAGTTCAAATCTAGTCTCAGAAACTTGCTAGCTATGTGACCCTGGGCAAGTTGCTTAACCTTATTTGCCTCAGTTTCCTTATCTCTAAAACGAGCTGGAGGGGCAGCTAGGTGGCGCAGTGGAATGAGCACTGGCTCTGGAGTCAGGAGGACCTGGGTTCAAATCTGGCCTCAGACACATAACACTTACTAGCTGTGTGACTCTGGGCAAGTCATTTAACCCAATTGCCTCACCAAAAATAAAATAAAATAATATAAAATAAAATGATCTGGAGAATGAAATGGAAAACCACTCCAGTATCTTTGCCAAGAAAATCCCAAATGGGGTCACAAAAAGTCAGACACAACTGAAAAATGACTCAAGAAAAAAAATGAGCTGGAGAAGAAAATGGCAAACCACTCCAATCTCTTTACCAAGAAAACCCTAAATGAGGTTAGACATGACTGAAATGACTGAACAACAAAAATGTGTGTAGGTATATATACATATATATATATATATACACATATATATACATACATGTTAATACATATGTAATTATTTTAGCTTGAAGTAGGAAGAGGACAAGGAAGGGAAAAAAAGAAGGAAGAAAAGAAAAAAGGAAGGAAGGAATCTCATAGCCTTACTACTAACCTCAAAAAGAAGGGTCTGGTCCATCCTTTATACACACACACATACATTGAGAAAGATACAGAGAGAGAGAGACAGAGAGAGAGAGACAGAGAGAAAGACAGAGAGAGAGAGAGAGAGAGAGAGAGAGAGAGAGAGCATCTATAAAGGACCTGAGAGGCCACTGTGACCAGGTCCTTCATTTTACAGATAAGGAAATCCAGGTACATAGAGATTAAGTGACTTGCCCAACATTAACTGATAAGCATGTGAGGTGGGACTGAACCTAGTTCTTTCAGACTCCAGTCCTGATCTTTACCCACTATGGTGCAGCACCCCTATCACCATCACCACTCCAAGAGAAGGCCAGTTTCTGGAGAGCAGAACTATTTGGTCTTTCTCACTGTATCCATGCTGCCTGCACCATGCTCTGCACAATTCAGGAAGACACCAATACATTTCCTGCTTGGTTAAATAGCCAATCTGGCTGCTCATTGTCATGTGTGTTAGCCACACATGGCAGGAAGGGTTCCCCAGTGCTTACTGAGAAGTATACAATCCGCTCTATCTGTTAGCATCCCAAATAAAACTAAATTGCATATAGAGGGAAGCCTTGTGATCTCTGTGTAGAAAAATAAAAAATGTTCTCCCAAATGGTCAGGGGATTTTAGAGCTGAGAGGGACCTTAGTACACATCTACTAGTAACAATAGCTGGCATTTAAATGCCACTTTAAGATGTGCAAAGTACCTTTGATATATTATCTCATTTGATCCTCAAAACAATACTGGATGTAGGTGCTGTTATTATCCCCATTTTAGAGATGAGGAAATGGAGGCAGTTATAGGTGAAATGCCTTGCCCAGGGTCACAGAGTTAGTAAGTGTCTGAGGCCAGATTTGAACTCAGGAAGATGAATTTCCCTGACTCTAGACCCAGCACTCTATCCACTGTGCCACCTAGCTGCCCCTTTTGGTCAATCCCAATACCACTCTGGAATTTCCAATGCTACCAGGAGGCAAAGCTTTGGATTTTTTTTATTAATTCCTGGAAAAGGATATGGCTCCTCAGCTCTCTTTTATTACCTCTTCCCTGCTAAGCAAAGCAAGGCTAAGAGAGACTGCTGGTTGGTGAGGTGGCGGAGTTTAGTGACCCCCTTTCTCTGAGCTCCTTTAGTCCCCCAGCAGCTGCTGATCAGACTCTCTAGTGGCAGCAGGGGCCGTGGAGGGGAGCATAATCCTGGACTTCAGTCCCTCCTCCTGGGGCCCTGATACTTGTGACTCAGCTTATTAGAACCTAGTGCTTGGGAACCCAAGGGTAGGGGTCCAAGCTCCAGAGTGGGTCTATTGGCATCATGGAGAATGAAGACAGCTGCTGCTGAATTTCTCCCTGTTTTATGGCTACCTCCATTAAATTAATGCCCCCCTTCCAGACTTCATCTACCTTGGAAGTCATCCTGGTTCTTAAATGCTGGTAGAGTACAATCTTCCCCTGACCCTATCAAATGGGAAGCCTCTGAGTTTGGGCTTGTCCGTTGTCCAAGAACTGGCCCAACTAAATGAAGAGAAAATCACTGTTAGGTTGGCCATGGGGTAATGTATTGGTTTTTTTTGTTTTTGTTTTTGTTTTTGTTTTGTTTAGTGATGAACATCTGTGTACTAAAGCAGAGAGAGGTTGTATTTTTTGTCGATGGTCACAGGACTAAACACAAGATCTTGAGTAATTGAAGTAAGCACACATGGTCATAGACCAAATATCTCCCCTGGCCACCAAATTTTATAAATATGGTAAAGGAGTGGAGTGAAATATGCAAGAAATATGGCTCAGTGCACATCCCCATTATTTGGAAAACAACTGAATTTAGTCATCCTGCTCACTCCGTGGCAGACGTTAAGGGAAGCTCTTAATATAGAACAATCTTCCTGCCATATTCACTTTTTGGTCAGCTACTAGGTAGAAGTGGATGATTTATCTTGGCAGGGATCCTTGAGGCCACTGAAACTCTATAGCTCATAGAATCACCAAATCTCAGAACTGGAAGGACTTCAGGAGTCCACTTAACACAGTCCTTGGCATGCAGCAGGTGTTTAATAAATGTGTATTGATTGCTAATTGATTGATCTATTCCAACCCATGCCTGAGCAGGAATCTCCTGTAGGGGATAAGGTATCGGACTTGAACCAGTTAAGACTTGAGCCCAGATTTTGACTTAGACACTTACTATCTATGCATTTCCAGACAAATCGCTTCCCCTCTCTTCACCTTTATTTCCTCATTTTTATAGTGGGAGGGCGATGGGCTGGATGACCACAAGCGTTCCTTCCAAAGATAAATCTATGAGCCTCTGGTCCTTTCTGGCTTGTCATTCAGCTTCTATTTGAATGGAAACCCCAACTCTTCCAGAGGTAGCCTGTGCTTTAGAGTGTTTGGGGACCATTGACAGGAAAAGAGAAATTGTCTTCCTTCTGCTTCCACAGCCAAGCTATGCCAGCCAGGCTGATAATGAGACCTATGTGTAATGTCTGAAGGAGGATGTCTCATCACTTGAACCTGGATTGGACTTAATATGCTTGGCCCCAAAGGGCAGAACCCCTAGAAGTAATGAATGGAAGCTGCTGAAGTAGACTTAAGCTTGATTTTAGAGAACACTTTTTTTTTTGGTAAGGCAATTGGGATTAAGTGACTTGCCCAGAGTCACACAGCTAGTGAGGGTTATGTGTCTGAGGATGGATTTGAACTCAGGTCCTTCTGACTCCAGGGCTGGTGCTCTAACCACTAAGCCACCTAGCTGCCCCTAGGGAACATTTTCTGCTCACTTCAGGCTGCCCAAGTGGAATGAACACCTCAGAAAGTAGTGGCATATGGATTTCTTGAGGGAAGGGTCTGTCTTCTGCCTCTTTTTGCATCACTAGCTCTTATTACAGTCCGTGGCCTACAATAGGTGCTTAATAAATGATTATTGATTGATTAGAAGCTGTTGTCAGAGGTATTTTTAGAAGAGCTTTCTGTTCAGGGAAGGATAATACTAAATAGCTTTTGAGGTCCCTTCCAACTCTGAGATTCTGTGATTTGGGATCACAGTTTCTAGGATAAAACTGTTTTCTTTTCATCCTTCTGAAGAAACTGACAGGTAATAACCAGCTGAGAAATGATAATAGTTAAGGGATTGGATTTGGGTTTTGTGGCAATATAGGGTCCTCTTAAGAACTGCAAAAAAACTAGATTGAGTTTACCAACTAACTTTTTTCTTAGTGATTTAGATAAAGTGATTTTTTTCTTTTTCATCTTTTTAATTTCCCTGTAATCTACACGTCCTTCTCCATTACATGCACAGTGGTAATCCTTTCCTTCTCCCTCCTCAGAGCACACTAATCTCCTTCCTGCTGGTATGCTAATCCCTGCCTTGCCTTCTATTTCACAATTATCCTGACCAGAGATAGAGCTCTGGGGACAAACCAAGCATACCTGAAAGGTTTGGGGGGTATTTACCCCCACTCCATGCCTATTCATATGCAGCATGCCCATCACAGAATATATACAAATAAACAGTCACTCAAATATAAATGCCAAACATAGAGAAAGAGCACAGGATTAAGAGACAGGAATCCAGGCTTTGTTACTAACTTGCTACATGGTGACTTGGACAAGTCACTTCTCTCTGGGCCTCAGTTTTCTCCTTTGTAAAGTAAAGCTGTTGAACTTGATGATCTCAATGGTCCTCTCCACTCAGAAATTCTCTACTCCAATATTCTATGTTTCAAGGTCCTTTCCAGCTCCAGCACACCACAGCCCAAGGATCCTTGCAGTCCTGACATTCTGTGTTTTACCCTCCAAGTTCTGACATTATGTGCTCTGATGCCACTCCCCATTCTGACATTCTATATTTGAAGGTCTTAATATTCCAGTTCTAATATGCTTGGCATAATAGAATTTAGAGTTGAAAGTATCTAAGAGATCAACTAGACCAACCCTCTCAATAAATCAAGTAATCACCAAGCATTTATTATGCACTTCCTATGTAGCAGATACCTTCTGAAGTGTCGGAATTAGAAAAGAAAAAGCAGAAACAGTAACTGTCCTCATGAAGCTTACATTTTTTGGGGGGGAGGAGGAGAGGAATAGTGTGTGTGTGTGTGTGTGTGTGTGTGTGTGTGTGTGTGTGTGTGTGTATAGTGTATTCATACATTTCATCAAGGAAGAAATTGAAACAATTGACTTACCTAGAATCAAACAACTATTAAGTGTTCAACCCAGGAATCAACCCTTAGGTTATACTAAGGTCCCTTTCAGCTTTTAACATTTTCCATTATAATATATGTGTATATTATATATGTATATATAATACATACATATATGTATTTATTATTTTATGTATATTTACAGAGGAAGAAACTGAGGCACAGAAAAGTCGATTGTCTTACCTAGGATCACACAACTATTAAGTGTTCAACCTGAGAATCTCTGCCTTAAGGTTCCTTTCAGCTTTAACATTTTGCATTATAACGTCACTTTTAGCTCTGACGTTTTATACTTTTATTCCATGGAATCTTTTGTTTCCGTACCTGGATGCTTAGGGCTCTGTGGGTGTGCATAGAAATTTCAGAGTAGAACCCTCATTTCCTTGAAGAATTTGCTCCCTTTTCCTCTGTTCCTCTGCTTGCCTTTGCTGAACACACATCAGCTCTGAGACCCGGCTCTCAGGCTCTGTCCAAGGTGCTGAGGCCTAGACTTTCTTTTCAGCAGGTCGTCCTCCTGAGCTGGGGAGATTAAGAGCTTGGCTCAGGCTGCCAAGGGAAATGTTGTCGAGGATTTAATGTATCTGGGAGTATAGCAAAAGAGGGGGTTTCTTCCTGTCTGTGTGGGAGGAGGTGGGAGTGACCCAGAAAACACAAGCCTCTAGGTTCTCATTCAGGCCTCAGAGCACCAGGAGGAAAAACACATTTTTTTTTTTTTCTGAGCAATTTCAATTGCTTAAAGAAGAAGTCTTATTCACATCCATATATATGTAATGGTTGTGGATGAAGAAACAATTAAGTAATACTGTGTTCATCTACTAGATACCACTTTCAGGAAGCTTCAATCTGATGGGGGAAACATAGTCCTTATCCTTCACGGATTCTAAGCCTGATAGAGGGGAGACACAACTTCTACCCACAAGAAGACCTGGTCTCAAAGGGGATGCATAATCTCTGCCTTCAGGGATCCCTCAGTCTTTTGGGGGTTCACAGTCTCTGGAACCACCATTGCACTAAGATGTGTAAGCTCCCTATGTCATATGGGTCTTTGTCTTAGGAAGTCCAAGAAGTGGGGATAGGAGACTTGGTTCTACTCCCAATTCTCTTACTAATTTGCTGTTTAATTTTGACCTAATCACTTTTCCTGTCTCAGTCTCAATCTGTATTAAGTGAACAGGTTGGCGTAAATGATATCCATGGTCCCTTCTAACTTTGATGTTCTGTCTTTCTGAGGTTAGTAGTAAGGCTATGAGCTTCTTTCTTTCTTTCCTTCCTTCCTTCCTTCCTTCCTTGTATTTCCTCTTCCTGCTTCCAGCTAAAATAATGATTTTTTTTTTTAGGCAATTGGGGTGAAGTGACTTGCCCACAGTCACACAGCTAGTAAGTGTCAAGTGTTTGGTCTGAGGCCAGATTTGAACTCAGGTCCTCCTGACTTCAGGGCTGGTGCTCTATCCACTGCACCACCTAGCTGCCCCTAAAATAATGATTTATGTTCCAACATTATATGCTCTAAGGTTCCTACCAGATCTAAAATTCTATGTTCTAAAGCCCTTTCTTGCTCTAATATGCTTTATTGCTATGTTCCTTGAACTGAGGTTTAACATGCACATATTCTCAAGTGAGTCATTTAAATTTAAATTCATATGACCGAGATGCTCATGATAAATAGCAGATACTTTCCTGAAAGCACAGTTTTTATGGGTCAATGAGGAGACTAGATCCCCAGATGATTCAGCACAGGGAGGATATACTGTGGGCTGCAGAGGAAGGCAATGGTTAGCGAAAGAAAGAGACCAGAGAAGTTCAGGGTACCCAAGGAAACATTAGCCTCCTTTCCTATCCTTCAAGTCACCTTATCTGTTCCATCCCCAATGTGCTCCTGTCCTATCAGGGTATCCCCTCACAAAATTCTGGAATGTCAGTCCTTTTCAGGATTTCCTCTGTCCATGTCTCCCTCTGACAGCATTGTCTCTCTCTCTCTCACTGTCCTTTGGCAACTGGCTGCCTGCGCTCTGCCTCTCTCAGGGCACAGGTCAAGGGAGAATAACAGGGAATGGGAAGTGGTGTGCCCTTCTGCCAGACAAGAAGGGAGGAGAGTGAAAGTATTGTTGAAATAACAGGCCCAAGATAATAAATCCACATGATCATAGATTTGGAACTGCAAGGGACCTCAGAAGCCATCTAATACAACCTTCATTATTATACAGATGGAAAAACTGAGGCATGAAAAGTTTAAGCAACTTATCCATAATTACACAACTAATAGGTAACAAAGGTAAGACTTGAATCCAAGACTTCCCTTCTCCAAATTTGAAACTGTATACACTACACCATCCTGCCTCTCAAGAGGCTCTACCATTCCTGTTCTGAGCTTCCCTTTCTTTATAATTAGGACTCAAATCCCATCAAAAGACATGATAAAGTTTTAGGAATTGGGGGTGGAAGATCTAACATGAATTTGTCTCTTCCCTGCTCTCTCTTTTCTCCCCAAAACATACCACCAATTCCAAGGCACCTGTCCCAGACCCCAGGCATGAGAGAATTGTCTAACCTAGAGGATCTAAGGTTCCCCAAAGAGAAAGGTGGTACTCATAAAATTTTAAATTTGCAAAGAACTTCCATTTATATAACTGTCCTAGGTGCTGAGAATAGAAAGATGAACTCTGACTCAATCCTTGAAGAGCTTACATTCTCCATAGGCATAGGGAGGGGGACATGTGTAACAACATATACCTAGACCAGTACATGAGTACACAGCATGAAGTGGCATACCAGTCAAGAAAGTCAATATGACTTTGTGCTGCATTTGGAGGGAAATCATCTCTAGGGACAGAGAGGTGACAAGCCTCCAGTACCCTAACCTGGTTAGATCAAACAAAGAGCATTGTTTTCAGTCTCAGGTACCACATTTTAGGCAGGATATCAATAAGCTGGACAGCAGACAGAGGAAGGCATAAAAGATGGTAAAAGTCCTAGAATGTATGTCATGTGAAAATCTGATCGAGAAGCTGGGCATGTTTAGACTGCAGAAGAGAAGATTTGGGGAAGGACATGATAAAGCTGTCTTCAGGTATTTGAAAGGCTGTCTTGAGGAAGAGGGGTTAGCCTGATTCTTATTGGGCCCGAAGGACAGAACCAGGAGCAGTGGGTAGAAGGTACAACAAGGTAGATTTAGGGTTATTGCCAAGGCAAACTGACTTACAATTAGAGCTGACTTACAATTACAGTACAATGGGCTGCTTTCAGAGGCATTGGGACCCCCCCCCCATCCTCAGCCTCTACCCCTGTCACTTAGGGCTTCAGTCAAAGAAAAGAGGACAAGATGTGTTGTATAAGATTTTGTTTTTCAGATATGACCACTGAGGTCCTTCCCAACTCTGAAATTTTGTAATATCATCATAATTATAATCTTAATCATAGCAACAACCATAGCTGGCACTTATAAAGTGCTTTAAGGTTACAAATTGCCTTGCAAATATCTTATTTGATTTTTACAACAACCTTGTAAGGCAGGTGTTATTATAACCCCCATTTGATATATGAGGAAACTGAGGCTAAGAGGTTAGATAACCTGCACAGAGCCATACGCTAATTAATTATATGTGGCAGGATTCAAACTCAAGTCTTCCTAAATCCAAACTTAGTATTCTTTCTGTTATGCCAACTAACTACTTATTATAGCACTGTATGCGTTCTGTGGCAATATATGTATGTTCCAATTATAATACAGTTCTTTGGTAGTATGACACAACTGAGATAATATCTATTTAGTGCTTAGCACAGTTCCTGGCACATAGTAGGCATTCAATAAATGCATATTCCCTTCTCCCCTTCCATCAGTACTTCAAGAATCTGATTTTATGGATGCAAAGATGCCCATCCAACAGTCCCACTAAGTACTCCATGATTTAATGTTTAAAGTATCGACCTCCCAGGAGAGTATAATAGAAGTCATAGGTTACTGAATTACGTGTTGAGTCTTCGTCAATGTGTCCTTATGAGTCTTTTGTGTTTAAAGTGTTTCTCTTGTGTGGAGGAAATAAACATCTGTCTATGCCTGATCCACATTGGACACGGAGTATATTTCAAGTTTTTCTACTGCCTTTTGGGGAGATCCTAAGCCCAAATTTTAAGGGATTTTTTAGGTTTCAGAGCAGGCATTTAAAGACCCAGAGCATGTGAGATCTCCCACTCTAGGATATGTAACCCAGATTGATAACTTCTTCCAAGCATGTGCATTACTGGCTTCACCTTCAAGAACCCAGGGTCATCTCCCTGCCTCAGTGAAGCGCCAGAGCAGGATGTGAATGAAGGATATTTAAAAAGCCAGAACTACCCGAAAGGCTCCTGCCCACTTACAGTAACTTTTAAATATAATTAATTCTAATTAGTGAACACCATTAAGGCAAGAGAACTTAGATGACTGTTGGCTTGGAATCTGATAGGCCAGTATGAACCCTGGCTTCTGCACTGGAAATGTTAATGCCCCATACTCAACCCCAACCCCTCATAGTGCAGCCTCAGAGAATAGAACTCTGGTCTTAGAGACAGATCTCATCCTTACTAGCAGTGACATCTTGGGCCAGTCACTTGACTTCTCTAGCCCTCCATTTCCATATTGGTAAAATGAGGCTAATGATATTTTCATTCCCTACATTCACAGATCATAAAACACTAAAGACTTGTGACTGTTATCATTACTGATATCAGTATCCATACCTGCTTTCATTGGAGCACAAGCCTCTCTACTGTGGGTCCCCTTCCACCTTTCTCCCCCTCTTCCATTCAGTTTCTTCTTATATATTTATTTATTCATTCATTTATTCATTCATCTATTTGTTTATTTATTTGTTTGTTTATTTATTTATTTATTTTGCTAGGCAATTGGGGTTAAGTGATCTGCCCAGTCACACAGCTAGTCTGAGGCCAGATGTGAACTCAGTTCCTCCTAATGCCAGGGCTGGTGCTCTAGCCACTGTGCCACCTAGCTGCCCCCAGTTTCTTCTTATTTAAAATGCAGAGATTGGGCCAGAGGAACTCTGCAATTTGTCTCCATTATGGAGCAAAATTCTGTTAGTCCTTGGGGTTGGAGGAATAACAGAGCCTAAGCCCCTAGTCACTTTTCACCCTGGCCTGGCCAGTTAGGGTTGGACTCAAGAAAAGGCATTCTCCTCTAGGTAAGATGCTTCTCAACTCACAGCCAATACAGCCTGCTTTTATCTACCTTCACTGGAATCAACACTGTCTTGCTCACCACCAAGAAGTATCATACTTTTGCCATGGCTAAACTCAAGTTCAGACTCATAAGATTTGGAAGTGAAAGGACTTTAGCATGCATCTAGTTCAAACTCCACCTCCACCTCCATTTTGCAAATGAGAAAACTGAGACTGCTAGAGGGAGGTGACCTGCCCCAGGACTTTCATCTGAAGAGGGAATGAACCTTTGAAATTAGGCCCTGGCAGGCAGGGACTATGTTCAGTTCTTTTCCCAGAGCAACTAACACAAATTCTGTCGGCACATAGTAAGTTTTCAATAGACATAGAGTGTATCATATTCAAGTCTAACCTCATTTTATGGATAGGGAAAACCGAGAGACTGGTGGAAAGCATAAGACTAGGCTGTACCATAGCTTTTGAGTTGAAAGGACTTCAGAGCTCATCTACTCCCGCCCCCTACTTTTACAGATGAGGAAACTGAGGTCCACTGAGGTTAAGTGATTTACCCAGGGTCACACAGATAGTAAGTAACAGAGCTGGAATGCAAACTCAAATCCTCTGATTCTAAATTCAGTGTTCTTTCTCCACTGCATCAAAGGAGGCCTGGATTTGAATCCTAGATCTGTTCCTTTAATATGTGGATAGATAGATAGATAGATAGATAGATAGATAGATAGATGACAGATAAATAGATAGATAGATAGATAGATAGGGATATATGTGTATATGTGTATAGAGATATATATGTGTGTATCTGTGTGTATATATATATATTATTTTTATATCACCTTCATTTCAGATATATCCCTTTCCCTTTCTTATACAAATTGACCATCCCCTGAAACAAAGATTTTAAAAAAGAAAATTGGTGGTGGTGGTGGGAGTTACCAAATAAATCTAACAACATGTGTAGTATACCATACCTATAGTCCCCTACCTCTGCAAACAAGGAAGTTAAGACCAGTTCTGCTTCTAAGTCATGGCATGACACTGGGCAGGTGGCTGATCTTTGTAATCAGTTTCTGTAATCAGTAATCAGGCTGCTCAGTTTCTTCACCTGTGAAATAAAGGAAATACACTGGATAGCTCCTAAGGTCCCTTCTGACTCTGAAATTCTAAATGGAAGTGATTTGCCTAAGATGATGTACCAGATCTAATTCTAAGCCATGTTTAATGTTTTTTAAATCCAACACTTCCCATCTCACTCTGACCCTGACTACATGTGTAAGTCATTTACCCACCCCAAGACTCAGTTTTCCTACTTTATAAAATGGCAACAAGGTTCCTTCCAGCCCTAGATCTATGACCCTATGTCTTTCTTGGAATACCAAGGCTGTGAGCAATATCCTTCCTCAAGCAGCATCCTTTGGACACTTGATGGGAGAGCCCTGGGAGCCCTGGATAGGGACCAGGATCCCAAGGGGCTGCTGCCATACAGGCTGGCCTATAATGAATCTTAAAAGCTACAAAGCTGTCACACTGTTAGCCGGCAGAGGATCGAGGCTGTCGGCCGAGTGCTGCTCAAGACCTTATTAGTGTGGTCACCAGCACGCCCTGGGAGTCGAGAAAATTACTTTTCACAGAGTTGCAAAACAAAAGCTAACCAGTCCCTCCCCGGCTCTATAAATAGACCACTGCAGAATCTCTTGCCTGATGCCCATCCTGGGGTGGCAGGGATGGAGAGAGATGGAGAGAGATGAGAGGGGAGGGAGAAGAGGCAAACACCACATCAGAAAACTGTCAGCACGCTCACCCCCGGAGGAATATCACCGACACAACTACCTGTCTCTAAAGTCTCCACAGAGGTCAGGAAGTCTCCTTCAGTCTGTGTCCACATCTTAAAGAGACAAGGTCAGGATTTTTTTAAGACAGAATAGTAGTGCTCCGAGGTAGAAAGACCTAGGTTCTGCTCCCTGCTTTGCCAGTAACTGCATGTGAGACCTAGAGCAAATCACTGGAGTTCTTTGGGATTTTGTTTTGTCACCTCTAAAATGAAGGCATTGGGCTAAGCCTACTCTAATATCCATTCCTGTTTGAAAAGTTCACCTTCCATGGTCCCTTTCAGCTCTGACATTCTTTGTTCTAATGACCTCCAACCCTCAACTCTGTTCTGACAGTCTATGTTCTAAGGTCTCTTCTAGTTCTGACATTCTTTATCCTAAGGGTCTTCTTAATGTTGCCATTCAGTATTCTAAGCCTCTTTCAGCTCTGACATTCTTTGTTCTTAGGGTCGGCCTTCCCAGATCTTACATTCTGTGTTCTAGGCTTCCCTCCAGTTCCTACATCCATTGTTCTAAGATTTCTCCTGGTTTTGACATTGGGTTCTAAGGTCCCTCCCAGCTCTGATGTTCCATATTCTAAGGCCTTCCCTGTTCTGATTAAGAGCCCTCCCAGCTCTGGCACTCTATGTTCTAAGGACCCTCTCAGTTCTGACATGCTCTGACTTTGAATTCACCCAGCCACCCAATCTGTTTACATACAATTTGCCTCAGAGCCCTGTAACCAGGATGGCTGTTACTGTTACCATTAAGTGGCCCGTCAGCAGTTTCCTCTCCCTGTGCAGGTTGGTAACAGCCTTAATTTATTTATTTTCTGCCTGTTTGGCACTCCCTGTGTTGCTGGTAGTTGAATTACTGAAGCTGCAGGAGACCAAAATTAATGAGAGGCCAAAACCCTATTTTTTTCCTATCCCCAAAGCTCAGAGAAATGCTTGCCTTTGTATGAAGACCTTAATTCAAGTAACTGAGATAAACAATTCTGCAATCCCCAGCCCGGCTCAGTGCCTGAGTCCCTCTTAATTATTTTCCTCAGAGGCTCTAAAGTGATTCCGTTCTACCACCCATTAGGGATTAGTCACTTTCTCCAAAGCTGAGGCACCATTTGCATCTGGCAGAGCCCAGTGGTGTACCAAGAAGGACCTCCTGAAACACATGGGAAACTCCTTGTTTCCTTCAAGACTCACCTCAGATTCTTCCTCCTCCATGAAACCTTTCTCAACATCCCTTCATCCCTGCCAACCACTACTGCCCTCCCTCCAAAACAAATGACTTTAAAAATTTTTAAATATTTAGTATGTACTTGTATATGTATATATTGTTTTCTCCTATATAATGTAAGTTCCCTGAGGTAAAAAACTGTCTGGATTTTTTTTGTCTCCCCATTGCTTAGCAGAGTGCCTGGAACATGGCAGGTAATTAATAAATGTTTATTGATTGATAATGGAATGAGCACCTAGATGAGGAGATAGGAGGCTTCCTGCCGGTTCTAGTACTAACTCTTGGTAAGACAAGCCACTTCTTTTTTCTGGCCTCAGTTTCCTCCTCTCTAAGGTCCCTCCCAGTTCTAATGTTCTCTTTTCTGAGGTCCTTTACAGTTCTCCTGTTCTATGAATCTTTCCCAAAGTCCCATAAGTTGTAAGCATCAGAGAGAGGATTTGAACCCACATCTTCTAATTGTAAATCCCATGCTCTGTCCACTGCACCAGATTCTCTTCTTCAGTCTGGGTGGACATTTTGCAGGTGTGTGTGTGTGTGTGTGTGTGTGTGTGTGTGTGTGTGTGTGTGTG
>NW_020954662.1:5927493-5980283 GCF_900497805.2 Vombatus ursinus | reverse complement strand
GTGTGTGTGTGTGTGTGTGTGTGTGTGTGTGTGTGTGTGTGTGTGTGAGCTTGAGTGCCCATTCCCCATCCTCCTTAGGACTCCTTGCCCCACCAACCCCCATGACCTTCCTTTGTTTAGGACCCATCATCTAGCCATTTAACAAAACCTCTGGGGAACCCCATGTTGTATCAAGCTGGAACCTTCCTTCTGAAACCACAGGTTCTAGGAATCTACTTCTTGCTGGGTAAAGAAAGACTTCTTAGGTCTCCAAAAGTCCTACAGGCTCCAGCCAGGGCCTCACTGATAGTTATTGGACTCCAGTCCCTGCAGGAAGGACAGAGACTATGGATAAAGCCTTGTCTCTGAAATCTTGGGCAACCCTTAAAGAGAGGCACAAGGGACCCTCATATAGAGGGTCTCTCTTGGAACTATGTCTCCAACGTGAAGACAAGAATCACTACAGCTACAGTGTAGCCTGAGAAATGAGACAAGATTTCAGAATCATCAAATGTCAGAGCTTTGAGGGACTGCAGAAAATAGAATGTCAGCTAAAAGAGAACTCAGAATACCAGAACCAGGAAGGATCTTAGAGCAAACAATGTGAGAGACAGGAGAACATGGAATGTCAGAGCTGGGAGGGGCCTTAGAACACAGAATGTCAGAGCTAGGAGACCTTAGAACACAGAATGTCACAGAGAGAGTCCCTAGAACCTGGAAGCAACAAGGTACACAGAAAAGAATACTAGATCTGGAGTTATGAGAGAATGCGCTTTACATCCCATTTTCTAATACTTCTAACATGTAACATGAGCTATATGACCACAGGCAAGTCCCTCGACCTCTCTGTGCCTACCTGTGGCACTTAACTCACAGAACCATTTGGGAGATTCAAATGTGATAATGAATGTAAATCTTCAATCACTAACCATATAAGTGCCAATTATAAGTTGTTCCACTTAGGGAGGGGTCCCAGGGCTGAGACAGATGATTTAAAATTAGACCCAATTTTACTTTAATCAGTATTAGTCAGTTTAGTGTAATTCTGTAAGGGCAGTGACTATACTGATATGTATATCTATTAATATACAGTTAGTCAGTCTAGCCTCCTGATATTAATATAGGAATTACATATATTAACATATATCCTGTGTATATTCTATTTAGGGATAATTAGATAAGATAGATTCTTTCTTATAATAAGCTCTAAACTTTAAACTATAAGCTATAAGTTCACTGTTTAATAACTTGTTATAATATATGTGATATATAGTATAAATAATTAATAAGTTGTTATAAAAGTTCCAAAGTTCACTTGCCTAACCCCAGGAATGCTGACTAGGGGATCTCCACCCTATTGAGTGACGAGTATGTGACTAAGCCCAGCTTAGATAGGATGTCTTAATGTGATATGGAAAGTCTCCCATCTTATTTTTGTACCTCCAGACCCCTGTCTCTTGCCCAACATGAGGAGGCACCATCTTATGAGCACTCACTCAGTGGAGATGACCCTTGCTTTGCCCATGACCACCCATGCTGCTGCATCATTTCTGACCCACCTGGAGGGTTATGAGTGAGGTCTATCAACCAATAAGACTCTATGTTTTACTTTGCCTCTTCCAAGTATCTTGGTTTCAAGCCCTATTATAGCAAGGGCCTGGGGAAAGGAGGCATCTCAGATCATGAGGAAGACCCATATGGGGTTGTGACCCACAGTTTAAGAAGTGCTTAGAGGAGGAGAGGCCCAGAGAAGGGAAACAAGCTCCTGGTATCATGCAGTGAGTTTATGGTACTCACCCCCAGGACCCACTAGGCCACATTTTTGGGGGGGGGAGGCAATTGGGGTTAAATGACTTGCCCAGCTAATAAGTGTTATATGCCTAAGGCTGGATTTGAACTCAGGTCCTCCTGACTTCAGGGCCGGTGCTCTATCTACTGTACCACTTAGCTGCCCCACCACATTCTCTTTTTTTTTTTTGCTTTTTGGTGAGGCATTTGGGGGTAAGTGACTTGCCCAAGGTCACACAGCTACCGAGTATAATGTGTCTGAGTCCAGATTTGAACTCAGGTTCTCCTGACTCCAAGGCCAGTACTCTATCCACTGCACCATCTAGCTGCCGCTGCCCCATCACATTCTTAAGTACTGGCATTGATGAATTTCTAGCTGAGGCTAGACTCTGTAAACCCTGAATTTTGAATCAAAGGACCTGGGTTCAAGTCCCCACACTGGGACTCCCTGTGTCAATCAGTCAACAAGCATTATTAAACACCTACTATGTGAAGAGCACTAGAGATAGAAAGAAAGGCAAAAGCAATCCTTGCTTTCAAGAGGCTCACATTCTAAGAGTGAAGACAACATGCAAATGGTTATGTATGATCGGTATATACACAAGATAAATTGGAGGACTGGGAAAGGCTTCTTGCACAAGGCAGAGTCTGAACTGAGACTTGGAGGAAACCAGGAAAACCAAGAAGTAGGGATGAAAAAAGGACAGTCAGTCAGTCAATAAACATTTATTAAGAGCCTACTATGTGCCAGTCACTATGCTAAAGTACTGGAGATAACAAAAAAAAAAGAATAAAGAATGCCTGCCCTCAAGGAGCTCACAGTCTAACGAAAGAAATAACATGCAAATAATTATGTATAAGAAAGATATCTCCAGGATAAATGGGAGATAATCAACAGAAGAAAGGCACCAGCATTGAGGGGGACTGGGAAAAGCTTCTTATAGAAGGTGGGATGTTAGCTGGGACTTGAAGAAAGTCAGGGAAAGCATTCCAAGGCATGGGATCCTGGGTAAGTCAATTTCATTTCATAAGCTTGTTGTGTTATCTATAAGAAGAGAAAATTATACCTTACCATCCCTCAAGGCTGTTCTATCTCCTTTGAAGTCATGGCTCACTCAAAAGAGTTTTGAACTAGGAGGCAGGCGACCTGGGCTCTAATCCCAGCATTGCCCAGAGCGTTGGACTTACAGAATTTTAGAATCATAGGAATTAAGATTGACAGAACAACAGAATTCCAGATTCTTAGAATCACATCATCTTAGAGTCACAGGCTGTTAAACTCACAAAATCTTCAAATTTCATAGAATCTTAAACTCATGAAATCTTAGAATCACAGAATTTTAGTCTCACCGAAACTTCGAATATCAGATTCATAGAATCCTAGACCGTTGGGATAATAGAATCTTAGATTCATAATGTCTTAGAATCATAGAATTTTAATGACAGAAGCTCTGAATATTAGACTCAGGGAATCCTCAGCTCTTAGGATCCCATACATTGGGAGATCTTAAATTTGGTATTAGAAGAGTTTTGGAGATCATCCAGTCTACATCCCTCATTTTACAGAGGAGGAAACTGAGGCCAAGAGCAGTGAAGTGATGAAATCTCAGTCTCATGGACTCATTGAATACCAGACGCCTAGAATCTTTGAATCTTTGAATCCTTGTCTGTATGAATCAAGCTCCCAAGTGTCTTTTCCTCCAATTGGATCATGGAACAGTTGGGGAGTTCCATTCTTTTCATTTCAGAATATGTCAGTGATTTAAAAAACAACAACTTGTGCCCTCCAGGCTATCAATCACGTTTTCCTGAGGAGTGATCCGGGTGGGTGATTTGATGCACTGGTAGCGTTTCTGCAAATTACATATCATTCTTCCCACCAAAGCCGCACCTTTGACTGCTGTAATATTTATCTGACCGTGCAAGTAATTTTCAGGCCTCACTTAGCAGGCTAGTGAAGCATGGAGGGGAGGCGGCAATGAAGTTGGGTTCGGACAGGCAGCCTGAGATAAGAGAGAGTGTCTTAACAGTCAAACCTGGTTATGTGTACGTGCGCATTCATTTAGCTTCCCTCCCCCACTCCCAGAAACCCTGGGAACCGAGGAATGGAATTGCAGCATTTGGCTTATGTGACTGCCCTGGCTGTCCTGGGATGGTGAGCAGAGACACCCTAAAGGTCTTTGAGTGGAAGATGGGTTCTGGTTCTGATCCAGCCACTAATAACTGGGTAGCCTTGAGCAAATCACTCCCTTCACTAATCCTCAGTTTACCCATCAGTAAAATGAGTTTAAAAAGACTTGCTTTACCTGCCTTGAAGGGTTTTGGTGAATAAATTCAACTACGTAAATTGTAAAGGGTGTGGACATATGAATTATTGGTTGTTAATACATAAGTATATTGCTGCTGCTGTTCAGCCATTTCAGTTATGTCTCACTCTCCTAATGACTGTGTTTAGGATTTTCTTGGCAAAGATACTGGAGTGGTTTGCCATTTCCTTCTCCAGCTCATTTTACAGTTGAGGAAACTGAGACAAACAGGGTCACAGAGCTAGTAAGTATCTGAGGTCATATTTGAACTCAGGAAGATGTATCTTCCTGACTCCAGACCTGACGTTCTATCCACTGTACCACCTAGCTGCCCACATAAGTATATATAGAATATTAAAAGATGACTACAAGGTAGTTTCAGGGAGAGAGATCAGGGAAGACTTCATGTAGACAGTAGTACTGCTGAGTTTTGAAGAAAAGTAGGGATTCCAAGAGACAGAGGTGAGGAGGGAATTCTTGGTTTAGGGGACACCAACTAAAGGTATAGAGAAGTGAGATGAAATGTTTACATAAGCAGAATAGCAAGGAAGTCAATAGAGCTGCATGAAAATGCATGAAAGGAAGTAATGGGTAATATTGGAAAGGTGGGAAATTGTAAAGGGCTGCCATGGCAAAATGATGAGTTTATATTTGATCTTGGAGGTAATAGAAAGCCTCTGAAATTTATTGGGGAGGGGAGTGGCACAGTGCTTGAGAAAAATTACTTTTGTATTTAAGGTTGTATTAAAGTGAAGAGAAATTTGACTCAGGGGGGCCATTGCAGCAGTGTAGACCAAAAGGGATGAGGGTCTGGACTAGATGAAGGCTCTGTAAATGGACAGGAGAGGACAGATGTGAAAGGGTTCCCTTCCAATTCTAAGAGTCTATGAGTCTTTGTCTTTTGCACCATTTCTCATATGAAAATTGGCACTGGTCACTGATTGTAACCTCCTTGTCCCCCTATGCATCTTCCTAATGATCTTAGGTTCACTGACAGTTACAAGTCTCCTGAGGTCATGGGACTCCATGACTCATAGCACCCATGAGTTTTCAAAGGTTGTGTTGTCAAAGGGGAGCTCACACAGGCTTGACCAATCTGGAACAGCTTTGAGAACAGTTCTGGTGACATGTGATATCCATAGATGGAGCTCCAGCTTAGCTAAGTGTGAAGAGACCCATGACCAAGATGAAGGCTATGGGGGTGGGATTTGGGGGCCAGGTTAAGTTTCTCTGACCAGAAAAAGGACAGTCAAACCAGCAATGATGAAGTTGATAATGCCATCCCTGAAGCTTAATCCCTGTTTGGCCTTGGACAAATCATTTCATCTCCCTGTGCTTTAGTTTACCCACCTGTAAAATGAAAATAAGAATCCCAGTCACACAGTTATGATGATTAAACATAAAAATGCTTTGCATATCTTAAATGGTTATACTCAATATTGTTGCTGTTGTTGTTATTGTTAGATTATTATTGTTAGATTGTTAGCCTCTAAGATTCCTTCCATCTCTAGAGATATGAGCCTCTGACCCTCATAATATGCTTCACCAGTTGTAATTTAAGACCCTCACAACCCAAATCCAACCTAATTTTCCTGGCTTATTATACCTCACTCCCCTTCATGTACTTTTGGGTTTGGTCACACTAGCCTTCCATTCTTCCTTTTGCATGATATCCCATCTCCCTCCCCCATGCCTTTGCACAGGCTGTACCCTGCACCCACCTTCCTTTCCTTGGCCTCTGAGGATGCCTAGTTTCCTTTGCTGCTCAGCTCAGAAGCCGCTTCCTCCATGAGGACTTTCCTGATTGTCCTCCAGCTGTTAGGGCTCTCCTGAAATTCCTTTGGATTTATCTATTTTATGTATATTTCCCCATCTGCATGTCCCACCACCCACAGAGCAGGGGAAGCTCAAATGTCTGGCATATTTGAGGTGCTTCATAATAAGCACTTGTTGATTAATTGATCAATCAATTCTCTGATTGCATTTCAACCCAACTCATTATTTATTGTACTTCTGTTTCATGCAAGGCTCAGTGCTTGGCCCTGAGGATGGAGGCAGTATGGAGCAGTGTCATTTTGGGCCTCAGGTTCTTGTTCTGTAAAATGAAAGGTGATAGGCTTGCTCTGCAAGGTCCTTGTGGAGCAAATGAGTTAATATGGGTAAAGTGCTTTGCAAATCTTACAGCACTAGGTAAATGCTAAGTACTATTATTGTTATTATTATAATTATTAATTACTAAATTATTTATGCATCTAAGTTCAGGTCCTCAAACCATATTCAATTCAAGTCAATAAGCATTTATTAAGCACCTCATCTTCCTGAGTTCAAATCTGGCCTCAGACACTTACTAGCTGTATGAGCCTGGCCAAATCACTTAACTCTGTTTGCCTCAGTTTCCTCATCTGTAAAATGAACTGGAGAAGGAAATGGCAAACCACTCCAGGATCTTTGCCAAGAAAACCCCAAATGGGGCCATGAAGAGTCAGACATGACTGAAACAACTGAACAAAAAAAAAGGCATTAGGTGCAGAGAATATGGACAGAACTGAAAAGCCATCAATTCGATTCAAATAAATAAGTATTTGTTTAGGACCTTGTCCTCACAAGGTGCTGTGCTGGATAGGGTAGATTAAAAAACAATGCCTGCCCTCAAGGACCTTCCATTCTCCTGGAGGATAAACCACACAGGTAAATAAACTGGACTGCCCAAACAGGTATATTTGAGGAGGGAAGGAATGCCAACAACACAGAGGATGGAGAAAGGCTTCCCATAAGAGGAGGCCCACTGGCTGAGCTTTGAATGAAGTCATAGGTGAATGTGGAGTGCACTCCAAGCATGAGGGACAGTCTGTAAACAGTCATGGAGGTGGGAAATGGAATGCCAACTTCAGCATTCAATAGCCCATTTTGAGCAGTAGAGTATGCAAAGGGAAGAGATGTGAAATGAGTCTAGAAAGACAGGCCGGAGCCAGGTTGGGAAGCGGTTTCTTAAATGCTACACTGAGCAGTTCCTATCTCTCTTAGAGGCAGTAGAGAGAGGCTGAACATCCCTGAGTAAAGCAGGCACACAGTCAGAACTATGCTTTAGGGAAAATGATTTTGTCAGCTGTGGGAAAGAGAGGAATGAGACTGGGAAACAGGGAGGCCAAATAGGTTACTGCAGTGGCCCAGGGCAGAAGGGACGGTGGTGGCTGTATGAGCAGAATAAAGACAAGTGAGAGAGATTCCTAATGTAGGCCTTCCCCCATGCCCCCAGCCCAAGACCCTTGCCCTGACAGGGAGGGAAGCTAGCAAGTGTCTGAGGCAGGATCTGAAGCCAGGCTTCTTCCCCCTCAGGGCGAGGGGCTTGGGCTGGGGAGGAGAAGGACCCTGCCTGGCCTGGCCAATCCCCAGACTGTCCAGGGGGAATTTATCCATTCCGGTCCTCACACTACGAAGAAGAGGGAGCAGCAGATGATTAGCCAGGAGGGGCAGAGGGAGAAAAGCACGGAGATTCTCTTTGGTCACACCGGAAGCGTCTCAGCAGTCAAGGCCAAGCTGACAGCAGGAACAGAGCACGACAGTTTAATAGTAGTTTCTTGGATGATATTTCCCTCTCTGGCATGCTCAGCCAGAAGCTTATTGGGGGGGGGGGGGGGCGGGACACGAAGGGAGCTAGGATTGGGACTCTTACTAAGCTCTAGGGTGAAGCAGTGAAAAATGGCGTAATTGAAAGCTTCCCAGGCCGTGTGGGTGTTCTAGGGAGGGAGCGCTGGAGCAGAAGTCATCGACGTGGTTCTGCCATCTCCTGGACGTGTGACTCTGAAGGAGTTACTGAAACTCCTTGAGCCTCAGTTTTCCCATATGTGAAATGGAGGCGCTTCCCCTGCAGGGTTCTGTGAGAAAAGTGCTTTGTGGCATTGAAGTTCTCAAGAAATGGGAGTTATCATTGATTGCTGATTGCAGCACTACTACAGGATTGAGCATGATACATGCACCCCATCCCGCCTACTGATCATTTCCAAGATCCCCATTCCCCTGGTCCTGCTTATCCAGTCTAAACACATTCAGATATCCAAACATCTCTGTCCTCTTCTGGATGTGCACAACCTTCCCAGGATGTACTTGGCAATGGGTCCATACTTTTCAATCCCCTGAACCTCTCATGCACATCCTCAGCTACACAGGGTGGGGTGCGGGTCCACTCAAAATGTTCCTCAGTTTCTCTTGACATCACCACAAGTATATCAATGGCACACCAGACTCTCACAATTTTCTTCTCTTGAATAATAATAACTAGCATTTATAGAGCACTTGGAGGTTTGCAAAGCACTTTACTGATAGGATCTCATTTGATCTTCATAACAAACCTGGAAAGTAGGTATTATTATTATCCCCCTTCTTACATAGGAGGAAACTGAGGAAGGCAGAGGGTAAGTGACTTGCTCAGGGTCACACAGCTGGTAAGTGTCTGGGGCAGGATCTGAACTCAGGTCTTCCGGACTCTAAGCCCAGTGCTCTATCCATAGGGCCAGCTCTGGTGGCATTGACCACTCCCTTCCATCCTCAGTAATTCTTTATTTGCCACCTGTGACAGTCTGCTCATGTCCACCCACTATGTCTCTCTATTGCCCTTTGAATTCTTCATTCCACTTCTTCAAAGACTATAGCGTCTCATGACTCTCAAATTTTATAAGATCCAAGAAAGTTTTAAAGTTTGAGAGTTACAGATCTAAGGAAGTTTTGGGGCAGCGAGGTGGCATAGTGGATAAAACACCAGCCCTGGAGTCAGGAGGACCTGCATTCAAATCCAACCTCAGACACTAGCTGTGTGACCTTGGGCAAGTCATTTAACCCTGTTTGCCTCAGTTTCCTCATCTGTAAAATGATGTGGAGAAGGAAATTGCAAACCACTCCAGTATCTTTGCTAAGAAAACCCCAAATGGGGTCACAAACAGTCGGACACAACTGAAATGACTGAACAAAATATTGGACTTAAGTTTTACAGATCATTTTATATTCCACCCCATTATAATCCTATGAGATCACTACTATAGGAATTATTATCTTCATTTTGCAGATGAAAAAGTTGAGGCTCAAAGACATTAAGTAAAGTGGTTTAACCATCATCACATAACTAGTTCATAGTTATTTGCATGTTGTCCCCTAATTAGATTTTAAACTCTTCGAGGGCAGGGATGTTTTTGCCTTTCTTTGTGTAAAGGAAGTGCTAAGCACAGCACCTGGCATATGATAGATGCTTAAAAATGTTGCTTGACTTGACTAGTGTCTGATACCATATTTGAACCCTTGCCTCTCCTGATTCCATTTCCAGTATTCTTTCCTCTACACCACATCATATTGTAGAAACCAACAAGTCTAAATTATGGTCACTGAGACACTATACAGAAAGCCCTTTACCTGCCATTCTTCAGGATAGGGGGAGTAGAGACCTCTCTGAAGGCTGGGGAATGGACTGGGTCATTCAGGGACTGTCAATGGAAAGAATCCTGGATCTGGAATAAGAAAACCTGGGCTCTGTTACTGACAATCTATAGTGGAGGAAACCATTTTTCTTCTCTGGAATGTCCTCTCTGGAGGAAATTTCCTCCTCTGGAAATGCAGATGATGGACTGGGTAACCTCTAAGATCCCTGTGAATTGGACATTCTGTACTCTAAGGGCCTTCCCTGTTCTGACATTCAATGTTCTAAGGCCCCTCCCAAATCTAACACTGTATTCTAAGGCTTCTTCCACTTCTGACTTTCTATGTTCTAAGGCCCCTTCCAGATTTGACATCCTGTATTCTAAGGCCCCTCCTAGCTCTGACATTCCATATTCTAAGGCCCTTCCCAGCTCTAACATTCTGTGTTCTATAGTTCTCCTCTGCTTTGACATTTAATGTTGGAAAACTTCGGCTGGTTCTGGCATTTGATAGCCTAAGATCTTTCCAGCTTCCAGCCATGACCTTTCTACTATGACCTTTCTACTATGGCCTCTGAAATGCTCAGGTCTAAGGTTCTTTGTGCAATTTCAGATCTCTTCTACCTCTACTTCTCCTTGGTGCCCACGATTCCTTCTTACGTCAACCTTTGGTTGCTCTTCATTAACCTGATTCTGAGGCTGCCACCTGAACAAAGGGGAATATTTCCCTTGTACAGATCTTGTTGGTAAAATGATCCTTCTGAGCAGCAGCCGACAGATGGACCGGCTCCACTGGCCTGGAGCTGCTTGTGGCCAGTGTTTGTTAATTACTATGGGCTGGCGATGCCGGCACCCCGATGGTCATTGGCATCCCCCACCAGCAGGAGCAGGTGGGCAGTCCACTGTCAAATTATCGAGGGGCTTCGGCCACCAGTGGTTCCAAGGGAGGGGTTGTGGAGGAGGAGCGCATGCTGAGGAAAGCTTAGCTGTAGCACCCACGGAGCATGGCAGGTGGGCAGCTCAGCCCAGCAAGATCTGTCCCTGCTGGGGTCATTGGTCTGTTCACCACCAGCGAGCACCTTCCAAGTGCATTGGCCAAATCGTCTAGCAGGGGCCTGGACATTTGTCACTGTGACTGGTCTTTGTCAGGCTCCACCTGTCAGCACAGGTGCACCTGACCATGGGTGACCCCAGGTGGTGTCCCATTCTGGACAGCAAAAGTTCCTGCCACGCTGCTTCCGAAAGCCGTAGGACCCCCATGTCCTTCCAGGTCCATCCTGACGTCAACCAAGATAGTGTGGGAACCTGTCCCTGAAAATTATGCAGAGAAGTTAATGTGGCCCTATGGAGAGAACTCAGGGGATGTTGATTTGAACCCCAGGTCTGACACTGCTGTAGGATATTAAGGGAGTGACTTTTCATCTCTAAGTCTCAGTCTCCTCAACTTGAAATAATAATTCTTGTTCTACATACCTCCCATGGTTATCATGGGGAAAACAGATTTTAAAGTTGCATGGAAGTGTCAGTTATTCATATTAGGACCTGAGAGGAGTTGGAATAGAAAGAAGCAGGTTTGGGAGATTAATCGAATAATAACCAGGGATTCTGTTAACCCTCGGTTACCCATTCCAGTGGCTAACTGAATAAATGGTTAGCTGCATAAGAACCTTTCAGTTTGTCACTGGGTACTGAACAGATAAGAAGCTGGTTTCCTGACTGAGCTCCCTCCATCTTCCCTCACCCCCTACCTAGCCTAGAAAAATAGGGAAAATTCTAAAAGTGCAGGGCATGGGATTCAGGCAGTCAGGATGGACTTTCTGTCTCTGGGGTGGGGAGTCAGAAGACTCTGGGTCCATCACCAAGGGAAACCACATGTGGTGTTTCTCAGGGGATTTTCAGGAGAAGCAATCTCCTCAATCAGTTAGGTGTGGTGCTGCTGGGAGATACAAGAGGAAAAGCTTGAAAACTCCAGGAAGAGAAATAGGCTCAGGCTTCCAAAAGCACAGAACCGTCGGCGAATGTTGGCATTTGAGGAGGCCACACCTAGCCATAGAAAGAGCTAGAATGGACCTTGAGGATCACAGAGTCAAAGCTTTAAAGATGGAAGGGAGCATCTAAATCCAAACCTCCATTTTTCACAGGGGGAAACTGAGGTTAAGAGAAATGAAGCAATTTGCCTAAAGTCACAGAGCTAGTCAAGATATCTAGGTTTTTTAGTCTCAGTCATGGCTGTTGACTCTTAGTCCAATGATTTAACTTTTATATGTTCCAATGTCCTTCCCAGCTCTGACATCCTGTGTTCCCAGCTCTGACCTTCTATGTTCTAAGGGCCCTCCCAGCTTTGATATTCTGTGTTCTAAGGGTCCTCTGAGCTCTGACATTCTGGGTTCTAAGGCCCCTCACAGCTGATATTCTGTGTTCTAAGGCCCCTCCCAGCTCTGACATTCTGTGTTCTAAGGGCCCTCCCAGTTCTGACATTCTGTGTTCTAAGAGCCCTCCCAATTCTGACATTCTGGGTTCTAATGTCCTTTCCATCTCTGACATTCTGGATTCTAAGATCCCTCCCACCTCTGACATTCTGTGTTCTCAGGGCCCTCCCAGCTCTGACATTCTGGGTTCTAAGGTCCTTTCCATCTCTGACATTCTATGTTCTAAGGCCCTGACCAGCTCTAGCATTCTGTGTTCTAAGGGCCCTCCCAGCTCTGATATTCTGTGTTCTAAGGGCCCTCCCAGTTCTGATATTCTGTGTTCTAAGGGCCCTCCCAGCTTCTGATCCCTCTAGGGGTCCTGAAGAATCCTGCTAGTCTGGGAAACAATGAGGACATACAGGCCCTTCTATTTAGGGGCTTGGGGTGGGGGGTGGGGGAAGACAATGGTCCCATCCTGCAGCATCTTTCATTTTACAGGCAGCTTTTAGCTCAGCAGTTAGACTTGACTCCCTCAGGCCATAAAGCTGGCAGAGTGGAAGCTTAGGGAGATTGGGAGAGGAAGGGGAGGGGGTGCTGGCTGGAAGCTTCCCATGGGTGGAGAGGGAAGAGAGGGGAGCCACATGGAAGGTGGTACGGTGCAGTGAAATGATGGATGTATCCCTGGCTGTCCTGGGATTGTTCTCAGCCTGGCTAGACACAACATGGCACTGCTCACCTCGTAGGGTATCTTCCTGCCAATCCTGGTACCATGGGAATAGAGGAGGCACAGAGCTCTGTCTCACCCAAAACATACAGATGTACACCACCTCTGCCTCTTGGACATCCTCGAATGTGCTGACTCACAATTTCATGACCACAGCCACACTTTTAATTACATAAACCCTATAAACACAGCTACAAACTCTAATGTCCTCCAGCAAATGTACATATATTCATGTTCCTTATACCTTCTCATGCTCACCCATCTTCTAAACACACAGAGAACAGGATCAGGGCCAGATCAGTGATTTTACCTGCAGAGGGAACCTCCCCTTAGAGAGTCACCTAGACCCCTGAGAGGTTAAGGAATTCATCCAAAGTCACACAACCAGTGTGTATCAGAGATAGGCCTTGAACACAGATCTTCCTAGCTCCCAAACTGGTTCTCTGTCCACTACAATGTGGTATACATCTTCTCAAAGGCATAGGCCCTTGAGAGCCTATATATGCCTCCTCACACATCCTAGAAGTACAGTCTCCTAATGTTACCTAGAATCTCAGATAGAGAGCTGGAAGGGACCTTAGAGGTCATCTGATTCAGACCCTTATGTTTCAGGTGAAGAAACTGAAAAAGGGGGTAGTAGGGAGGGGAGAGAGAAAGGCGGGGGAGAGAGAGAGAGAGAAAGAGAGAGAGAGAGAGAGAGATGGAAGGGGAAAGAGAGGGGGAGAAAGAGAAAAATAGAGGGGGAATGAAAGAGAGAGACGGAGGGGGGGAGAGAGAGAGATATGGATGGAGAGAGAGTGAGAGAGAGAGAGAAGGAGGAAAGGGGAGGGGAAGAAAGATTAAGAGAGGGAAGGAGAGGAGAGGAGAAGAGAGAATTTTCTCAAGTCATAAACATTCATTTGTTCATTCAACAAACATTTATTAAACATACACAACCCTCTAAACACACACATTCTCACAGACACCTTTCCACAAATTAATACATTCATCCACACTGTGTTAAAAACATGCATATTCTAAAACATACACAAACGCTCATAGATACAAAGGTATTCCTGAAAACAAACATTCTCTCATGCCCCTCCATCACACACGCACTTGCCCCCTCAGTGAAAGCTCATGTTCATCTGCCCATATAGCTGCATTCTCACACTCAGCCTCCTATAAAAACATACTTCCCCTGCCCCAGCAAACATGTGAACATGTGTCCCACTCACACCCTTTGGCTCACACCCCCTAGAATATGCCCTTCTCTCCAGGTGAGTTCATTCTCACACATGCCTTTCCCTAGAAACCCCTGTTTCTCCTGTAAGTACAGACATATTCTCTTCCCTTCTTGTCCCTTCCCCTGCTGCCCTGCCCCCCCCCAGCACACATGGTCTCACACCTCTTATTCTCACTGACACAATACACACCCTTGCTCTCAAACATGCACACACACACACACACACACACACACACACATTCCACTATTCGCTTGTGGGCACACGTGCAGAATCGTCAGGCTCTCTGCTGATTGCCACCGTGCCTCATCTCAGACCCATCCCCCCACTTCGCCCCCACCCCATGCCACGTGCCGCTGTCTGCTCTTTCCTGGTAACCAGATGAGACAAGGCAATTTATGACACCAGCTGTCTCTGTCAAAACCATATCTCTCACATAGACCAGGGGAGAGCCAATTACCCCCAGCCTTGCCCCTCACCCACTCATTCTTGGGGGCCTCCCTTACCTGGACGGGTGAAAAGAAGGGCTGGGTCCCCAGGGTGGTGGGGAGGAGGCACTATCTGGGCCCCTCTGACAAATATGTGGAGATGTTATTGCTGGGGGAGGGGGGAAAGACCAGCGAAATCTGAATATGTCTGAGGAAGGAATATGTTATTCTCTTCTGCTCGTGAATACAGTAGCGCAATCAACCATCGCAGAAGATTTAGAGATGATGTGCTCTTCTTTTACAGAAGAGGAAACTGAGGCCCAGAGAGGTTAAGTAATTTATCCAAGGTCACTCAGAGCCAAGAGAGAGGATGGAAAGCCTGCCTCTTTGAGTCACAGCCAGAGCCAGGAGCCAAGTCCCCAGACCCCTTTCTGTGACTGAGGCTCCCGGGGCAGGCTAGCTGGGTATGGGGAAAGAGAGGGAGGAAGATAGGAAGGTTGGGGAGAGAGACACGATGTTGTCATGATAATGGGGGATGGGAGAGCTGTACCCTAAGGGCAGATGCCCCCGTGAACCCTCAGGCCCCATGCACAGCAGGCTGAATATCAAGGCAGCATGGGGTAATGGGAAAAGCATTGGACTGGAAATCCAGAGCACTAGGTCTGCCATGAGCTCCAGCTATGTGACTTTGGGTGAGACACAGACTCCGGGGGTCTTAAATTTTTTCATCTGTTAAATAAAAGGTTTTCATGAGATCATTCAATCAATTCATCCACAGAATTAATTACTCAGGAACTCTGCTAAGTGTTGGGGATTCCCAGAAAAAAGAAAAACAGTCCCTGCCTTCAAAAAGCTTCTATTTCTAAATGGTGGTGATGACTCATAAAATATACTCAAAAGTATATATAAGAAAATCATAGCAGAGAAGGCACTAGCAGCTGGGGAAACTGGGAAAGAGATCTTGAAAAGGTGATGTTTGAGTTTGGTCTCAAGGGAATCTGAAAGTTCTCCTCTATACTTATTATTTTATGTTCTAAGGGCCCTCCCAACTCTGGCATTCTGTGTTCTAAGGGCCCTCTCAACTCTGGCATTCTGTGTTCTAAGGGCCCCCTAAGCTCTGACATTCTGTGTTCTAAGTGCCCTTCCAGTTCTAACATCCTGTGTTCTTAGCTCCCTCCCAGCTCTGACATTCTGTGTTCTAAGGCCCCTCTGAACTCTTACATTATCTGTTCTAAGGTTTCATCTAATACTGACATGCTATAATACTAACACCTCTCCCAATTTTGCCATTCAGTGATTCTACCTTTTCTACAAGAATAATGGTCATCACAATTTAGTACGGAAAGGGGAGTGGGGGAAGCATTTACATAGCACCTAGTATGTGTCAGGCACTGTGTTATCTGTTGTTTTTGTTGTTCAGTCATATCTGATTCTCTGTGACCCCCATGTGGAGTTTTCTTGGCAAAGATACTGGAGCGGTCTGCCATTTCCTTCTCCATCTCATTTTACAGATGAGGAAACTGAGGCAAACAGGGTTAAGTGACTTGACCAGGGTCAAATTTGAACTCAGGCCAGATTTGAATTCACTCTTTACAAATATTATGCAGTTAGGTGGTGCTACAGTGCACATAGCACGGGGCCTACAGTCAGAAAGACTTAAGTTTGAATTTGATCTTCATAAATATATCACTCTACAGTGAAAGGCATGATGATTTCTTGGACAACTGCCTGGAAATGGAATCTCTGGTTGGCTTTGAATCTCTGCCCCAGGCACATAATAGCTGTGTCCTCATGAGCAAATCACCACTTAGAGCCTCAGTTTCCCCATATGTAAAATGAGAACAAAAGTACTTCTACTACACTTCTCAAAGGGTTGTTGTGAGGAAATAAGAATAATCAGCAAACAAACATTTGTTAAGCACCTACTGAGTTCCAGGCACTGTGCTAAGCACTGGGCACATAAAGAAATGCACAAGACAGTTCCTGCTTTCAGGGATCTTACAGTCTACCGAGGGAGAAAACCTGCAAACAACAATGTACAAACAAGATGTA
Source organism: Vombatus ursinus (assembly GCF_900497805.2). NCBI lineage: Eukaryota > Metazoa > Chordata > Mammalia > Diprotodontia > Vombatidae > Vombatus > Vombatus ursinus. The sequence goes on along the minus strand of NW_020954662.1, from coordinate 5,963,973 downwards.
GACAGGATAAACTGGAAATAAGGAACAGAGGGAAGGCACCAGAACTAAGAGGGATCAGGAAAGGCGTTCATGTAGTGATTTAAGATTTCCAAAATGCTTTACATATGTTATCTTATTGGAATCTCATGAAAACCTTGTAGAATAGATACTACAGTCAATAAATAAATAAAACCATCAAGAAACAGTTATTCAGCTCCAAATCTGGGCCAGGCACTGTAATAGGTAATATCATTCCCATTTTGCTGATGAGGAAGCTGAGACTGAAAGAGGTTGAGACTTTATTTTAATTTAAGTGACTTTTCTTGGTCACCCAGCCAGTAACTGCCAAAGGTAAGATTTGAACTCAGGTATTTCTCACTCCGGCTATACAATTCTGTTCCCTACACTCTGCAACACTGAAGGCATTCTAGAAATGTGAATTGTTAGCATTATCACTGGCTGAAAAATAATCATTCTGTATAGGTAGAATGGCAGAAGCAGAGCCTTGGGGTGGAAACAGAGAGTTGATTTTTAAGGAGCAAGCCAGCTGGTCTGATGCATAGGGTCCATAGAGCTGAGGGTAGGCAGGTACAAAAGGATACTTTGGGTAAGAGCCACTGGAAAGTCCAAGTGAAAATGAAACTTGCAGAGTTTCCTATAACTTGTAGAGTTAACCTATAATTCTGGGGGACCAGACCTAAACAATGTCATTGGTGTAAAGAACTCCCAATATGGATAGTCTCTCCACCAATGCAGGTCAGCACCTGTTCTACAATTTATAGTCTCAAAAAGTTGTCTGGGAGCATTGAGAGAGAGGTGAAGGACCAGAGAGTATTCGTTCATCAGAGGTGCATCTTGAACCTGGTTTCTTCTTGCCTCTCGGGCTCCTTACACTATTCCATTACCTTAATTACTGATAGAGACTAGGACCTGTCTTTATGCCCCTCAGGAAGAAGAGATCTGGGCCCAGCTTTAGGGCAAGATGAAGGTCTCCTCCATTTAACATGGGAAGAAAGAGGGCCCTGAGAGACTGATCCGTTCATTAAAACTCTTCCTGAAAGCAGCCCCAAAGACCTCAGCTGCTCCATTTCCAGAAGAGCAAATTCACTCCTCATCGGAGAGGAGTTGGTATAATGTGGGAAGGCAATTTAAACAGCTCCAGCAAAATACACCAGCAGTTTCTGCTCTCTCTCTCTGCCACTATTACACCTTCCAGGAGCAGCGGGATTGGCCCATAAGTGGGATATCAAGTTTATTACAGCTATTTCCAACCTGTAATTGGTTTTGTGGAACACAAAGAGAAGAGGATGGAAAAAAAAAAGGTGAATTTTTTCCCCTCTTTTTTTTCCTCTGGACGATGGTACCCAGGGACGAAACAGAGCTGACTGGGATTCGAGACTTATTTGTTTTTCAAATGAAAACTGCTGTCCTGTGTATTTGCTGCACTCACTGGCTTAAGTCCATTTGCTACACTTGGATGGTCTGACTGGAAAGCCTGGCTGACAGATATGGAACAATCCACCCGGTTCTGGAAAACCCAGTCCCTGGTTATTAGGGAAATCAGACCTGGCAATACCAGGTCAGATGAGTCCTAGAGGTTTCTTCAAGCTTGGATGTTGGCAATGGAACTGTCGCAGAATTCTGGGGTAGGGGGAAGTAAAATAATACAGGCGTGGGATGTTAGATTTAGGAAGGTCCTTAGAATGTAGATTGTTAGAGCTGGAAGAAAACCATAGGATATAGACTGTCAGAATCAGGAAAGACGTTAGAACATAGAATAGGATTTTCCAAGGGAGCCCAAGGCTTGGAATGTTTGAGCATGCAATGTCAGAGCTGGCAAGCACTTTAGAACAGAGAATATTAGAATACAGACTAAGAGAGAACCTCTGGGCACAGAATGGTATAGTTAGAAGGGCTCTGGAAGTGTTAGAACTTAGAATGTCAGGGTTGAAAGCAACCTTACAACATAGGGGGTTACACACACACACACACACACACACACACACACACACACAGGTGGCTAGAACTTTGGGTTATTTTACAGAAAAGGAAGCCAAAGTCTAATGTTCGTATGCTCTCCAAGGCCTCTGTTGGGTTCATAACCCTTCTGGTGGTGGGAAGGAGAACACAGTGAATAAACAGGGTGGGGACCACTAGGGAGGCATAAAAAGAGGGTTTAACTGGAAAGGAATGAGATAGGTCCTATTTCATCACACTTAGTAGACCAAGGGCCCTTTCATCAATGTGTAAGGCTGGTCCGAAATATAGCCTACTGGTCTGTCTCCACCAACACTCTGGGGAACCCCACAGTTATCTCCTCCACGGGGTCCTATGTTATCACTTTATTCATTTCATCACTACTGAGCCTCCCATACCACCACTTTCCCTTTCCTTCCAAATATGTGTGTCTAAAGTCATTTTCAGAATCATTTTATTTTTAAGCCAGAAAACGCTGCTAAGGTTTATTTCTAGCTACCACCTTGGTTTGTTCCAGGTTTATTTTCTAACAGTGTAGTCTGTTAGTCAATGCACAAGGCTACTCCCCTGCCATCCTTCCCCCTACCCTAAGAAAACTTACCCTAGGCCCATGCCCGGCAGAAATCAGCAGTGAGCCCTTCAAGCCAGGCTGGTTCCTAGGGCCCCCACCCCATGGCAGGAACAAAGCCCATTGGCCTAATGTGACATGCTGGGGAATCCAATATGCCACTACTTAATTGTGTGTTAATGTACAACAGAAGCTATTAAAGGAATAATGTAATGGCCCAGACCATCTTGACAAATATAACTTTATTACAGGAGGACAAACAAGAAGGCTATTGAGTGGTGATTGCCAAAGGGACCTGGGGAGGGAGCCTCTCTAACTAGCTAATCTCTCTCTAGCTCTCCCTCTCTCACTCTCTCTCTCTCTCTCTCTCTGTCCTTTCCCTCTTTCTCTCTCTCTCTTTCCTCTCTCCCTCCCTCTCTCTCTCTCCCTCCCTCTCTCTCTTTCTCTCTCTCTCTCTTTTCCTTTTGCTCTGTCTCTCTATTTCTCCTCTCCTCTCTTTCTCCCCCCACTCTCTCCCTTTTTCTCCTCCTCTTTCATTATTTCTATCTTTCTTTCTCTCTCTCTCTTCTCTCTCTCTCTTTCATACCACACACACACACACATACACACACACACACACACACACACACACGCACATATACACAGAGTCACACCTCTATCTACATGCATACATTACCCTTCTAATTCACACTCTTCCCGAGCCTCCCCCAGAGCCTTTGGCCGTAATAGAACTAACCCATAGCATTGAACGGAACACAGATTGGGAGGGGGTGTTAGTCTAGTTGGAGACAGGCATTTGCAACCTCAGGAAAAACAACCATTTTCCCCATCACTAGGACAGCTACTACCACCAAGATCCCCTTGCAAATAACCACTCTCCCACTGGCCCAGGGAGTCTATGCTTAGGATTCTAATCCCCTACAGGTTTCCTGGGGGCAGGAGACTGGTTAACAAACCACTTACACTGAAGGCATTCATTTCTCTGCCAAGGGCTAGAAACCCCTTGAGTGGCAAATGAGCTAAGTCATTATACATCAGCTTGTTCAGTGTGTTATTCTACCAGATGGGAGTGAGCTCCACCCAAGGTCCCGGAGAAAAAAGATGTAAATAAAACCTGAGGAAATCAGATGTGTCCTTGAAACTCCCCCTTCCATCTCCTTCTTTCAGCCCTCCCCAAAACAGCGATTTACGATTTAGATAATTCTTCAGTTCTTTATCTGGTGTGTGTGTGCGCTTGTGTGTATTTTGCTTGTAATAAAACCCTCGGTCCCGGCAAATAAATTTGAGGAGACAGTTTTACTGACAGATTTTTCCTTCTTTGTGTAATAAAAAAAAATGGAGTGAATTTTGAGATGGGGATGATAGTGCTGGCTATGTTTTGAGAGAAGATAAAGGAGCCTTACCTATGGGGAGGAGAGACAGGGCAAGAGACAAAAAGTCAAGTATATGGGTTTCTTCCTTCAATTTTTATAGCTTTGGGAAGAAAAATACAGTTGACAAAAACTCTCTTGTGTCTCTGGCTTCCCTTCCACCTAAGGAGTGGGGAAAATGGTAGAGGCCATTTGCGCAGGCCCAGCTATCACTGCTCCCACACAGCTCTGGGGCCATAAGATTCTGAGCTAGAAGGACCCTCAGAGATAATCTGTTCTAACCTACTCATTTTAAAAATGGGGAAACTGAGGCACAGAGAAAGTGGGGGACCAGCCCGAGGTCAAACAGTTGGCAAGAAGCATAGGTGAGATTCAAACCCAGGTCTGACAGCAACTTCCAAATATTCAAAGGACTACCAAATGGAAGAGAATTCAAATCTGCTCCACCTGTTCCCTTCCCCCCACCCTAGGCAGAACAGGAGCAATGGGTGGGAGTTGAAAAGAGGAATATCTGGGCTTGTTGCCTGGAAAAACTTTATAACAATTAGAGATGTTGCCACGTAGTAGGAACTGCCTTGAAAGGTAGTGAGATCCCTGTCTCTAGTGAGCTTCATGCAAATGCTGTCAACCACTTGGTAGGTATTTAGAGAGGATTCTTGTTCAGGCACAGGTTGAACTAAAGATTCTGGGATTCTGTACCTGTCAATCAAGCCCATGTACTGGGTAGCTTGGGGAGAAACGCAGGGATGTAAGAGAATTTGCATTTAGTACAGGCCTTACCCATCTGGAGATTACAATCTAATGCGGAGTCAATTGCAGATGTGTCCCTACAGTCTGAACTATCAACAGAGACTGGGCTAAGCCAGGTATATAGTGAAGGCTATCAGGGTCTTCTTCTGATGGATTAACAACACATGGAGATGGGCCTGGACTCTGGAAGGCTCTGCCAGTGCAATGTCACCTCGGACAGGTAACCTGCCAAAAGGGAAAGAATTGGGCAATGGGCTGGTGATGATCTGTACTCCGAGGACCAATCGGCTAAGTACAGAGATGCTCATCTCAGCCACACAGCCCTGGGACACAACTGCCCCTTGTGAATTAGGACATGTAATCCACACCAGTGAAGAGAAACATGGGACCAGAAATTTCAAGGGGAAGGCATCTGAGGCCATCTAGCCCAACCCTTACATTTTACATTTGGAGAAAATGCGGTTGAGAAAGGTTAAGGCACTGGTCCAAGGTCCCATAGGTAGTAAGTGGTGGAGGTAGGATTTGAACCCAGGATCTCTGACTCTGGAGTTTGCGCTCTTTCCATTCTACCACACCATAGCACTGCCTCCCTTGCTTAGGGGGACCCAGGCAGATAATCAGACAAGGAAAACAAATGGCAGCCGTACTGATGTCACACTGACAGTCACAATGATGACTGCAATCCGGTCAATGCAGATCGTGAGGATGACATTATTATTAGCAATGATGATTATTGATAATAACAATCTCACATTCCCATAGTGCTTGACTTTCAAAATGCTTTCCTTACTTTGGAGGGAGGTGACAAAAGCATTAGTAGAGGCAATGTTGGCAGAGTAGGTAGAAAGTTGGGTTTGGAATCAGGGAAGACTTGGGTTTTATATACTTATTGACCGTGAGACACTGGACAAATTATTTCCCCTCTCTGGGCCTCAGTTGCACCATCTGCAAAATGGTAGTAATAATGGCACCCACCTCATCGCTTCATTATGGGGGGAAATGAGAAAAGGAACATAAAGGCCTTTCCAAGACATATAGCTCTACACAAATGATAGGCATCTTTACCCTGGTTTTGCCCAAAGTCACAGCATCACAAATGCAGAGCTGAAGGTCGTCTAATCCAACTCCCTCATTTTTATAGGTGAAGAAACTGAGGCCCAGAGAGGGTCATAGGATCACAGGTCCCACTGCAAGAGACCTTAGGGTCTATCTAATCCAATCCCATCCATTTATTTACATTTAAGGAAACTGAGACTCAGAGAGATAATGTGATTTGCCCCAAGCTATACATGTACTAAGGGATTCAGAGCCAAGGATTCGAACCCAGCACCTCACAGTCCATATTCAGCCTTTCCACCCTGCCCAGGTCGCAGATATAATGTCAGGGCTGAGATCTGAACCAAATCCTTCTTCCCTCTACTCCCAAGCCCCATGCACTTTTAGCATAAAACCCACAGCATCTCTCTACCTCCCTATCTCCCAAGCCAAGCAGAGTGCCTTGTACATAGTGGGCATTCAATAAATGTTTATTGTTGAATTGAATGAGCTCTGAGCCAGTAAACAGGCCTGTGCAGCAGAGCCAGGGGCCCCTCCTTGCTCTCCTGCAGTGGGAGGCAGCATCCCCTCCCCAGATGAGAAGGCCCCCCCCCTGCTCCTGGCACTCCCCCCACCCCTAGCCACAGGGAGTTAATTCCGCTTCTCCAGTCTCAGGCATGAGGTCTCCTGGTTGCAGGCTGTTAGTGTGGTGCCAAGCTGGGCGGCAAGAGCCTACGAGCTACGAGTCTATAATAGAGTTGCTGAGACAAGCGGAAAAACCATAGCCGGGTAAACAGATAAATAATTGAAACAGCAACAACGCATACCTGGCTGCTTTGTGGAGTAACACTTTCATTTAAAGGGAGACAGCTTGGAGGAGGAGGTGCGCCTGACAGCCAGAGGGCAGGGATACCTGAGTCCTTCCTGCTAATCACTCTCTGGCTGACGGCACCCTCGTGCCCCTTTGTGTCCAGGCCCCAGCCTTGTTATGGCCTACAATGCTTCTACACTCCCCTCCAGAGACTCTCCTTTCTCTTGAGTGAAACAAGGTCTGCCCCTGAATTGGGGCCTGAATCCTGTCCCAAAACAGCCGGTGCAAAGAAGCGCAGGGACCTCAGGAGGGCTGTGGGGGATCAGCATGAGGCTGGAAGCAAAGAAACTCAAAGGCTGTCAGAGGACAGGGTGCCTAACCTAGCCACTGATCACCCACTGACTAGCTGTGTGACTCTGGGCCACTCCCTCTGCCTCTGTGAGAGGAGGTATTCCCTACCTGAGAAGAGGAAATTGGACATTCTGTTCAAACTGGGAGGGGCCTTGGAACATGGAATGTCAGAGGTGAGAGGGACCTTAGGAACATCTAATGTCAAAAGTAAGTGGAACCTAGAATGTCAGACCTTAAAACATGGAAAATCGGAAGTGGGAGAGTTCTTAGAATATAGAATGTCTGAACTAAATGAGGTCTTAGAACCTAGAAAAAAGGGACCTTAGAACATAGGATGCTAAAGCTGGGAGCACCCTTAGAATACTGAACATCAAATTAGAACACAAAATTATGGTAGAACACAGAAAGTTACATTCCTAGAATCTTAAAAGGTCAGGCTACAAACACATGGATGCAAAAGCAAAGGGGTTTAGACAATGGGTCTGGGAAGGGGTGGGAAGGGCAAACTCTTCTTAGCACTGGATATTTTAAAACTCAGGGTAAGACCCATCTTGGGAAAGTCTGGGGAGAAGCCCAGAGCTCATTTTCTGGAGTAAGGACTTGTTAGTGATTCAGCCAACTTGGTTCCTGCCTCAAGTTGTGTCTCCAAGGTGGGTTGGTAATTTGGGGGTCCAAGTTTTCTTGATAAGCCATCTCCACATATTTTAAAAATGCTTCAGTATTTACAAAGCCCTCTCCTCACCACATCTCTGTGAAGTGGGACTGTAATTAGCCCCATTTTACAGAGACATAAACTGAGGCTCACAGAAACAAAGCTCTAAGTCCTATAAGCTCACTTTTCTGAGCTCATGGTTTCCTTCCCCTCTATAAAATGAAAATGATGAACCTTGTGCTACCTGTCTCACAAGTCTGTTGTGAGCAAAGTGCTCACTAACTATAAAACATGGTATTATCATACCTTAGGAATGACCTCCACTCCAGGCATCCCCTAAAACCTTCCTGTGGTATAGTGGGTAGCCTTGAGTTGGGACAGGCCATGCCAGCAGAACATCATTCAATAAATATTTATTAAGCACTTGCTATGTGCCAGGCACTGGGCTAAGCAGCAGGGATACAAAAAGAGGCAAAAGACGATTCTTGCCCTCAAGGAGCTTACAATCTAATGAAAGAGACAACGTGCAAATAAATATATACAAAGCAAGTTATGTGAGCTGTGGCAGGGCTTACCATCCTGGAGAGGTTTTGAGGACAGACTTGGGGCTAGATATAGGAGATAGCTGTGTTCCAAGGACCCACCCACCTAAGCTCCTAAAGGCTCATGGTATGAAGCTGGATCATTAAGTGAGAAATTTTGGGGGTTTTGGACACAGCAATTAGCCGTGAGGCAGAATGGGGCAATGGAAGGAACACTGGCTTTGGATTCAGAACACTGGGGTTTGAATCCTTCCTCTGTCATTTATTATCAACAGTAATTACCAATATCATTGTGTGATCTTGGACAAGTCACCTAAATAGAATGAGGAGACTAGAGCAGGTGGTCTCTAACATCCCTTCCAAGCTCTAAATCAATGAGCCTACATTCTAAAGTCCCTGCCAGGCCTTGGGAGGAATAATGGCAAAGTAAAAAGGTGCTGGATTGGAATTCAAGAGTCCCTGAGTTCAAATCCTGATTCTATGAGTTATTATCTGTGTGACCTTGGGCAAGTCCTTAGCTCCTATGGGCCTCAGAATCCTCATCTGTAGAGTGAAGGGACTGAACCAGTTGGCTTCTAAGGCTCCTTCCAGCTCTACATTCTATCAGCCTGTGATCTATTAAGGTGCATAATTGAAGTCAGTGACTGGAACATCCATGATGATAAGACTACAGATCTTTCAAGTACTGAAGTTCACTGAATCTACTCATTATCCATTTGATTATAAATAGCCCCTAGGGAAACACAAAATGGCTTCTATTTGGTACATGGCCTAAAAAAAGGGTAGGGACTTCCCTATAATCTTATAATAAGTTGGCAGTCAAACATTGGAATGTCTTAACTCTTTTTGGCCATTAAGACAACTGGACCTAATCAGGTTTCACCATTGGCCCATTTTCCAGGCCATCATGGAAAAATCTTAGGGTTCCCTGATCAGTAAGGGAGTGGGGATGGGGTTTGGAAATAGCCCTCTATCTCAGAAGCTGGTTTGTTTCTCTGAGCCCCATCTCCCCAAGATAGAATCTCCAGAGTATGTCATAGGATAAAATGTCATCACAGGACGCGGCGGAGGTACAGGTAGGAAGAGGAGGCAATGATTAGATTAGACACCTGGAACAGGGCCAGCCCCGGGGAAAACTGTGAAGTAGGCAGAGTTTGCCCTTGATGCGTCTCACTCCCCATCTCACCTCTCCACGGCTCCTGGGGTGGGGGGGGACACATGGAATCCTAGAACTGGAGGTAGAAAGAATCTTCATTCAACCCTCCTCGTTTTACATATGATGAAATGGAGGCCCAGCGAGGCCAAGTGATTTGTCCAAGGTCACACAGGAAGTAAAAGGTCAGAGGAGGATGGGTTCCTTCCCCATCCCCCGTGGATGTAGATGGAAACCTCTGTTTCCAAGCTCTTACCACTCACTACCTCCATCCAACCCATGCTATGCTCCAATCTCTCCAGTCATGCTATCTGTCAACTGATCATAAACTCATCAAATGTCAGAGATGGAAGGGCCCTTGGAGACCATCTCATCCAATCCTTTCACATTGGAAGGGTAAAGAAAGCATGACTCAGAAAAGGAAATTGCCAATAAGTGAGAGAGCCCCAGCTCAAAGCCCGGTCTTCCGACTCCAAGCCTGTTTGTTGCTCCGGTGCTGGATGTCATAAATCTCATCATTACAGCTGAGTCTAAATATTTTTTTCCAGATTGTCACAACAGGTTAAATATCAAACAGGGTAAGGGTTAATTTGAACCATCTTTACATTGGAAACATGGTTCTCACAACCTACTGTTTGGGATGATGAGGAAGGAGCCAAACAGAAGGGAAAGCAATTTGGATAGAATGGCAGAATTGAAATTCAAGCTATCGCTATGCTATTCACTGTTCTGGAAGCAGGGACGGGAGAGGGCCTGGGGTTTCATTGGACTGGGGACTCCCAACAATGAAACTCCCTCTACCAAGTGAGTAGGAGGCATTCTAAGAGGAAACAGTCCCTAAGCCTATGGGAAACAGGAAAGATAATAATTACTTCATTGTCTAAAGAGAGACCCTCCCACCTGATCTCAGTCTCATCAGGGATAAGAGCTATTTGGAAAAATGGGACTGTAGGAGATTGAAGAATGAACCTGCCCAGTTGGGAAAGCACCAGTGTGACTCCATTCGCCCCCTACAGGCTAGCCTGAACACTACCTGGCACTGCCTTTTCAAAGCAATGTAGAGGTTAGAACAGAGAATGTCAGAGCTGGGAGGGACCTTAAGACACAGAGTGTTAGAACTGGGAAGGACCCTAGAACACAGAATGTCAGAGCTGGGAGGACCCTTAGAACACAGGAGGTCAGAAGTGGGAGGCCCCTTAGAACAGAGAATGTCAGAGCTGGAAGGACCCTTAGAATAAAGAATGTCAGAGCTGAGAGGGACCTTAGGACACACAATGTCAAAACTGGAAAAGACCTTAGAACGCAGAATGTCAGAGCTAAGAGAGACATTAGAACACAATGTCAATATTAGGAACCTTTTTGCATAGGCTATTAGAGCAGGAAGAGACCCCAAAAACCATTTGACTCCAACCCCCATCATTTGGAACCCAGAGAAACCGGCTTTCTCATGGCCACATGAGACAATGACTAAACTAGTAGTGAAAGTCAAGTGTTTCATTTTCCTAATATGGAGCTCTATCTGCTCCACTTCCTCTCATCTCTATCTTTCCTAACTTTGAATTTTCATAGCCTATAGCAAAAATTATCAATATGTTACTACCTAAAGATTGACACCCCTTCCCACCCTATCTGCCATGTTCCCACATTCCATACTCACGTCAGAAGTAAGAGACTGCTTGGAATTATGAATCAGTAAAAAGGACAGTTTGCCTGTTGGTTTGGAATCATGCTAGGGTTTCCATCTGCCAAACAGTCACCAAACACTTATAAATACCTACTATTTGCCAAGCTCATTGGCCCTAACCCCCTTACTGATTTCTCTCTCTTTGGTTTCTCAATTGGCTAGCCTGATTCATTGCCTTCACAGGATAAGGGTGGCTCTTCCCGAATGGACCTTTCCAATTCTTTTTCTTTTTTTAAGTTTTATTGATGCGTTATGTTTTTACATTACAAACATTTGAAAATTACTTCTATGAGAGGTCTCTTTTAACAAATAAAACAATTAAGTCCGACTAACAATTTAATGACCTCATCTGAAAGTACATGCAACATTCCATAACTCTAATATCCTCTGCTTTGTTATTTTTTAATTTTTAAAAAATTAACAGAAATTTATTTTCTCTCCCTCCCACTTCCCACACCATTGAAAAAAAAGAGAGAAAAGAAAACAAATTCCTAGTAACAAATGTGACTAGTCAAGCAAAACACATTCCTTCACTGCACCCTTAATCTGTCATCCCTCTGATTTCTAGGAAATGGGTAGTATGTTTCACCAGCCCTCTGGAATCAGGAGTGTCCATTGAATTGATCATAGGTCTTAGAGTTTTCAAAGTTCTTTGACTGCAGTGCTTTTGTTAAGGTAGAAATTGTTCTCCTGGTTCTGCTCATCTTATTCTTTGTATAAAAGTCCTCAAAATTGTCTGTTCTTTTAACATGGATGTTGTACTCTAAATCGTTCATTTGGTTCTGCTCACTTCATTCTGCATCAGTTCATATAAGCCTTTTCACGTCTTTTTGAAACAATCTATTCCTTCATTTCTTACATTATAATAATATTCCAATACATTCATATATTTGTTCAACCATTCCTTAATTGATGAGCACCCCTTTAGTTTCTAATTTTTTGCTACCACAAAAGAGTTCCTATAAATATTTTTGTAAATATGGAACCTCTTCCTGTTTCTTTAATCACTTTGGGTATAAACCTAGCAGTGGTATACCTGGGTCAAAGGGTATGCACTATTTAGTAACTTTTTGTATATAATCCCAAATTGGTTTCTAAAATGGTTGTACCTATTCACAGGTCCACTGAGTGCATCAATGTGCCTATTTTCCCACAGCCCCACAAACATTTATTATTTTCCTTTTTGTTATCTTTGCCTATCTGATGGTATGAAGTAAGATTTCAGAATTATCTTAATTTGAATTTCTCTAATTAGTAGTGACTTGGAGAATTTTTTCATATGGCCTTAGATAGCCTGGGTTTCTTTCCTTGATATAAATCCTTAAACTATTTATCAATTTGGGAATGGCTTTTATTCTTATAAATCTGAATTAATTCCTTACATATCTTAGAATGAGGTCCTTGCCAATTTACAGAAAAAAGCACTTTGTGATTTAAGCCAGTAGAACAAGAGAGTTATAGAGCTCTCAGTGACCTTAGCAGTAGTGGGCGGGGCCTGACCCTGTAGCACAGCCACCATTAACACCACCACTGGATGTGGTTTTGTTTCTTTGGCAGGTGACAGATGGTGGGACCATAAAGCAGAAGATCTTCACATTTGATGCCATGTTCTCCACCAACTCTTCCCACATGGAGAATTACCGGAAGAGGGAAGACCTTGTCTATCAGTCCACTGTGAGGTGAGGGGCTTGGAAAGGACATCTTCTACATCTGTCTTTTGGACCTATGAGCACATCTGATCCATTGTTGCCTTGGAGACACTGACTCAGAAAGGCTATGGGGATGAGGACATTCCTGTGGAAAGAGGGAGCTCCTTAGTTAGTTATAAAGTCTAATATCACTATGGCCATTTTGAAGGCCCTGGGCCAGGAAAGGCAGCCCTTAGGTGATGGAGACAAAAAAAGTTGCAAAGACTGAGCTGGCAAGCTTCAGTATGGATTGATTTGAAGGTTATGAGTGCTAGAACAGATAATGAAGATGGTTTAGGCCAGGGGTAGGGAACCTTTGGGCTTGGGACCACATGTGGTCCTCTAGGTCCTCAAGTGTGGCCCTTTGACTGAATCCAAACTTCACAGAACAGATCCCCTTAATAAAAATATTTGCTCTGTAAAACTTGGAATCAGTCAAAAGGCCACACTGAAGACCTAGAAGGCCATATGTGACCTCAAGGCTGCAGGTTCCCCACCCTTCATTTAGGCCATCCCAATAATTTCACAAATAAGGGAACTAAGGCCTATGGTGGGTAAAGGATCGGTCCAAGCCCAGATATCTGGTTTGTGGCAGAACTGGGATTCCATCCCAGGTCCCCGGACTCCTAGCCCAGTGCTGTTTCTGCTGAGATCCATCCCTAAAGGCAGGAGTGTGCCGAGAAGTATTTAATGGTGGCTTTCAAAAAAAAAGTATTTACAAGACACACTTTCAAGTTTAATCTGTATTATTAACATTTTCTCCATCACTTCCTTAAGTCTAGATAATCAACAACCAGTGAAGCTCAATTTGTGATGTTTGCTGACTTCAGAGGTGTAAATACATTGAACATTTAACAATTGGCTCCAAAAAGTGTAAGCTGGCTCCAGCACATCCATGCCCCACACCCAGAGCCCCAGATGTCAACAATGCTAATGATGGTACCATTCCTCCAGCACAATCAGTCCGATTGGCCCTTGAAACTGACCTGGAGTGTTCTGGGAAAAGTCCTGGACAGGGAAGCTCAGCCATTCACAGGCCTTCTGGCCATGACCCATCATTTTCCTTCCTTTGGGCTGTTTCTTCATTGGTCAAGAAGGGCCATAATAATGTCTGCTCTGCTTACGTGGGATGAGGATCAAGTAAGATAATGATACCACCTTCCATATATGTGTACACCCTTCTTACACACATACCCTAGGCATGACAGAGGCATGATGGTCTAGCGGAAAGCATGGAACCAAGAGATCTGGTTTTAAGTCTCATGGTTGTCACTTATTAGCTGAGGGACCCTGGGGAAGTTAATGCATCTCTCTGAGTCTCAGTTTCCTCATCTGTATTTAATATGGTGGACTCTGGCCCCACTTTCTCATGGCCAGGACTGTTATATTTCACACACACACACACACACACACACACACACACACACACACACACACACACACACCTCTCCCTTTGCTAAGTCAGACCCAGACAATAGAAAAAGGCAGCACCAAACATGGGATCAATGTGGAATGTCCCAGAAAGCTCCAGTCCTACAATCCCCTCTTAGGGGGGCTTAGGTCCAGCTTAGGTGAACTTGGCATGTGCCAGAGCCCCCGTTACACATGAAATAGAGATGATCATTTTCACACTTCCTACTTAGAAGTTGTTGTAAGAAAAATACCTTGTGAACTTCAAAGGAATAGGGAATAAAGTTCCATGATTTCATTGATAAAGCAAATTCTCAGAAAAGGAAATTTCCTCTACAAATAAACTTGGATGCCTGCTCTGCTATTTATATTCTCAGTCTCAGAAAAGTGACCACAGAACTGAGATGCTCAGGGACTTGTCCAGGATAACCCAGCCAGGATGTTTCAGATATAAGACCTGAACCCAGGTCTTCTTAGCTTTGAGACAAGTTTTCTAGCTGCTATGCCAAACTACCTCGTATCAGCTTTAAAGCACTATAGAAATGTCACTTTTCATCCCAAGAGAGATGTGCCTGACCCATTGTTCTACCCAGACACAAAGTAGTCTCTGTTGGGCACGCTAACTGTAAGATGTTAGCAATGATTACTAGAGCATCTAAGATACATTAAGACAAAGAAATACACAAAGCTGAAAGGGCCATTAGAACCCAGAATGTTAGAGATGGGAGGGGGCCCTTAGAACACAGAATGTCAGAGCTGGAGGGGCCTTAGAACACAAAATATTAAAGGTGGGAGAATCCTTAGAATAAAAAGTGTCAAAGCTGGAAGAGACTTTATAATATGGACTATCAGAGTTGGAGAGGGCCTAAGAGCACAGAACTTAAAAACCAGAAGCCCCTCTAGAACTGCCCCTTATTTGTTGGTGGAACCATCATCCTTCTAGTCATCCAGGTTGACAACTTTAGATTTATCCTGGACTCACCTTTCTCCCTCAACCCCCCATGTCCAATCAGATAACAATTGCTATTGAGTCACCTCCATAGTATCTCTTATCTACCTAATCCTCACCCCATTACCTAGCCTTCTTTGATGATCTAACCGTAACCCTCATTTTTTCCATTCACATGGCTACCACTAGCTCACGTCCTCCTCCCCTCCTGTATGGATTATTGAAATTGTCTCTTTTTTGTGTCCTTTTTTAATTAATTTATTTTGATTTTTCAATATTCACTTCCATATGCTTTTGAGTTTAAAATTTTTCTCCCCTTTCCTCCCCACCACCCTCCCCAAGATGGTGCACAATCTGATATAGGTTATACATATACATTCCTATTAAACATATTTTCACATTAGTGATGTTGTAAGTAAGAATTAGAACCAATAGGAAGAACCGCCAGAAAGAGGAAACAAAACAAAACAGAAGAAAAAAGAATAGCAAATAGTATGCTTCGATGTGCATTCAAACTCCATAGTTCTTTCTTTGGATGTGGATAGCATTTTCCATCTCGAGGCCTTTGGAGATGTCTTAGATCCTCAAATTGCTGGGAAGGGTTAAGTTTATCAGTATTAGTCATCACACAATGTGGCTGTTATTGTGTACAACATTCTCCTAGCTCTGCTCACTTCACTCAACATCAGTTCATTTAAGTCTTTCCAGGTTTTTCTGAAGTCTGCCTGCTTATCATTTCTTATAGCACAGTAGTATTCCATTACATTCATATACCACAACTTATTCAGCCATTCCCCAATTGATGGGTATCCTCTCAATTTCCAATTCTTGGCCACCACAAAAAGAGCTGCTATAAATATTTTTGTACATGTGGGTCCTTTTCCCATTTGTATGATCTCTTTGGGATACAGTCCCAGAAGTGCTATTGCTGGGTCAAAAGGTATGCACATGAAATTATCTCTTAATTGAGCTCCGTACCTCTAGTCTCTCTTCTCTCCAATCTGGCTTCCATAGTGTTGCCAATATTTATTCCTAGAGTCACTCCCCTGATCAAAAAGTGTCGGTGGTTCCCAATTTCCTCTGGTGTAAAATACAAGTTTGTTTTTTTTTTTTACATTTAAAGCCTTTTGCAGTTGGACCCATCCTACCTTCCTAGGCTTATTGCACAATAATCTCCATGAAGTACTCCATGTTCTAGCCCAGCTAGGCCTTCTGCTCTTCCCCATACCTAACATTCCATCTCACATCTTTTTGTTTTTACATAGAATGTCTACTATGGCTGGGACATGCTCCCTCTTCACCTTTACCTTGTTGACTCTCCAGCTGCCTTGAAGTCTGAGTCAGAGGCTCCTCCTGCCCCAGGTCTACTAGGCCCAAACCTCCAACTGCTCCACCCATTCCCCCCCCAGATATTACTTAGTATATATTTTGAATTTACTCATCTATGTTCATGTTGTTTTGGTGCAAAACAATGGAAGCTCTCTGAAGGCAGGGATTATGTACTTTGTGTTTTTGTATCCCCAGCACCCAGTAAAGCACCTGGCACAGAATAAACACTAAATTAATACTTGTTGGATGAATGAATGGGAGGAATCTTAGAATCTTAGTGTATTGGAGATGGAAAAAACCATAGAGACCAACCCAACTTCTTCAGTTTACAAATGAGGAAACTGTGACCCTCTAAGGCAAGAGTTCCTAACCCGAACCATGGCTAGGTTGAACTTGGATGGGAAAAAATACATGTTATCGTCATTAACCCCTAACTAAAATTTTGCATTTCCTTCAATTATTTAAAAATATTATCCTGAGAAGGGGTCCGTGGGCTTCACCAGAGTGCCAGAAGAGTCCATCATACATATAAACACATACACACATGCACGGGAATAAAAACAAGTTAGGAATCCTTCCTGTAAGGAAAACTTTAGAAGAACTCGTTAGTTGTAGGATCATAGATTTAGAGAAGGAAGGAACCTTAGAGGATATTAAGTGTAGCCTCATTCTACAGATGAGGAAACTGAGTCTTAGAGAGATTAAGTGACTTGTCCATGATCATACAGCTAGTGTCAGAGATGGATTTGAATATTGGTCTTCCATACCATGGCCCCACCACCGCCACCAAAAAGCAGCTTAGGTCTGACCTTCAAACCCAGTATTCATTCCATGACACTAGCTGATGATGGCTCCTTCAATTGCTTCCCTCTCCTAGGGCCTTGGGGCCTTTGGAAATTGAAGACTGCCGTCTTCACCAAATTGCCATCTGGCCTAACAAAACGTGGGCTGGCAGTTTACCTGTTAATGATAATAGCTTGCATTCGGATAGCGTGTTATGGCTGCATAGCAGTTTACATACATTACTTCTGAGGGTTGTTATGAGGATCAGATGAGATAATTAGTACAAATAATGTTTTCTCCCCTTCCCAACCCCCCAACATCCTCTTCTGATGCCTTATCCATGACATAGGCATGACCTTGGGCTCTGAAAGCCTATGCCAACAGATCTCATGCCCTCTTTGCTACCATTAAACTACAAAGGGGTTGATTGCAGGAACAATGGACTATGGACCAGTGATGGACGTCAGTTTCCTAAGGTCCAGCCTAGCTAACTACAGAGAGGTCCATGGGTTTTGTTTTCATCCATCAGCCATCCAGAGGTGACTTTTTTTAAGCAGTAGCAACTCACAAAAACTATTTCCTAAGGTGGTTGGAATCAGCATTGATGAAGGTCAGAGGGAAACCCGTACGGGTAAAGTCATGGATCTTTGGATAGTTTAAATCTTTACCAAAGATAAACTGAGGCTGAGTGCCCAAGATCAGACAGTAAATGAGCAGTGGAGTTACAAGACTTGGATTCAAGTCTCCGCACTTAAGTCTGATGTCTCTTCCATTACTGAGTACTGGAGAAAGGAGATTGAGCCTCAGAACTGGAAGGGCCCTCAGAGCTTGATCTAGAGATCAAGAGATCTAGAGATCTAGAGAGATCTGAATCAGAATCCCTCTGTGACTTTCCTGATAATTGGTTGTCCAACCTCTGCTTGAAGAAGTGGGAGCCTGGGGGTGGGAGTGTGGAACGCTATACCCAAAGCTGCATGTTGGACTATTAAATAGCTCTCATTAACACAATTTCCTTGAATCAAACCCAAATCTGCCTTCTGGTGTCTTAGGATCATTAGATTATAGCTCTCGAGCTAGAAGAGACCTCAGAGGCCTACTATTCCCACTCCCTCATTTTAGGGATGAGGAAATTGAGACTCATGGAGGTTAAATGCCTCTGTCAAGGTCACATGCTTCTGTCTATTGCATCTGGTCCTCCCCTCTGGGGCAATGCAGAACAAAGTTGACCCTTTTCTTCCATGTCCTGACCCTTTAAATACTTGAAAACAACTACCATATGTCCCATAAGTCTTCTCGTCTTCAGGCTAGACACTCCAAGTTTCTTTCAACCATAGCATGATCTTAAGGCCATTTGTCATCCTGGTCACTTTCCAGGTCTTTTGACTCCAAGTTCAGTGTACTCTCTACTACCCTACACTGGCTCTCTTGAGATGGGGAAGTAGGAGGCAGCAGGATGGGAGGACGATAGAGAGCAGAGGAAACCCGAGGCATGGAGAGGAAAGATAAAAGCTCTTCAAATCACATCAAATCATAGGGGGACAAATCCCCCCCTAACAGCCTAAACGGTAGAAGAAAGGGAAGCAGGCCGAGCTGCGAGGCTGCGGAAGTCCTATTAGCTGTTGGCAGGAGGGTTGGTACCAGGCTAGGAATTCCACATTTACATATAAATGAAGATATTTACAAATTAATGCATCTCAACTAGAGAAAGTCCCAGCTCCACAGCTGTCAGTGCCTTCTTCCTCTCTTGCTGGGGGAGAGTAAGAAGAATAAGAAAGAAATGACGACCAAATGCATAGGAGACAGTAATTTCCCAGATTCAGCAGCACCTCTCATAGCTTCTCCCAACTCAAAGCTTCCGAGGTGGAGCACGGGAACAATCCATGGTGTTTAGCAATAGGAAGAAATAAAATTATAATTTGGATAGGGTGAGTGGGATGGCTAACCCAAGAGATGAAGTCCATATATTACAAGTTCTATGATTCTGGAATTCTTATTAGATTGCAGGACTCTGAGACTTATAACATTATTCTGATTTGGGCAGTATAATGTCTGGGCTCTCAACACGTGTCTTTGAGGGAGTAGGATAGAGTTTCAGAATGTGCTATAGCAGAAAGTCTGCTAAAACTGTCTCTGAAAGGCCTTCTCGTCAACAACTCAAGCCTTAATAGGACACTGATCTCTTGACAAGCCCTGCCACAAAACACTAGACACTCAGGGAAGGGACATGTAAACATTCACTCTTGTCCAGTTGCTTCCTTGTGGACTAGCGCACTAAAGAGACACAAAGATATACTCCAGCACAGAGAAACTTTTTCTGTTCTCTCATAGTTTACATTTCCATGCCCTGGGGAGCCACTTATGTCTTAGCCTCTCCTCATTAGACAGTGAGATCTTTGAAGGCAAACGCTGTTTTGGTTTTTGGGGTTTTTTTTTCTTTTTTTGGTTTTTTGCCTTTCTTTGCATTCCCAGCACTTAGCACAGTGCCCGGCACATAGTAGGTGCTTAATAAATGCTTACTGACTGACTGACTGACTTAGCCTTGCTCTCTGATTTCTCCAAACTGTCAAAAAGCACAAAAGTGAAACAAACTAATTAAATCTTCTAGTCTCAGTTATTCCTCCGTAAAATCCACCCATCTCTGCCACCCTTCTTAAATTATTCTAGTACTCTCCACTACGCCAGTATCAAACCATCCAGCTGCACTGGACTTCATGATGGTTACTGGCCATGGTGCTGACCCTTCTCTAATTAACAAGACCAACAGAAGGGACCAGCCTTAGAGGACTCCTTGCCTGCAGGAAGAATTCCCCTTTCCCAACAATATTCTATTATATTAATATATCATAGCATGATGAGCCATCCATTCCCTAACCAAAGTGTTGGGAACTTCTAACAAAGCAGTTTAGTACATTGTTGGACAATTCGTAAGGGTTAGAAGGTTTTCCCTTAGGCTGAATTGAGCTCTGCCTCCCTATAGGTGACTTATAACACAGAAACTAGTTTCTCCCCACCTCTACCCCCCTCTACAGGCTAGAAGTCATGAGTAAAACTTGAATCCTTGTAAATACCTGTCCATGCCGCTGTTTGGGGACAGATATTTTTAACTTTTTGGGTCGTGAACCCTTATGATAGTCTTGTGAAGCCTATGGACCCCTTCTCAAGATAATGCCTTTAAATGTATGAAATGAAATACATAAGATTACAGAAGAAACCAAATGTACTGAAATAAAGATATAGTTTTTCTCTATCCAAGTTCATGGACCTCCTGAAATCTATCCTTGAGGCAGATGGTGGCACAGTGGATAGAGCACTGGGCCTTGAGTCAAGAAGGCCTGAATTCAAATCCACACACCTTAGCTATGTGACCCTGGGCAAGTCACTTAACCCCTGTTTGCCTCAATTTCCTCAAATGTAAAATAGGGATAATAATCCATGCAATTGTGAAGATCAAATGTGATTTTTGTAAAAGCACTTAGCTCCATGTCTGGCACATTGTAAGAGCTATATAAAGGGTTATTTCCTTCCCCATCCACAGACACCTTGGGGGGTGAAGGGTGCCTGAGAACTATTAAGTTAAGAATCTTTGTTCTAGGGGACATACTTCACACCATACTCTAGTCAACTCTGCTCCAGGCTCCATAAAAAATTTGTTGTTCAATCATTTTCAATTATGTCCAACTCTTCATGACCCCTTTTGGGGGAGCAGGTAGATTTCTAGGCAAAGATACTGGAGTGGTTTGCCATTTCCTTCTTTGGCTCATTTTACAGATGAAAAAGCTAAGGCAACCACCCAGGATCATACAGCTAGTAAGTGTCTGAGGCCAGATTTGAAGTCAAGAAGATGAGTCTTCCTAACTCCAGTAAATAGCAATACTATAGTAAATAGTTAATACTAATAAAAATAACTTCCATTTCAATAACACCTTCTGGTTTATAAAGTACTTTCTTCATATTCACTTTGTGAGGCACAGCATTATTATCCCCATTCAGCAGGAGGAGGAAGCGAAGACCAACAGATGATAAAAGGATTTGACCTGAGTCCCTTGACTAACAAATTGCAGTTCCTGGACTTGTGTCCCAGCACTCTCTCTGTTAAATTTGTGGAGTAATGGACTGGCTCTTCCATTCAATCCTGTGATTCCCTGCTGAGGCAGAGCTCCATCCTCTCCAACACTAGGTAGAATGGTAATCACACAGGGGGTGGAGTGGCTGTTACCCATCCCTACCCCACCCTGCTTTGTTTACTTCTTTCAGTCTGCTGGGTTGAATAATAATGATGTCTTAATAATACCTTACTTTGGTAAAATGCTTTAGACTTTACAAAGCACCCTTTCATATATTAGCCCATGGATCCTCCCAGAACCTAATTTCTGTCCTGCCTACCTCACAGAGCTATTATTATGCTCATCATATAATGAGTTCCCTGGTAGGTGGCTCTTGACAGAAGGGAGCTTCTCCTCATCAGCCTCTCCTTGACCCTTAGAATCTTAGGCTTATAGCTTAACAGGTCTATTTGAGCTCTGAGGCTCTTCCACCCTGTCATTCGGGTAGCCTTTTGTATAACAAAGCATTTTCATATGTAATTTCATCCTGCCAATAGAGTTGTGAGGTGGGCAGAACAGAAGTGAGTACTCTTGTTTTATGGGGAGGAAACAGGCTCAGGGGTGAAGTGATTTGCCCAGGGTCACACAGGTAGTAAGGGACAAAGTGGGAGGAGTAAGTGAGGCTGGTGACTTTGCACAGCCCTCTGTTACTTAAATTTAGTTCACTTGCATGTCATAGCATCACCTTCCTGATGTCATGGTCCTCTTAGAATGAAGGACAAACAACAATCAGGGGCAAAGCTGACTGGAACCCAGGTCTCTGCATCCTAATTCATAGATGTGACTCTGCATTGCTTCACCATGTAACTTTCCTTTCTGCATCATCCACCCTTCCATCTAGGCACCTTGTCTGCCCCCATCCCTGTTAGCCCCAACACTCCTGTTACTCATTGCTAGGAACAAGAGATGTTGATTGATTGAGAAATTGTAGGATACAGACCTGAAAAGGACCTCAGGGAACATCTAACCCATCCCCCCTCATGTTACAGCCAAGGAAGCTGAAACCCAGAAAGGTCAAAAGACTTGGCCAAAGTCACACAAATTGGAAGAAACAGAGTTAGGCTCAGAACTTGTCTCTTTATATTTGAAATCCAGTGTTCTTCCTATTGCACTGGAATGGGTCAAAGTTAACTCTATTTTCATGTTCTTGTCAGAATCAGTCTGGTCTCCTCTGACAGGCCTTTTCTTTTCTTTTTTTTTTTTAAATAAGCCATTGGCCTTAATTTGCAAGTCTGAAGAAAACACCTTTCCCACCTGCAGGTAACTTGAGACTTAGCAACAACTTCTAGCAAGCAGGACATGAAACTGATTGGGTGGAGGGACGGGGAGGAGAGTGATTCAGTATTCAGTGAAATCTTGATTTTTATATCCTACAAACACCCATCATCACCCTCAACCATATGTTTTTAGCAACAGCTGGGCTGCTGGGGAGGAGGGGCCAGATGGTTAGATGAAGCATTCATATATACAGCCAGGCCTCCTGGATTCCCATGAATCAGGAGAGAGACTGGGTATGTTATGAATGTTGGATCTCCCCGACCCCAGAGCAGCCTTTTCAGGGGATGACAATCAGGGAGCAAGCTCGTCTGATATAGAAGTCAGGCAGAGCTAGTCTGGATCTGAAAGCTGAAAAACAATACAAAGAGGATTTATAATGTCCTGGCAAGACTGATCGAGAGAGAGAGAGAGAGAGAGAGAGAGAGCAGATTTTGATAAGACATTGTGCCTGCCCTCATGGAGCAGACAGTATTGTAAGGGATGATAAGAACACAGGTAACTGTGTGTGTACATGTGTATGAGACGAGGAAGGCATGGCTAGATGTAATTCGTCTGAAAAAGATCTGGAGATTTTAGTGATAACAGAGTGGTAACAGAGTGATGACAGCCAAAAAATTAAGAGAGTGCCCAGACTGATGAGGTGATAATCTAGGGGGCTTCTGCCTTGATCAGATCATATCTAGAGTATTAGGGCCAGTTCTGAGGGCTACATTCTGGGAAGGACATTAATTAGCTGTAGAGTGCCCAGAGGAAGCCTACCAGAATTGTGAAGGGCCTCCAGATCATTCCATTCACTCATCTGAAGCTGTTCTCTCTATGTGCAACAGTAATCTCTTTGTTTTGTTTTGAAATAAATTTTATTGATCTTTTGTTCTTCTGTTACCTAAATTTCCCCCAGTATCTGTCCCTGTCTCCTTCTAGGGAGCCAATGACCTTCTCTCAGTCCTCATTCTTTTTTATCTCCAACGTCTGACACTATAATGCCTTCCTTTTAGATACTCACTTTTCCCTGGTTTTTTTTTATGACATCGTTCTTTCTTGGTTCTCCTCCTACCTGTCTGGCTACTACTTCTCTGTCTCCTTTACTTCTTTTTTTATACCATTTCCACCTCCTACATGTGAGTATACCCCAGGGATTCTCTTGTGGGCCCTTTTCTCTTCCCTCTATACATTCTTTCTTGGTGACCTCATCAGGTTCCATAGGTTTAATTAACATCTCTATGCCAGTGACTCCCAGATCTATATATCTACCCCTAGTCTCTCTCCTGAGCTCCAGTTCCACATCACTAAATGCCTATTGGATATTTCCAGTTGGATATCCCATAAGCATCTCAAATTCAATGTGTCCAATACAGAATTCATTATCTTTTCTCAAAGCATCCACTCCTTTTCCATACTTCTCATTTCTGTGGAAGGTGTCACCATCCTTGTAGTCCCACAGGTTTAGAACCTCAGAATCTTCCCCAAATCTTCTTTCTCCCTTCATCCTTCAAATTCCAATCAGTGGCCAAGTTTAGCCAATTCTTTCTCCATGATGTTTCTCACATTTCTTCCCTTCTCTCTGCTCACATGGTTGCTGCCCTAGCTCAAGCCCTCATTACTTCTCACCTGGACCATTTTGATAGCCCCCAGTTGACCTCCCTGCCTCACCTCTTCCCTAGACAATCCATTCTTCACACAGGTGTCAAAATTATATTACCAAAGCAAAGGTCCAGTTATATCACTGCCTTGTTCAAGAAGTTTGGTTGAATACAAACTCCTCTATTGGGTATTTAAGACCCTTTCTAGTTCCTAGGAATAACAGATATACTACTATCCTACCTTTCAAGACTTATTGAACATTAATATACCTCACACACTCCAGGCTGCAGTTTGGTTGAACCATTTGCTTGTTCCCCACACATAACATTCCATTTCCCATCTTTCTGCCTTTACACAGTCTGTCCCTTGTTACTGGAATATGTTTCTTCCTCACTTTCACCTTGGTAAATCTCTAGTTTTCTTCAAGTCTCCAATCAAGTGTCACTTTTTTTCTTTTTTGTAATAATATTTCCCCCCAATTACATGTAAAAACAATTTTTAATATTTTTTTTTAAATTTTGAATTCCAAATTCTCTCCTTCCCTTCTTCCCTCCCAGAGATGGTAAGCAATTTGATATGTTATACATGTGCAGTCATACAAAATATATTTTCATATTTAGTCATATTGTGAAAGAAGACCAGACAAAAAACTCACAAAAATAAAGAAAATGAAAAACAGTAGGCTTCAATCTGCATTCAGACTCTCTCAGTTCTTCCTCTGGAGGTGAATGGCATTTTTTTTTTTATCAAGAGTCCTTTGAAATTGTCTTGGATCATTGTTTTGCTGAGAAGAGCTAAGTCATTAAGAGCTGATCATCACACAATGTTGCTGTTGCTGTGTACAATGCTCTCTTGGTTCAGCTCACTTCACTTTGCATCAGTTCATATAAGTCTTTCCAGGTTTTTCTGAAATCCAACTGCTCATCATTTCTATACTATTATTATATAATATATATAATATTATAACATAATATTACGTATACTATACTATTATTATAGTATTCCATTACATTCACATATCACAACTTGTTCAGCCATTCTCCAATTGGTGGGCATCCCCTCAGTTTCCAATTCTTAGTCACCACAAAAAGAGCTGCTAGAACTATTTTTTGTACAAATAAGTCCTTTTCCCCTCTTTTTAATCTCTTTGGGATACAGACCTAGAAGTGCCACCTCTTTCACAAAGAGTTTTTGACCCTGCCCCCTTCAGTTGCCAGTGCCCTCCCAACCTGGGAACTATTTTACAAATATATTTTGTATATATTTACCTATGTTCATATTGCTTCCCTCCATAGAATGCAAATTCCTTGAGGGAAAGTCTTTGTATTAGCACAGCTACTGGCACATACTTGCTACTAGCTAAAAGCTGATTGAATGTTCACTGAGAAAGGGCTGATTTATACTTCTATCAGACTATTCCTCTTTCCTATTTTTATCTTTTTAATTATTTTATTGGTGTCTTTCCCCCAAGGAAGGAGGGGAAAGGCATTTATTGAGCACCTACTATGTGCTAGGCTCTACTAAATGCTCTACAGATATGATTTCATTTGATCCTTACAATCACAAAGGTAGGTACTTTTATTATCTCCATTTTACAACTGGGAAAATGCAAAAAGAGATGAAATTATTCATCTAGGGTCACATAGTTAATGTGTGAAAAAGGATTTGAACTCAGGTCTTCCTGACTCCAAGCCCAGCATTCTATCTACTATTCTACCTACCTGCCCCTTTCACTGTCACTTACCAATGACTCCTTCCACCCTTGGAATCGATCTCTCAACAAGCATTTATGTCGGTATTATATGCCAGGCCCTGTGCTAAGCCCTGGGGAAAACAAAGACTGTAATGAAAGTCTCTGTAATGAACTTACCTACACACAGAATTCTGCACATACAGAATGAGTATACAAATACTAAGGTAAAGTAAGGTAGTTTAGAGAGAGAGAGATGGAGACTAGTAACTGGGAGGATGAGGAAAGGCTTTATGTAAAAGGTCATACTTCATCTAAAGTCTTGAAGCAAGTCACAGAAATGAGGAGGTGGAGGTAAAGAGAAAGAGCCCTGCAAGCATGGGGAATGGCCAGTGGAAAGGCCCAGAAATGGGAAATGGAATGTCACATATAAAGAACAGTAAGATGGCCGACCTGGCTAGGCTTTACAGTGGGAGAAGAAGAGAATTATATAAGAGTGTTGTTGTTGTTGTTATTGTTGTTGTTGTTTGACCTTCCTTCTTGAAGAGGACTATGGCATCAGGAAGGTGATGGTATGATTTGCAAGTGAATTATATTTAAGTGAGGCAGGGCTGTGCAAAGTCACCAATCTCACTCTCTCCTCTGTTGCCATCTGGTCCAATGGCAAGATATAGATCAGGGTGACTGGAGATGTCCCTGGCTGTAGTGGGAGACCTTGGCTTTTTTAAGCTAAGGTCTTTCCCAGGTCTCAGTTTGTCTGAGTCAATGCCCATTCAGTGATTAAGGATAGATAAGAAATGAGGCAAAGAATGGCCTCTTTCGCCTAGTCAAAAAAAAATCAATCCAGGAGGGGAAGACCCTTGCGGTTTCTCATATATAATAAGACGAGAAAGCTGGGAAGGGGCCAGCCTGGGAAGGGTCTTAAAGGACAAAAAGAAGAGTTTGTATTTTATCCTAGAGACATTAGGGAACCACTGAAGTTTATCAAATATGGGAATGACATGATCACAACTGTGCTTAAGAAAAACTACATTGGCAGCTGTGTGGCAGATGAATTAGAGTGGGGAGAGGGACAGGGGATAGTTAAAGATGACACTGAAGGGTTGTCAAACTTGGACACTGGAAGATTGGTGGTATCCATAACAGAAGTACATAAATTTAGAAGACGGATGGATTTGGTGGGGGATGAAGGGAAGGAGACTAAGTTCTGTTTTGTACCTATTGATTTTGCGATGTCTACAAGACATCCAATTTGAAATATCTAATAGGCAGTTGGTGATGTGAGCCAGAAGCTGAGGAGAGAGATTAGGACTGAATATATAAATCTGGGAGTCATATGCATAGAGATGATAATTAAACCCATTGGAGCTGATGAGATCATCAAGAGAGGTATAAATACATAGAGAGAAGGGTCCAGGATAGAGCCTTTGGAAATTCCCACTGTTAGGGGACATAGATGATGATTCATCAAAGGAGACTGTGGTCAGACACAGAGGATGAGAACCAGGAAAGAAAAGTGTCATGAAAACCCAGTGAAGAAAGATCATCCATGAGAAGGCATTCAACACAATCGTATGGTGCATAGGTGTCAGAAAGAATGAAGATTTAATATTGACTTTAAGAAATCATTGGTAATTTTGGAGAGAATGGTTTCTATTGAATGGGCTGGATTGCAAAGCCAGATTATAATAAGTTAAGGAGTGTGAAGAAGGGGAAGTGGAGGCAGGGGGTGATTACTGCTTTTTCCTTTGTGATAAGTACAATCAAGCAAAATCGATCAACATATTGACTATTTCTAAAAACATACGCTTTGTTTGACACCCATAGTTCACCATCTCTCAGCTAGGAGGCAAGAATCATGCTTCATCATCAATCCTCTGGAGTCACAACTGGACACTGCATTGATGAAGTTCTCAAATCTTTCCATTTTGTTTTCTTTTACATTATAGTGGTTATCATATAAATTGTTCTCTCACATCTACTCATTTTACTCTATATTAGTTCACACGAGTCTTCTCAAGTTTCTCTGAATTCTTTTTCTAGTTAGTTGTGATTAGTTGTTAATTCATTGTAATTTCTTTGGCCATATTATTCTATTATATTTACACACCACTGTATGTTCAGCCATGCCCAGTCCATGGGTACCCCAAACTCTGTCCACTAGCACTTTCCCTATAATCAATTTCCCCTCAACATCCCCAAGAGAAATTATATTGATTGAACAAGTATGGCTCCCACAGATGTGAGAGACATTGGGTGAGATTCCTCACTTTGCCCTGTGAATGGTCGTACTTGGCTTCCAGTCCTGCAGAGTCCCCATCTCCTAAGATAGTAAATGGGTGAAATGCTTACCTGAGGAGGACTTCTGAAGAAATACTCAGGTAGGTACAGGAAGTTGGAGTAGCAAGTTAACAGGTCCTGGGAAAAATTCTTTAAGGACTATGTTCATTGTTCACACATACATGGTGCTGCAAAAGTATTTTTAAATGATTGTGGGGTTTTTTTTTCTCTCATGCAAGTTAAACATGCCTTTTCCAATCTGGTCTTATCAACATGGCTAAGAAACCTTGTCTTCAGAGAGTGAAAAAGAGATCATCCCTCATAGTTACCAGTTAGAATTATCTTTTGTTCTGAATTACTAATGTAAGCTCACATTTTTGTAGCTCTTTATGGTTTCCAGAGTGCTTTTCTCAAAACAACCATGTGAGGTCAACAGTGCATGGGATATTATGTCCATTTTACAGATGAGCAAACAGAGGCCCAGAAAGGGGGAAAAGTCATAGGATCATAGATTTGGAGCCAGAAGGGATCTCAGCTACATGCACATTTTACAATGAATAATCCTTAGGCATGGGGAGATTAAATGAACTTGTCTATAGCTATATAGCCAATGAGTCAGAAGCAGAATTTGAATCCAGGTCCTCTGAGTCTAGGGTCAGTATTTATTCCCTTGTACCATCCTGCCTCCTTGCCCAACACCACACAGCTAGTATGTGGTAGAGCTGAGATTCCAGCTCCATTTTGAATTCTCATTCCAGGTCCAATGTGCTTTCCACTATAGGTATAGCAATTCTCACACACCATAGCTCTGCCATCAGGGCTCTGGGAGAGAGAATAGTCTGTATTCCTCCCCCACAAGAGAAATCCCACAGGCATCATCAGCTGTTTGCCATGGTCTAAGATATTCCTTGATTTTAAGTGACACCTGCCATTCTCCTCCTTCTCTCTGGGGGAACTCTCCATAAATTAAACAGCATTAAACACAACACACACAAACATCTTGTTGTGTACATACAACCCACACTGACACATACACACAGAGACACCCACACTCATACAGACACCAAGATAAACACAGCTACATAAACCTATATACAAGCACACACCTAGCACAGAGTTCTCAACTGATCATGGTAGCCAATTAATCAGACCTTCTTTAGGACTGAGGCAACCAGTGAAAGAGTAGAAAGAATCAGTCAGTCAGTTGCGGGGGGCAGGGAGGGGGGGGTTATTTGTTTGTTTTTTTGTCTGCACGGTGCCAAACAAGAGACTCATGACATTTTTTTAAACTGAATTGATTGTCCCTAATCTTGGCCAAATTCACAAAACTGGTCGATTCCAGTTATAGCAGCTGAAGGCTGAGCAATTGATCAGAGGGCTCCTTGGTCAATTCTGTTTCATTGCTAAGGTAGCATAAATAAAAGGAGAAACTATTGCAAAAGTTGTTTTCTGGGGTCGTCTTCACCGATGTAGATGGACCAATTAGGGTTTGGTGCTCGGGCTGCCCTTCAGTCTAGGGTTGGCATTTGATTGGCATTTTCCTTAAGGACCAACCGTGCATCACCATCTTCATTAGTTACTATTAGTTATTAGTTATCCCCCTAGGGTGCTAGGTGGCACCACAGTACGTGGAGAGCAGGGCCAGGAGTCAGGAAGACCTGAGTTTAAATTTTACCTCAGACACTTACTAGCTGGGAGAGCTCGAGCAAAGTCACTTAACCCTGTTTGCCTCAGTTTCCTCATCTATAAAATGAGCTGAAGAAGAAAATGGTAAACCACCCCAGTATCTTTTGCCAAGAAAAACCCAAATGGGATCATGAAGAGTTAGACACGACTAAAAATGACTGAACAACAACAATAACATATCCCTCATTAGGGATTAACTCCAGGAAGACAGCATTTATTAAACACCGGCTGCATACTGGGACCTGTGCTAGGCTTTAGAGATCTGTTTGTCATTTTCACATCCAGATCTGTGATTTCATGGGCTTAAGGAATTCTCAGTGAGGTAATTCCCTCTTGCAGTGCAAATGAGCAACTGCTCTCTAACCTAGGTCATTGAGAGGAAAAATGACTTTCCTTGGGGTCATGGAGCTGGTATACATCAGAGGTGGGCCAGGAAACCTGGCCTGTCTTCCTGACTCACAAGATAGCACTCTACCCATTGAGTCACACTACCTTTCATGTGATACAAAGACAAAAAAAAAAAAGAAACAGCCCCTTCCCTCAAGGGGCTTACGTTTTACTGAGTAGATACAATAGTTATTCTAATAAGTAAATACAACACGTTTTGAAATAAAAAGTACTAATAACTGGGGATCAGGAAAGGATGGTGGCTCATTCTCCTTTGCAGCCACCAAGCACAGGGCCCCGCACATCAGAAAAGTTTAATGAATAAAATCTTCCTTGATTCCCCTCTAGTCCTTCCCCTCAGCCCTCCATCTTCATCACTCTGATAGACTTGTCCTGTCCTACTATGTATTAAGTAATAACAGATAGTATCTATAAAGCATGTTAGAGTTTGCCAAGTACTTTATAAATATGATCTTGTTTCATCTTCACAATAATCCTGTGAGGTAGGTTCTATTATTATTTCCCTTGTCCAGATGGAGAAACCGAGGTTGAGAGAGAAGTGACTTGCTCAGGATGGCACAGCTAAAAAGTGTCTGAGATAAGATTCAAACTCTGGGTCCCCTGAGTCCATGTCCAGCATTCTATCCACCAAGCCACCTAACTGCCTCTAGGTTATCCAAGTCTACACAGCGCAAATAAGAGGCTCAAGATATTTTTTAAACTGGATTGATTGGCATCTTATTGGGGACTTATCCCCTTAGTAGACTGTACAATCCATAGAAGCAGTGACCATGTCTTATCTAAATTGTATTCTCCCTTCCCCAACCAGAAGCTCAGTGCTCAGGACTCTGCACAAAGTAGTCACTTAATTGAGGTTTTTGAAAACAAATAGAATTCAGTTTAGTATCTTTAAGCCAGCTGATGCATTGGAAAAAGCATTGGATTTGGATTCATAGGACCTGGGTTCTAATCCCACCTCTTTCACATATTAGCTATATGACCTTAGCAATTCTATCAGTCTCCATTCTCCCCTGTAAGATGAAAAGTTTGGATTAAATGACTTCTCAAGTCCTTTTCAGTTTTGAGTCTTCAGGCATGCCTCTTTTTGTATCTCCAGCTCTTAAACAGTGCCTGGCACATAGTAGGTTCTCAATAAATGTTTATTGAATTGAATTAAATATTAACATTTTCTCCATCACTTTTTCAAGTCTAGATCATCAACAAAACAATAAACAAAGCCTCAATTTCTAGTTTTTGCTAATTTCTGGTGTACAAAGGCTTACATTGAAAATTTAGCTATCAGCTCCTGTTCTGGTTAGAGCTGGTTCCAGCACATCCCTTCCTAGAAGAGACCTTAGAGATCATCAAACACAGCCTCTTCATTGTAAAAATGAGAACAATGACACAGACAAGTAAAGTAATTTGCCCAAAGTTGTGCAGGAAGCAAATCAGAGAGTTGTACGTTATCTAATTCTAAAACCACACTTAGTGGCAGAGCCCATACTTAAATCCAGGTCTTTTGACTTTCAGTACAATACTCTGATCATTGTACAAACTTGCCTGAGGCAGTTAGATGGTCCCATAGTGCACAGATTACTGAGTCAGGAGTCAGGAAGACCTGAGTTCAAATCTGGCTTCAGACCTTACTAACTGGGTGACCCTGGGCACATCACTTCACCTCTCTTTGCCTCAGTTTCCTCAACTGTAAAATGGGATGGGGTCCTCCTGGGGGTGTTGTGAGAATTAAATGAAAGTATTTGTGAAGTGCTTACTCTAGTGCCTGACATGTAGTAGTTGCTTAATAAATGCTTATTTGAACTTCCCTTCCTCCTGTCTCATTCTAAGTGGACTGGTCAATGAGGGAATCATCTGTCAGCCGACCTAGTGCCCCAGGTACTGAAGGAGGCCTCTCCCAATCCGAGAGCCAGTGATACCACTTGCATGCCCTTGGCAATTCACTAAAATCCCGTGGACTGCTTTGACTTCATATGTCAAACTGGAAGTTTGGACTTTATCAAGAGTTCCAAGTCTGGAGTCTATGGATCTCTGAAGGACTTGGATGGGGAAAATTGCATCTTTATTTTTCACTAACCTTTGGTTTCCTTTGTAATTCTTTGTACTTTGCTTTATGCATTTAAGAACAGAGCTCCATAGGCTTCACCAGACTGTCAGAAGGGACCACGACACGAACAAGATGAAGAATCCCTGATCTAGCTGGTCATTAAGGTCCCTTTTTAGATCTGAAACCTATGGTCCTAAGGTCTTAGCCAGCAAAGTCACAGTCAGCTTCTCCCCGGTAGGTGCCGGCATACCAACCCCTTGCCTCTTAGACAATCAAAACCTGAGTCTCTGGATGCCTACAGTCATCAAAATATTCCCAGGAAAAAAGGCACCAGTACAAACTCCCAAAGTTTAAAAATAGGCACCCCCCCCCCCAGTCTGGGCACTGTGCCTGGCTGGCTCGGCACTCCTATCCCACTCTACCCTCCAGACCCTCCGGCTCCAGTTCAAGCGTGAGGCCAGCTCAGTGAATCACCTAATTGTCCACGTGCTGTTGAATCGAAACAAAATCATGCAATCTCCCTGCTGCTGATGGCATTAATTTCATTTAGTTTGCCAAGGACTAGGGAGAGATGCATTTAAATGTACATCTTGGTTTCTCCTCCCTTTGCTGCTGCCAAGCCTCCCTCTTCCCCTCTCCAGCATCTTCCAAGCCTTGACCTCTTCTTTGTCTTCCTCATACATTTTTCCCTCTCTTCTGGCCTTGCTCACCCTTCTTTCCCTCCCTTCCCTCTCATGCTATCTTCCTCAGGGTCTTTGCCACCTTCTCCCATTCTTCACTGCATTCATCTCTCTCTCTTTCTTTTTTCTCCTCATTTTCCTGTTTCCTCACTTCTGTTTGTTTCTCCTGCCTCCATTCTCCCCCCCAACCATTTCTCTTTTTTCAGATTATAAGTTTGGATCTGGAAGGAACCTCCCAACCCCTTTCATTTTACAAACATGGGATCTGAGGGCCAAAGAGTGGAAGTGACTTAGCCTAGGTCACAAAGATAGTAAGTGATAGGGCTGGTGGGAATCACTTGTGTCTTCATATTTATTTGTTTTCACTTTCTTGCTCCCCTTCTGCCTTCCCTTCTTCTTTCATCTTCCTTTTTTCCTTCTTCTTCCCTTGCTTTCCTTCCTTCCCTTGCATTCTTCTTTTTCTCCTTCTTTTTTTCCATCCTTCCTCCCTTCTCCTGTATCCTTCCTTTTTTCCTTCCTTAATTCCATCCTTCCTCTCATCTCTCTCTCCTTTCTCTTTCATCCTTCTCTCTTTCCTCCTTTCTCTGCTTTCCTTTCCCTGCCCTTACTCTCTTCCTTTCTTCTTTTCCTCCTTTTTCCTCCTTTCCTTCTTTTATTCCCTCCTTCCTTTTTTCTTTCTTTTTCTTTTTTGACAGGCAGTGTGGTGCAATGGAAAGAATGCTGAATTTGGAGTAGGGCCCTGGGTTCAAGTTCTGGCTAGGTCACTTAGCAGCCATGTGATTAGGAGTCAGTCTTAGCCAGCAGGTCAAGACCATCTCCATATACCTTTCCCCCGCCCCACTCTTCCAGTTTCCCTTCAGGTCTTGTTTTCTTTCATTGGAATGTAACTTCTTTGAGGGCTGGGATGTCTTGTTTTTCATATTTTTATCCCCCATCCTCAACATGGTATCTGGCACATATTGTCTTTCATAAGTGCTTTTTCTTGTATCTAAATTGGTTATTCACTCCATGCCTCAGTGTCTCATCTGTAAAACAGAAATAATGTCACCTCCCGTACAGCTTTGTCATGAGGGAAGTACCTTGTCAGTCAAATGTGCTATAGAAACATGAGATATTATTCCTTCTCTCTTTTTTTCCATCCTTTCAGCGTGGGGTAATAGAAATAATGTGAGAAACTGAGCATGATGGCACATGCCCGTAGTCCCTGCCTCCAGGGAGGCTGAGGCTGGAGATTCCTTGAGCTTGGGAGTTTTGAGCTGCAGTGGGCCCTTTGTGCCTGTACTGTTTGGCATTAATATGATGAGCCCCTGGGTGTGGAGCCAGGGAGCCACCAGGCTGCCTAATGAAGGGTTTGAAATCAAAGAGAGATAGAGAGTGAGGTATAGAAATGGGGTAAGAGAGGAGATAGAGACTGGGAGAGAGAGAGAAAGAGAGAGAGGAAGGGAAGGAGGGAAGGAGAGAAAGAAGCAGAGACAGAGAGAGACACACAGACAGACAGACATACAGAGAGAGACACAGAGAAAAGGGTAGAGGGAGAAAGACAGAAACAGAGAGAGAGAAACAGACAGAGAGAGACAGACACAGACAGACGTATACAGAGAGAGAGAGACACAGAGGGGGAGGAGACAGACATAAAGAGACAGAGAGACAGAGACAGAGATAGAGAGACAGATACAGAGACCAGAAGAGAGAGGGAGAGACACAAACAGACAGAGATATATACAGACAGACAGAGGGAGACAGAGACACAGAGAGAAAGACAGAGATAGAGATAGACACACACAAACGGAGGTAGATACAGACAGACAGACACAGAGAGACAGGCATAGACACAGAAAGACAGACATACACAGAAAGAGAGACAGACACAGTGAAAGGGAGAGAGGGAGACAGACAGACAGACATATACAGAGATAAACACAGAGAAGGGAGGAGAGAGACAGACAGACAGACAGAAACAGAGGGACAGAGACAGAGAGAGAGGCAATTTGAGTTTTCACAATTTCCCCAGATTCACAGATTTAGAGTTGAAAGGAATCTTAGATGCCATTGAATCCAACTCTCATTTTGCAGACAAGGAAACTAAAGCCCAAAGTCACTAAGTAAGTATCCAAGACAGGATTTGAACCTGGGTCTCCTTGACTCCAAGTGCACAACTGTATACGCCAGTCCTGCTATTAGATTGTGTCTCTGGGCCACATCTTGTGCTCAGCACTGAGGATATCGATTTTACAAAGCAATACAAATAGAGGGACTTGCCCCTGCTTTGTAAGCCAACCTCACTGGATTTTTCTGTCCCCCAGTTCCCTTATCTATAAAGAGGTTATTGAACAAGAGAATGTTTTGAGTTCTCCATAATATCTAGATCAGAGGTTTCTAACTTAGGGTTTGTGGACTTTTTTTCTTAATTGATAACTGCTTTTCAATAGAATTTATTTCCTTTGCAAATTTATGCATTTTATTTTACATATTTAAAAACATTCTTCTGGTATGGCTCCACAGATTTCCCCAGACTGTGGCCAAGGGCTCTAGGACACACAAAAGGTGAAGAATCCCTGCTTTCTCTCTCCAGAGGCTTCCTCTCCCTCCTGACCTTCTTCTCCCTGATCCCTTTACCATCTTTCTCTTCCTCCTTCAGTCTTTCTCCCTGCCCCATCTTCCTTTCCTCGTGAACCCAGATGCCTCAGCGACAAGACATGCATAACAGGGCCCTGCCAAGAGCCTTTAATAACTAATTAGGGCTCCCTTGTTTCCCTATTTTAAGCTGTGGTCAGAGACTCCTAATCAGTGCCCATTGTCCCCTCCCCAGTCTCCTTGATTGGGTCTCAAGAGGACTGTCTTACAAAGAATTGTGGGTAAGGACATTAATCCTGTGGCATGAGAACCTACTTCTCCAGTCTTTGCTCTAGGCAAAGTGAGCTCTCAGGGACTACAGGGATGCCACTCCGGTGACCATGGCCCCTTCTGCCCTAATCAAGGTCAGATCTCCCTCAGGGGAGGGAACCACATTACCAAGCTGCTTGCTGACCTCTGGAACCTAATACCTGCAAGCTCCCTCCACCAAGGCAGCTAGCCCCCAGGGTTGTGCTGGGTCCTGTCTCTATCAGGTCAGAGATCTGCAGCTGGGAGGGGCCTTAAATGTCACCTAGCCCACCACCCTTATTTTATCAACTAGAACAATGAGGTCCAAAGACCAGGGAGGGAGAAAGGGAAAGAAGGAGCGAGAGAGAAAGGAAGGGAAGGAAGGAAGGAAGGAAGAAAGGAAGGAAGGAAGGAAGGAAGGAAGGAGGGAGGAAGGCAAGGAAGGAAGGAAGGAAGGAAGGAGGGAGGGAGGGAGGGAAGGAAGGAGGAAGGGAACTAAACTTCCATCAAAGGAAGAGGGCAAACCAAATTAAAATATAATTAGGAAATCTTTTTAAAAATAAACAAATCAAAACACAACACAACATAGAGAATGTTAATTTGTGGTTTTCTAACTCAATATATGGCCTGCAGGGATCCATTTCTATTTGAGTTTTACACCATGGCTGTAGAACAGAGTATGTCAGAGCTAAGAGGGCCCTCAGAACCCAGAATGTCAGAGCTGGGAGGGGCCTTAGAACACAAAATGTCAGAGCTGGGAGGACCCTGAGAACACAGAATGTCAGAGCTGGGAGGGCCTTAGAACACAAAATGTCAGAGCTGGGAGGGCCCTTAAAAACA
>NW_020954662.1:5893149-5927483 GCF_900497805.2 Vombatus ursinus | reverse complement strand
GAACACAAAATGTCAGAGCTGGGAGGGCCCTTAAAAACACAGAATGTTAGGGCTGGGAGGGCCTTAGAACACAAAATGTCAGAGCTGGGAGGGCCTTTAAAATGCAAAATACTAAAGGTCAGAGGAACTTTAAGATTGATTTTATCTAATTTCCCCAATTCACAGAAGAGGAATCTGAAATCCAGACAAGTTAAATGAGCTGCCCAAGATAATGCCAGAGCCAGGACTCCAGCCCCTGTTTATAAATCCAGTACCTTTTCCATTGCATCACACTGCCTTATACCATGTAAGATAGCAAATAATTTATATGTCTGCAATCAAAAAACCAGAGGTGTTAGAAAAAATATATATATATATGTTCTCCCTTTACTTCTAAGTAAAAAATCAGTAACAGAGGTGTCAGTTTTATTACTAATTATGCAGCTACTTTATTGCCAGTATTAAAAAAAGTGAAGGCCTAAATGTCTAGGAAAGACTTAATTTAGTAAACAGTTTGGAACAAAGTATTTGTCTCTGTGATATTTCTTCAAATTAGAATTTTGCTCTGGGTGATTCACATCATCCTTTTAATATATTATCACCGGCTAATAAAGTCCCCAGGTTCCAGGGGAATACGTTTTTCTTCAGAAGGTAATTGTGTCATCTGGGGTATAGATGTTAGCTAGGATTCACAGTGACTAGAGGAGGTCCAGTGGGTAGAACTACACTAGGAATAAGAGCTGTTAGGACAAAGGAGGAGGAAAGGGGAAGCTCCCTGGCAGGGGCCCAAGGTGGATGCCATATTGGTTGACTAGCAGTCAGGGAATCTTAGTCTTAGGCTCACAGAATGTCAGAACCAAAAGTAGCCTTAGAGCATATACTGTTGGTGGTGGGAGGGGCCTAAGATAATAGTTTGTCTAGTCTGGATTGGACCTTAGGACATGGAATGTAGAACATAGAATACTAGAATGGAAAGAGACCTGGAAAAATCTTTCACAGTCTGATGCCAACCTATCCTTCCAGGTTAATTACTTATTAATCTCTGTACATACTCCATCTTCCAGCCAAATTGACCTATTTACTAATCACTGAACATGCATGATTTTCCATCTCCTGCCTTCGTGCCCTTCCACAGGCCATCCATATGGCTAGAAATGTTCCCTCTCCTCACCTCCACCTCTTGAAATTCCTAGAGCTCCTCGCAAAGCTCAGCTCAGGTGCCTCGTCCTACATGAAGCCTTTGCTGATTCCTCCAATTGCTGGTGCTCCCCTAGACAGACAAAGCAATTTTGCATTTATTTTTCATATATTTATGTATTTAAATGCTTACATGTCTCATCCCCTCCTTCCCAACAGAACATAAGCTCCCTGAGGGCACAGACTGCTGGGCTTTTGTTTATATATCACGAATGCCTAGCGTGGTGCTTGGAACATAACATTCACTTGAAAAATAGATGTTGAATTGAAGTGAAGTGAATTACATTGAATTTTTAATTGAATTGAATTAAAGTTAGATTGGAAAGGGATCTTAAGCAGCATCTTATTCAATTTCTCCATTTAGTCAAAAAGAAAAGTGAGATAAAAGGAAGAAATTGACTTCACTGAGATCACTCAGCATAACCAACAACAAATCAACAAACATTTATTAAGTATCTTCTTTGCACCAGGCACTGTGCTAAGGACTGAGGCTACAATGAAAAGCAAAAGACAGTCCCTGCTGTCAAGGAGCTCCAGAATGATGGGAAAGACAACATGCAAACGAAAACCTAGAAACAAGATACAAACAGGATAAATTAGAGATAACCTCAAAAAGAAGGCACTCAGCTTAAGGGAGACACAGGAAAAACTTGCAGATAGTGGAACTTTATCTGAGACATGAAAGAAGCCAGAAAGGTAGAGCATTCCAGGCATGAGAGACAGCCATTGAGAAAGCATACTCTAGAGAGATGGAGTGTCTTGTTCATACTAGAGCAAGAAGGCCAGTGTCACCAGAATGAAAAACAAACAAAGGGGAATAAGGAATAAGAAGACTAGAAATGTAGGAAGAGGGCTAGGTTATGAAGGGGTTTAAAAGCATAATAATGGTAGCAGCAAGACCAATATTAAGATATGACTCTTGATCAAGATCTTAATTGACCTTCACATCAACTCCACCAACCAAAACCAACAGTATCGCTTTTCTTCCATTTCCTAAAGCCATCCCACTTATGGCCCCTGTTTGTAGTAGGCTGTAGGACTCTAGATTTAGAGTTGGAGTCAAGAGACCTGGATGGGAATTCTTACCACTCACTACCTTTGGGCAGATCACTTCACCCACCACCAGATCCTCAGATTCCTCCACGGTAAAATGCCTGCCTGGAGGTTCAAGGGGACAGGAAATATCTCTCCCATACCACTGCTACCAAGATTTGGTGATAACTCAGCTTTCCCTAGCTCTTTTGTGTTCACAGAAGTCTTTTTGCAACAATCCTAAGAGGAAGGTAATTTAAGGATTATTATTCACCTTTTAGAGTTGAAGAAACTGAGGCAGACAGAGGTTAAGTGACTTGACCAAGGTCACGAAGCTAGTAACTGTCACAGTTAGAATTTAAACTCCAGTCTCCATGCCCCAACAGCTTGTTCCCTTATACCATTGTTGCTGCTTAGCAATTTAGCTGTTTTGAGTTCTCATGAGGGTCTTAATTATTGTTTGGAGAGGTTTGAGGAGACTCCGTTAATTGATTACATATTTCTTTACTTGACAGGCTATTTGTCTGGTCCTGTCTTTCTTGTTGTGGTGGATTTTTTTTTATTTCTGTCTCAGGAACCTCCTCCAAACTGTTCAGCATGACTGGAGAATCTAAAACCATCCCTACCTCCCTCCTGCTTCACCCTTTCTCACCCTCAAGTGATGATGAGAATATCCAGAAGAGTGAAATAACACATCCATGCTATATGAGAAGCAGATGAGGAAACTGGGTATACCTAGCCTTGAGAAGAGAAGACTTGGGGGAAGGGAGATGAGATACCTGCTTTCAAGGATTCAAAGGACTTTTATGTAGAAGAGAGATTGGACTAGATCTTCTTGACTCCAGAGACCTGAATTAGGAGCAATGAGTAGGCATTACAAGGAGATGCATTTAGGCTTGGTGTTAAGGGCAAATAACCAGAGTTATCTACAAGCAGAACAGGGTTGCTCCAGTACTTATGAGATTCCCCTCATCAGAGGTCTTTGAAAAAAGGTTCAATGACCATTTGTCAGTTATATTGTCAAGGGGATGCTATTTCAGGTCTGGATTGGACTTCATTGCTACTAACGTTCCTCCCACTCTGAAATTCTATGATCATGTGATTCTGTGTTGTGGTCAGACATCCCAAGAGCAACCCTCAAAGTGCACTCTGGGAACCACTTCAGGTGTATGAGCATCCTCCAGGGGGCACCTGAGACAATCTCCTGGAGTAGCCTAGAAAATGCAAATGCCCAGACTGCCACTATCAGTAGCTTCAAGAAGGATTTAGCTAAGTTGGGTCAGTGCCAGTTGAGGCTCAGTCAGCATGGGTGGGTGGGGCCAGCTTGAAAACCAGAAGGGTCCCAGTAATCCTTGATCGACTAAACTTACCTTCCATTGCTGAAGACCCACTTGACTGCTAAATCTTTTGTTTCTCCCATGATTCCATGATCTCAGCATCTGGACTAATCCCACAGCGTACAGATAAAATCCTGGCAAAAATCCCAGCATTGCCTTAGTGACATCCAATGTAGCTTCTTTGCTGGCCCCTCTCCCTTGTGTTTTCTGTTTAGATCATGACACAGACTTAAAGCATCAGTCTGTACTTTAATCTGTCTGTGGCTACACTAAGCCATGACAGGATCATCGCTGGACAGCTCCACCAAGGAAGAGCTGTGATATACAGAATGGGCCAAGTGTGGTCTGACCAGGGCACCTGGCATGGATACAGGGCTATCACCTCCCAATCCTTCATACTCTTTCTCTCTTAATACTATCTAAGGGAGACTTTGAGTTTGGGGCTGCCATATTTCTCTACTGACTCACATGCAGCTTCTGCGTCATAAAGACTTTCAGGTTCTTTTCACCTGAACTGCTTACCTAACTTACCTTCCTTCTTAGACCAGAACATAGAGCTGAGAATAGAAATCTTAAAAATCATCTATTTGCACCCCCTCATTTTACAGATGAAGAAACTGAGACTCAATAAAGGGAAGTGACTTGCTCTTCATCTTGCAAGTAGTATCAGCATCAGAATTTGAATCCAGGTCTCCTGTCTCCAATTCCAGAGCTCTTTCTAAGTTGTTGTTGTTGTTCTTGAGTTATTTCAGTTGTGTCTGACTGTCCCATTTGTGGTTTTCTTGGCAAAGATACTGGAGTGGTTTGACATTTCCTTCTTCAACTCATTTTGCAGATGAGGAACTGGGGCAAACAGGGTTAAGTGATTTGCCCACACAGTTAGTAAGTGTCTGAGGCCAAATTTGAACTCATGAGAATGTCTTCCTGATTCTAAGCCCAGTGTTCTATCCACTGTGCCACCCTGCTGTCCCTCTTTCTACTCTGCCACCTCCTAACTATTTTATAATTCTTTTTTTAAAAATATGATCATGTGTTTATTTGGTTGATTTTTTTTGGACTCTGGTACAGAACTTTGAATTTCTCCCTGTTAACATTAATCCATGTTAGTTTGCATAAACTAATAGAGGCAGTTAATTGGTGCAGTCCATAGATCACTGAGCCTGGAGTCAGGAAGACCTAAGTTCAAATCTAGCCTCAGATAAGCTAACTAAAATGACCTTGAGCAAGTCACTTGGGCTCTATCTGCCTCAGTTTCCTCAACTGTAAAACAAAGATAATAATAACTCCTACACTAACCCCTCCCCGCAGGGTTGTTATGAGGATCAAATAAGATAACGCATTTGGCACAGCACCTGGAAAATAGTAGGTGAATAATAAATGCCTGTTTTCTTCTTTTCTTCCATAATCTGACTGACTGGGTAGACTGTTTTTTGCTTCTGCCCACAGTGGCTGTGGATAGACCACCATAGAGGGAACAGAAATTATTCTAAGAAGGGATTTTGGCAAGGGATGAGTGGGAGTGAGTGTCTGTAGAATTTTTTTTCTGTCTTTTTTTTGTATCCCCAGTAGCATAGTGCCTGATACATGGTTAGTGCTTAATAAATGTTTGTTGGCTTGACTTTTCCCATTCTAGTGATTCCCAGATACCCAATCCCAAAGAGTGTGAAACTGCTTTTCTAAGGAGGCCTTCCCATTCTTCTGGCAGGAGGCAGGGAGATCTGTTCTAGGACATGAGGAACATGACCTGATAGGACCACTGAATTATGTCCCTTTTTCCAGGGTTCTGCCATGTTTATGTTCTAGCTTAGAGTCAAAGAATCTGAATGAAAACCCCAGTGCCATTTTGTATTTACTAGCTGTGGGACCTTTTTTTTCTTTTTCTTTTCTTTCTTTCTTTCTTTTTCTTTTCTTTTCTTTTCTTTTTTTTTTTTTTGGTGAGGCAATCAGGATTAAGTGACTTGCCCAGGGTCACACAGCTAGTGTCAAGTGTCTGAGGTCAGATTTGAACTCAGGTCCTCCTGACTCCAAGGCCAGAGTTCTATCCACTGTGCCACCTAGCTGCCTCCATGGGACCTTATTTAGGCAAGTAATGTTCCCTCTCTGGGCTTTGGCTTTGTTATCTGTAAAATGAGGGACTTAGACCAGATAGACCCTGGGATTCCTTACAGCACTAATCCCTGTGGTCTTCTGAACTCAGGAGGGGAGTTTCTAACCTTAGCTAAGCTCACCACCAAACCATACTAATTAGCCAGGAGAAGCTACACAGCCATTTCTAAGGAAATTTTAAGGGGGATCGACTTTGAGTCTCGACCTGGGTCTGGTGGCAAGGCAAGGGGGCAGCCCAGATCACTCCTTGAGGTCCTTTCCCTCCAGGCCAGGGATTTCACATTTCCATGATAAAGGGAAGTAACACTGAATGAGGCATGTCAAATATGTACTATGCAGGCTCAGGGTACTCTGGGTGCCAGCAGAGCCTGGGTGGAGCAGCTTGCTAATGCCTCAGTGAATGTTAAGGAACCAGAAGCCAGGAGGTGTTATGGGATTGCATTCTGCTGTCTTGTGCAGCTGATTTCTGGCATTAATATCATCATGTTTCCCTGAGTTATGTGAAGTGAGCTATTGACTGACTCAAGAGCTCCAGAGCGGGAAAGAGCCTTCCAGAAATGATGCTTTGCTTTTGTCTCCCCAAAGCTCCAGTCCCCATTCTCAGCTTCTCCTTGATACCACCCACCATTTTCCCTCTGTACCAGAAGGTAGTAGGAACCAGCATGGGGACCCAGGGCCCAAAGAGAACCTTGGTTCAGAAATCTAACCAGGTAAAAGCAGAAGGCTGGTGTCTTGGGTCCTCTTCTCACCACTATGTCATTCTACAACTGCTTTGCACACACCCCACTCCACCCCTCCACCCCTATTGTGAGGACAGAGAGAATTGTGAGAGACCAGGGAGAGATGAAGTATGGTGGAGTCATGACTTTGCTGTTGGGGCAAGTTGCTTTCCCTATGGGGTCTCATTTTCCTCTTTTATAAAATGGGACAGGGTATGGACTAGATAATCTCTAACGTCCCTTCTCTAACATTTTGTGATCCTATGATTCTATGTACAAGGCTTGGGGATACAAATGCAACTCATTTATCAGACCCTGACACGGTGACCTGGACTCCCTCTTGATGGCCCCTCTCCAATAATAATGTCAGTGGCTCTTATTCTGACCCATAATCTTCCCCTCAAATAGGAACATATAGCTCATGTCTCTCAAAGAGCTCTCAGCATCCCCGAAAGCACTTAGGTCAACAGAGGCACTAAACATGGAATAGGTTTATTTAAGGTAGTAAAACACAAAAAAAGACTCATATCTGATCTCTTATCAAAGTAACTGGGGAAGTCACTCCCTATAAGCTAGGCATTGAACATAGAACAGGTTAATTTATGATAATAAGAAATAAAGAAAGGCTTTATAGCTGATCCCTTAGCAAAGCAAGGGGAAAGCCAATCCCTGAGAGCTCCACTTCCCTTGTCAAAGCTTCTGTTCCCAGGCCCTGCAAATTCACAGGACCACTTAATGAAATCCCTGTGTCTAAGGGAGATTCACAAAGGCCATTGCTAGTATAGACTTCACATTTCTGTTGCTCTGCTGACCTCCTTCCTTCTAGGGTTTGTGTGGATCTAGCAGTCTTACAGTGGCTTCCTCACTCTAGCTTTTCTTACCTCATCCTTACACACTTGCAGTATTTTTCCCCATCTCCTGCTGACCATTCCAAGACACTCTCCTCCACCACAGTCCTCAGCTCATGTGCCCTCGGGCTTACCTTGACTCCTGAAGGTTGTTATTGTTTAGTGTCTGACTCTTTATGACCCCTTTGGGGTTTTCTTGGCAAAGATA
The DNA here is from genome assembly GCF_900497805.2 of Vombatus ursinus. Lineage (NCBI taxonomy): Eukaryota > Metazoa > Chordata > Mammalia > Diprotodontia > Vombatidae > Vombatus > Vombatus ursinus. Next base: position 5,920,057 of record NW_020954662.1, on the reverse strand, counting down.
CTGGAGCACTTTGTCATTTCCTTCTCCAGCTCATTTTACAGATAAGGAAACTGAGAGAAACAGGGTGAAGTGACTTGCCCAGGGTCACACAGCTAGCAAGTGTCTAAGGCTAGATTTGAACTCAGGAAGATGAGCCTTCCTGACTTCAAGCCCAGCACCCTATACATCACACTACCTTATACTTCCTGAAAGAAGATGTGGTCTCTGCCTTCAGGAAACATCATCTGTGTCAGAGGTTCTCAACCTTCTGGGGACATGGACCCCTTTGACAATCAGGGTAAGCCTATGGACCTTTTCACAAAAGAATGCTTTGAAATAATTGAAGGAAATGATAAATTTCAGTTAGAGGTTAGCAAAAATAAAGACATGATTTGTTTTTTCCCCATCAAAGTTCACGGACCTCCTGAAATCTATCAGGTTAAGAAGCCCTGAGAAGGAAAAATCCAGACAAAGTGCTCTAGGAAAGTTTGAAGAGGGAGTGATTAATTGCAACTATGGATGAATAGGCAAGAGGGGCCACCTGAGTTCAGATTTTAACCGTCAAGTCACCAAGTATTTATTAAGCACCTACTATGTGCCAGACACTGTCCTAAGAGCTGAGGATACAATGAAAGGCAAAAGGCAATCTCTGCTCTCATGGAGCTCAGTTTAACGGAGGAGACAACAGTAAGATATATGCAAGAGAAATTGGAGATAATTTCTGTGGTAAGGCACCAAGATTCAGGAAGACAGAAAAAAGGCTTCTTGAAGAAGGTAGGACTTGAGTTGAATCTTTAAGAAAGCTAGGGAAGCCCAGCAGGTAGAGATGAGGAGGAAGACAATTCCAGGCATGAGAGACAACCCATGAAAAAGAAATGGTGAGGAGCAGCTAGGTGGTGCCATGGTGCAGAGAGCAGCAGCCCCAGTGTCGGGAGGACCTTAGTTCAAATGCAGCCTGAGACTAGTTGTGTAACCCTGGGCAAGTCACTTAACAAGGAAGGAAGGAAGGCAAAAGGGAAGGAGGGAGAGAGGGAAAGAAGAATGGAAGGAAGGAAGGAAGGAAGGAAAAAGGGAAAGAAGGAGAGAGGGAAAGAAGAATGGAAGGAAGGAGAGAAGGAAGGAAGGGAATAGTGTAGGGAGACAATGGCTTCTTGTTCAAACAGTAGCAAGGAAGCCAGTGTCACTGGACTGAAGAATGTATGGAGGGGAGTGAGGAGTAAAAAGACGAGAAAGGGTGAAGGTCAGGTTATGAAGGGATTTCAGAGCCCCAGAATGGTAGCACCAAGACCAGAGGAGAAGACTAGATGTCCATTTCTCAGGGCTGTTGTAGAAGGGATATTTGCTCAGATCAGGATTGAACCAGATGTGCTCTGAGGTTCTGGGATTCTCTGAGTGTGCTTCAGACGCGAGCTCAGAATACTCGAAGCTTCTGCCATTAATTGATTCCGAAGCTCAACTTTCTTTTTTTGTTTGTTTTTGGTTAGGCAATGGGGTTAAGTGATTTGCCCAGGGTCACACAGCTAGTAAGTATTATGTGTCTGAGACTGGATTTGAACTCAGGTCCTCCTGAATCCAGGGCCGGTATTATAGAAGCTCAACTTTCTTATCCCATAGCCTCCAGGCAATAGTCCCAGGATCCCAGCATCCAGGCACCACTTAGGTCTCCCTAGCAGGAAGGCTCTATAAGCGCTCAGGATTAGCAGCTGCTTCCTCAAATTCACTCTGATTACCAAAATAGGGGAACAGGTGCTCACAGTGGCACCTTGAATTTCATTTTGACATTAAATTGCAATCCTAACTAGCATCTACACACATGGTATGGTGGACACATTGCTAGACTTTTTCAGAAGAGACACTTATGAGCTGTGTGACCTTGGGCAAGTCACTTAACCCTTTCTGAACCTGTTTTCTCCTTATGAGTGTTATGTCATCTGAACCTCACCACAACCCCAGGGGACAGGTGCTATTATTATTCTCTCTTCACAAATGAGGGAACTGAGGTCAAAAGGTGACTTGCCATAGGTCACAAAACTAGCCGTTGTTCATTCCTACAGTCATGTCTGACTCTCCATGACCCCTTTTGGGGGGTTTTCTTGGCAAAGATACTGGAGTGGTTTGCCATTTCTTTCTCCAGTGTGTCCCCATTTTACAGAGGAGGAACTGAGGAAAACAGGAGTTAAATGACTTGCCCGGGGTCAAACAGCTAGTAAGTGTCTGAGGTCAGATTTGAACTCAGATCTTCCCAACTCCAGGCCTGGTGCTCTATCCACTGCACAACCCAGCTGCCCCCACAAAACTAGTAAGGGCCTGCTATTATCGTCATTATAATTATTGTTATTCCCCCAACTACGTCTTAGGCCCTCAATCCCCAGATATTTTCATTCAGTGTAATCATGATATCAAGCATTTAAATAGTTCATTAAGGTTTGCAAAGCACCTTATAGGTGTTATCTCATTTGGTCCTCACAACAACCCTGGGAGGGAGGTTCTGTTATTATTATCCCCATTTCACAGATGAGGAAACTAAGACTGAGAAAAGTTAAGTGACTTTCCCAGGGTCACATAGCTAGGAAGCATCTGAAGCAGAATTTGAACTCAACTCTTCCTGACTCATATCCTGATACTTCATCCATTGTGCCACCTAGATACCTCTCCATGGGTATGTCTGTGTTTGATTTCTACAAGATGGTGAAAATAGTTCTAGGCTTGGAGTCAGTATATCTAGTTTCAAATCTTGGCATCAATGACCACTCATTATTGATGTGACACTGACAAGCCCTCAGCCCTGAGTTTCATCATCTGTAAAATGGGTGTAGTTTTTCTTGTATTCCTTACCTTTCAGGGTTATTGTGAGGAAAGGGCTTTGTAGACAAGAAGGGTACTGTGGAAATGAAAATTATCATTTTATTTATCCAGTCCAACTTGGAGAAACGAGGGCAGGTGAGTGCAAAGAAAGACCATCTGAAGTATAGTAAGGCTACCTGGCCTCAGGAGGTAGTAGTGGTGGACTTGGAATCAGGAAGGCCTGAGTTCAAATCCTGCCTCAGATTTTTACAAGCTTCAAGATCCTGGGCAAGTCAATTCACATCTCTCAACCTCAATTACCTCATTTGTAAAATGGGGATACAATAGCACCTATCTCCTGTGGTTGTTGTGAAAATCGGATAAGATAATATGTGCAAAGCACTTGGGAAACCTCCAAGTGCTATATATTAGCTATTACTATTCAGGTCCTAGCTCTAACTACTTACTCCTTGTGCCGTCACTTTATTTCTCTGGGTCTCAGTCGTGGCATCTGAAAACTGGGAGGGACAATAATATTTCTACCATCTTCTTCAGTATATTGTTAGAATAAAAGTGCTTTGGAAGCTTTAAGGTGACATAAAAATGGAGCTGTCATTGTGGTGGGTAATTTATCATCATCATCATTATCATTATCATCATCATCATCATGGTCTAGGTCTCATCCCCTAGTCTTTGCCCCAAGTCTGTACAGATGACCTCGCTGAAGATAGAGGGGGAATCAGAGTTTACCTTAGGGCAGCTCCATCCACTAATGGTGCCATGACCTGGGAATGGTTCCTAGGCCCAAGCTCCACACCAAAGGCCCAATTCCCAAAGTTCCAGCAAAAAGAAAAAAAAAGCACAAATAGTCTCCTTGGTACCTCATTATAACAATTTCAAAAGCTGGGAAGGTCCTTAGAGCACAGAATGTCAGAGCTGGGAGGGTCTTCAGAACCCAGAATGTCAGAGCTGTTAGAACACAGAATGTCAGATCTGGGAGGGGCCTTAAAACACAGAATGTCAAAGCCAGGAGGTCCCTTAGAACACTGAATCTCAGAGCAGGGAGAGCCCTTAGAATATGAAATGTCAGAGCTGGGAGGGAGCCTATAATATACAGTGTTAAAGCTGGGAGGGTCCTTGTAAATTATCGCATCAAACCACCCTATTTTCCAATGGCAGTACTCATGCCTGCCAAGGGGAAAGTGACTTGGTGCTAATATATTGTAGAGACTCTGAAAATGAATATATGACTGTGCCCCACCCGTAAGAGATGGAAGTGGGGGATGGAAAGGAGACAAGGAGTAGGCTTATAAACTCCACTAGGAGATAAGGAAGGAGTGAGTGCTTTATCTATGTTATTAACAAAAGGTTTTTATTAAGCATCTCTACAGGCTATATCCAAACTAGTCTTTAAGGGGGAGAATCTGTGTGGTTCCATTCAATCCATCCCGTCACTGGAAAGCTGTTCATCTTATCCATTCAGTTAGTTAATGGCTAGTCAAGAGGACACTCCATCCAGGCCTGATACACTGTAGACCCATGGGATTTAGCAGCTAAAAAGACTTTAGAAATGATCTACTTCAAGTCCTCCATTTTCCAAATGGAGAAACTAAGGCCCAGAGCAATGCAGTGATGTGTTTAAGGGCAGATAGGCAGAAAAAAAATGTATTTCCAGGATTTGATCCAGATCCACTGGCTCCCAATCCATGGCTCTTTCTGACACACCAGACTGGGGGACTTCTTACCCTAAAGCCAAATGAATCCTGTGTTTTTGGAAAAGCTTCATTGACTCCAGATGCCTGGGGAGTTGTTGAATAAATGAAGTTGGCCTAGGCAGTGGGAGAGTCAACATCATGGAGTATGGGAGGATGGGCAGCATAAATAATCTGCAGAGACCCTGGGGAGAAATTGAACTAATGATAAAGGAGGTGGTAGTGAGGGGAAAGGAAGAGCAGAGCTGGAGGATTCTGAGGAAATGGCCCAAATGAGGGCCATTGGGGGGCCTGGAATGGCTCTGTACCCCATTATCCCTTGCCGCTCTGTTTCTCCCATGCTTATTCCATGTGTCACAAGATCCATGAGCTCAGCATAGTGCATGGACACCCTGCCAGCTGCTGCTTCAGCAGGTGGACTTAGGAGGATTCCTCCCAAAGCCTGTCTTGTGCATCACCTTGAGTCGGAGCAAATAGGAAGAGAGGTGACGTGAAAGAGCGCCAGACTGGGTTTCAACAAATTCGAAAGGTCCAGTCTTGGATTCCTGTTCTGACTCTTGTCACTATTGTTGTGACATTGGGCAAACAATTTCTTCCCATGTCTCAGTTTCCTCATTCTGTCAAGTAAGTAGCTTTAACAAAATGACCTCTAAGCTATCTTCTTCCAGAGCAGCTAGGTGGTACAGTGGATAGAGCACTGGGCTGGAGTCAGGAAGACTCATCTTCTTGAGTTCAAATCCAGTCTCAGACACTTACTAACTGTGTGACCTTGGGCAAGGGGCTTAATCCTATTTGCCTCAGTTTCCTCATCTGTAAAATTAGCTGGAGAAGAAAATGGCAAACCACTCCAGTATCTTTGCCAAGAAAACTCCAACAGCAGTCAGAGTCAGACGCAACTGAAAAATGACTTAACACAAGGTATCTTCCAGCTCTAACAAACATTCTTGGAGACTGGATCTCAGTGATGCCTCTGGAACTAGTATTGTTCCCAAACATTACAGTTTAACGAAGTTCAACAAGTCTTTACTGAGTACTTACCTTGTGTCCAGATTTCTACTTAGGAACACCAGACACACACATACAAGAAATAATTGGAATCACAAATATTAAGAGTTGGAAGAGACCTTAGAATGCAGAATGTCAGGGCTGGGAGGGGCCTTAGAATATAGAAAGAATGTCAGAATTTGGAAGGACTTTGGAACAAAGAAGGTCATATCTGGAAAGGATCTTAGAACATAGATGGTCAGAGTTGGAAAGGACCTTAGAATAGAAAGTGTCAGAGCTGGGAAGGACCTTAGAACACAGAATATCTGAGCTTGGAGGGGCCTTAGAACATAGAATTTCAGAGCTTGTAGGGGTCTTAGAACATGGAATATCAAGGCTGGAAGGGCCCTTAGAACAGAGAATGTCAGAATTAAGAAGGACTTTGGAACAGAGAAGGTCATAACTGGAAAGGATCTGAGAACACAGATGGTTAGAGCTGGGAAGGACCTTAGAACAGAAAGTGTCAGAGCTGGTAAAGACCTTAGAACACAGAATGTCAGAACTAGAAAGGATATTAAAAGACAGACTATTAGAGGGAGGGACCTTAGAACATAAAATATTAGGGCTCAGAGAGACCTTAAAACATAGGTTATGGCTTAGAGAGCCCCTGGAACATGGAATGTCAGAAGTAAAAGGAGTCTTAGAAGTCATCTACTCATTTAATGGAAAAAGAAGGCCCAGAAACAGAAGTGGCAAGGTGACATGAGTCATATGTTAAGAGAGCTGAGTCTCAGACTCAAACTTGTTCATTGCCAGTCCAGTGTTTCCTCTACTATAGCCCACTACCTCTGCACAGTTAATCACTCTACAATGTTATGTATGTGTTTTGGAGTTCATGGGGAAGTGACTGGTGGAGGCTGGAGCATAAGGTTGAGGAAGAGGGAGGGCTTAAATAAAGTCTTGAAGGACAGGGAGGATTTTGGATAAACAGGGGACAGAGAAGGGTGTTTCAGGCTAGGAACAGTATCAACAAAGGTATAGAACCAGAAATGAGGCTGGCATATTCATGCAGGCACCTCATTAGGCACCTGCCTAATGAGAATGGCAGGTACATTTTTGGGCAGCCATGGGAGATAACCAAATAAGGCCAGATCATGGAGGTCCTTGAAATCTAGGCTGAGAAGCTTGAACATGATAGCACCGGCAGTAGGGAGCTCTTGTGCATTCTTGAGAACAGCTAGATACCCTGGACCTCTTGGTGCAACTGCTATTGCCCAATACTAGCAGAAACGAAAATAAGTCTTTGGGATTCATAGCTGTGGGACTCAAAGCACAAGAAACTTTTTCCTGAATAATTCTGGAAAATCTAGAATCTGGAATGAAGGTAGGGTCCATCCTCCCATTACAGCTGTCTCTGGGAGACAAAAATTTGGCTCTGATCGAATTAAGTACATGTTGTGTTATATATCTCTTTATATTCACCGTAAAGCTAATAAACTAATAAATTAGATGGAATGAAAGTATCATTGGGCAGAACTGCACACTAAAGCATTCCAGTAATTATTCTTACGGTCGGGACCAATTTCTCAAATTTAGCCTTGGCCAAGTTTCCTCAGCTCACCGTGTTCCTAATAGGGCATAACTCACTCTATAAACATTAAATTGACTTATTTATTTTAAATTACAGTGGAACTGAAAACCTCCATGATAAGCCTATTCTCATGCATCTGCTTTCCCCCAATAAAATGGCCAAAGAGCTTTTTATTTTTTTTTTAATGAGGAAGATATCCAGTTGGCCTATAGCCATGAGAACATCCTCCCAACATCTCTGGCCTTGGCTATTCACTTGCCTCTTATGACTATGAAGGCTTTAAAAAATAAGCTTACCCGCCAAGGGTAGGCTTGGGGAAGGAGATTAGATGGATACAACCTAGTAATTTGGGGCAATTAACAGGTGGAAGGGAGAGGACTCTCCTGAGGAAATAGTAAAAGTCAGGGTATGAAAAAGTAAATGAGATGCTATAACTGGTCAATCACAGTTTGCTATGTAACCAAATCAATGAGGCTAGGTGAGAAAGAGAAAACCCCAGAAACCCCAAAGCTGGAGAAGCCATCACTGAGTCAAGGAAAGAGTCCTGGATTTGATAGTAGAGGACTTGGGTTTGAATCTCACCTGCTCTCATTACCTGTGTGATCTTGAACAAGTCACAACCTGTCAACTCTAGTTTCTTCAAGTGCAAAATAAGGGGGTTCCATATGAAGATGTCTTAAGAGCCTTCTTCAATCTAAATCCTATAACCCCACTAACTGCTTTAGCCCAGAAAAATCACAAATACTGTGCAACAAGTCAGGAGCCAATCCAACATGCCAATGAACTTGAAAGTCATAGGCAGGAAGTGATGTCAGGGACAGATGCAGGTTTAAAAATCAGAAATGTAAAACAAATGAAGTCACCCTAGGATTATAGATTTAGAGCTATATGGAACCTTGGAAATAGCGAGTCTAACACTGTCTACTCACAGATGAGGAAACTGAGGCACAGAGATTTTTAGTGACTTGCTCAAGGTCAAACAGCTAAAAAGTGGTAGAGTTGGGATGTTCTCTGACTCCAAAGTCAGTGCTCTGCCTACTGAACCACACTGCCTCTGTCTGGGTATAGGAATAATTGGAGACAAGAGTTCCATGCCATGGGGCACCTAGGTAGCACAGTAGATAGAGCGCTAGCTTTGGAGTCAGAAGGACCTGAGTTCAAATCCAGCCTCAGACACTTGATACTTAGTAACTGTATGACCTTGGGCAAGTCATTTAACCCTGATTGCCTCACCAAAAAGCAAAAAAAAAAAAAAAGAGTTCCATGCCAGGGAGTAGGGAAAAAATTGATTGAAGGAGTTGGTGATGTTAAACCTAGAGAAGAGGGGATTCAGGGAAGGGGAATGGGGGATGGGGAGGGACAAGACTTTATAGTTCCTTCAAGTATTTGAAGAAATATATGTGATGTGGAAGAGGGATTGGATTTATTCTGTTTGACCCCAAAAGGCAGAACCAGAAGCAGTGGGTACAAGTTATGAAGAGTTAATTTTGGCTCAATGTCCAGAAGACCTTGCTCATTATTAGAGTTGCCACAAGAGTGCATTGGGCTGGAGGCAACTAGGTGGCACAGTGGATAGAGCAATGGCCTTGGAGTCAGGAGGACCTGAGTTCAAATTTGGCCTCAGACCAGACACTTGACACTTACTAGCTATGAGACTCTGGGCAAGTCACTTAATCCCAACTGCCTCACCAAAAAAAAAAAAAAAAAAATCCAATGGTTCCTTGGGGATAGCTAGGAGGCACAGTGGATAGAGCACCAGCCCTGGAGTCAGGAGGACCTGAGTTCAAATCCAGCCTCAGACACATAACACTCACTAACTGTATGACTCTGGCCAAATCACTTAACCCCAATTGCCTCACTAAAAAAAGCAAAAAACAAAAAAATGAGTGCATTGGGCTGCCTTGGGAAGGCAGGGGATGCCCTTCCATGGAGGTCTTCAGGCAAAGGTTGGTTGACCATCTGTTGGGTATAATGTAGAGGGGATGCTCGTTCAGCTATGGATTAGACTAACTGGCCTCCGAGCTCTCGCCCAGTTCGGACTCTGATTCTCCCCCTAGGCCAAGAACATGGGTCCAGTTTGCTGTACTCACAGGCTACACAGCCACTACTCTTAGACCCACTGGCTGGCTTTGCCCTCAAGATTTGTCCAAACCCCCACAACTGCCTGACTGTTGCTACTGCCTTCATTAACCCCTGTAAAATGTATGGGGAAATGGGCAACATTATTCTGTGATTCCATTCCCCTTGAAAACCATGCGGGGATTCCTGCTCATCTCCTGAGGTCAGTTCCTGGAAAGGGGAGACATTGGCAGGAAACTAAGATCCACAGGCAAACCCAGATGCATGACAGAGGCCAACTTGGAGTCAGGGGACTGTGCCAATCCTCAGGACAAGGCCTAGCTGGCAGCTAATGCTAAGTAAGGTGATCAGCCCTTTGAGAGACCCAAAAGTCTCCCTGTTCATGAGCTCTCAGCTTCTCCCCTCACTTCCTGACATATTCGGTAGCCACTGCCAGGGCTAAAGGGAGTGACTCTGGGACCTAAGCCACTTAGGACCTGAGGGAAAGGGGTAAAGAAATACCTTGGAGGTCACAGGGTACTGTTCATCATGCAGAGTGAGACCTTGTGGTTCATAATTGTAGTTTCTAATTGAAATCCTATCAGGGCAAAACCAAGTAATGCAAGGCATCGAGGTCCCTCTTGGCAAAAATGGACTGGCTGATGCCAAGAAGGCCATGAGGCAGGATTATCTTACAGTGGACACTAAGCATAAATCACCAGTGCCTGCTCCTACCATCTTCTTTTTGGATGGAAACACTATCAGTTTTCTTGGCTCAATTCATGAAGGGTTTTTGTCTGGACAGGGGATGGAAAGGGCAGGGGGAATAAAGAAGGGGAAGCTTTCAAATACAAGTCCTTAATAAGCACCACATTTATGGCTGAGACAAAACCTGCTATGAGGAGTAGAAGATAGAGTATCCTCCTTCCCCTGACTGGTTAGCTCAATCAAGGAGGAAGGAAAATTCAGCTGTGGGGGCAGGAAGGCAGCAGCTATTGCCCACAGCATTAATGAAAACACCAAGCTATCTTCACTGTGAGGCTGCTAACAGGCATCAGATAAAATTAAGACACTCCCAAATTGCTGGGTTTGTTTTCCCTAAACTAGACCTTTTATTGCACCTATAGAGCCAACAATGTTGAAATGTGGGAGAAGAAGAGAATAGGTGCATCTCTGGTGAATCTGGTTGCTTGTGTCATTTTCCACATGTGACTGTATTTTTGCTCCCAGTCTTGTGTTTGTCTTCAAAACAAAAAATTGCCTGAGGTATTGTACACAACATACATCTCTTGCCTTCTGCCCATTATCCTCTTCTCTTCTTTTCTTAGTCTTGGTCTCTCAAATGAGGAAACCAAGAGAGATGGAGTGAGTTTCTTGAACTCATGTAGCTGGTAACTGGCAAAGTCAGGATTTGACCCAAGTCTTCAGATGCCAGATCCAACACTCTTGCTTCTCTAACACTTATTCTGCTTGGCCCAATAGGGTAAAACTAGAAATAATGGATTGTAATTGCAGAGAAGATTTAGATTTAATATCAGAAAAAATCTTTCCATCATTTACAGCTATCAAAAAGTATAAGTGGATGCCACAGAAGGCAGGAGGTTCCCTCCTCCAATACTGAAAGTCTTCAGGCAATATGACCTGCTATTGGCAATGTCATGGATGGGATTCTTGTTCTGGCATGGGTAGGCTAATTGACCCTTAAATTCACTTCCAGTTCTGAGATTCTGTGATTCCTATTCCTCTAGGAAAAGCACCCAAGATCAAGACCCACAAGGTCCCTCTGGGGCCATTAAACACATGTTTCATACAGAAAAGCTCCCATAATATGAAGCTGAGAGAGACAGCCTGCACTAGATGACATTTGGACAGTGGTATTTTCCTTTGTCTCCCAAGCCAGCCATAATAAGTCCATTGAAATTTTTCTCTCAGAAATTGCCAATTCTCCTCCCCACTTCTCCTCAGATTTTTCTAGCTCAGGGCCGAAGGTGAGAAAGGCCCCAGCAGGCAGGCAGAGGGACAGAGAAATTGCTTCTGAAATGCCTCTTCACCAGTTGCTAAGAATATTAATGTGACCATGAGCTGATATCAGAGAAAGAAAACCCAGAGAATTTTGCCCTAATACCTTCTAAGGCCCTCTCAGTCTGATCTCTTAGGAGAGGATGGAGATAGAGAGGGTGTTGTATCAAGAGGAGATATTTCCATGGTGGCTGAAGTCCCTTTGCCCCACAGTCAGTCAATAAACATTTATTAAGCACCTACTATGTGCCAGGCATGGTGCTAAGCCCACCGGAGGTTGACTTGAGGTTCAATCATCTTCCTGTCTACTTGGTAAAAATGATTCTCCAACCTAAAGGTGATTCACTTCAGAAAGTTGCAGGGGTGGGGAAAAGGGATGAAAAAATACATGTTGATCTAGGCCACTTCCCTTTAGTCACACCTGTCTAGTCTTGCCCTGCCCATCCCACTTCCTTCCTGCCTGTGGATCCAGTTTTCATTTGTGTCCTCAAGACAAAACGGGTCAGAACCACGGCCAGGGATAGCAGCAAAACCGGAAGCCCCAACCTGAATCTGCACTATAGTAAGGGAGAATAAAGGGCTGAACTGTTTTTCCCCTTGCCCTTGTGGATCAGGGGGTTCACGTGTAATGGAAGACTTATAAGGAGCCAGCTTATAAGGAGCAAAACCTGAAACCCTTAGTTCCAGAACAAATGTTCAGAGTTGGAAGAAGCCTCAGAGTTCCCCTAGTCTGCCCCATACCTGAATAGGAATCCTCTCCACAGACTCCCTAACAGGTGATCACACAGCATCTACTTGAAGACCTCAGTTAGGGGAAACCCACTGCCCCCTGCATCAGTCTCTCACTTTTGGATAGCTATGATTGTTAGAAAGTTTTTCCTTACAACAAATTTGGCCCTCAAACCTGCCACACATTATTTCCAGTTCTGCCCTCTGGGTCCAAGCTAGACAAACTTAACCTCTCATCTGCACAATAATGCTTCAAAAACTTGAAGTCGACATTTGTGCTCTCCCTCTTTCCCCCACCCGAACTTTCTCCACTTTGGATTTAACACCCACAATTTCTTTAGCTGATCCTCATATGACAAGGTCTCCAATCTCCTCCCCATCCTGGTTGCTCACCTCTAAAATCAACCCCAGTTTGTCAATGTCTTTCCTAAAACGTGGTGCTCAGAATGGGAAACGGCCCTCTGGATGTACCAGAAGACAAACAGGACAATCCTCTTCCTCTTTCTGACTGTTAATGATTAATATACCCCGCTATTGTGGAGCCTTATGAGAGATTGTTCTGCTCATGGAGGGTAATTCAGACTTAAGGGGCCCTCTGGTACAATCTGTCACCTTCATTGGAGTCCTTGAGAGCAGAGCCTGTTTTTTCCTTTCTTTGCATCCCAACACTCAGTGCAGTCTGGCACATGGTGAGTGCTTATGAGATGTTTGTTGATTAATTGGCTTACCCAAAAATCACACAGAAAATTCAATATCAGTGTTTGGACTAGAACTCAGACCTTCTGAAATTCTACCTGGAGATCTTCCCATTACGCTAGTGAGGCAAGTAAGGGAGGACAGCCAAGACCTAAAGGGCATCAGACACTGTCGGGCAAAGCATTCAAGGCATAGTAATAATAATACTTACCTCTCTGTAGAGGTAAGTCTACAAAGTATCTTTCTGACAGTCCTGTGAAGTATATATTACAAATATGATCCCTCCTCTATGTGTTTGTAGACCATGATTGCATTGGCCACAGAGAACTAGTGAAGAATTTCCTCCTATCATTACAGGTTGACACTATTCTGAAAATTCCTAGTCTTAGAGAGTTGCCTGAGATACTGATAGGTGAAGGGATTTGCTCAGGGTCACACAACCTCTGAGGCACAACCTGAATCCAGCTCTTCCTTACTTTAAAGTCAGTTCAATCTATCATACCCTGCTGCCTCACAGCCCCATTTTACAGATGAAGAAACTGAGTTCTGAAAGCAATAAAATGACTTCTCCAGGGTCACATCTGGGAAGTGTCAGAACCAGGATTCAAACCCAGATCTTCTGACTTCCAGGCCCAAGTTCTTTCCACAGTATGAGGGGAAAGAAGAACTGGCAACTAGGATTAGAGAGTAGCAAGAGTTAATGAACCTCCTACCTTCCTGCCCTGCTTCCTCAACCTTCCTTTCTTTCCCATGGCCCTGGGAAAGAAAGGTTTCTCATCAGAGCTCTGTGCACCAAGTGGTGGTATCAGCAGGTAAGAGGAGCAATCAGGAGACCAGGGAAAGAAAGCAGCTTCTTGTGGATGTAGGCATTTGGAAACACAGTGGAGACTTGCCCGCTGAGCCAAAGCTTTCCAGACCTTTCCGTGCTCCTCTTCTACTCCATTGATTAGGTTAAGAAAGTAGAATAAAGGCCTCCTCTTCTCTCCCAGCAGTCAGTCTTCCAGAAAACTCAGGCTGCCGAGCTACGTCAGTGTGTTTTATAGAGATTCATAGACTATCTGGTCTCAAAGTTGCCTTTAATAGCTGCCAGAATCATAGGATTTTTAGAGGTGAATAGACTAGACCCATTTTTAAAATTCTTCCCTGCCTCCTCAAGGAAACCTTCCCTAATCCTCCCCCACCCGAAGCTGGTCTCTTACTCCCCTGAGCTCCTATAATGCTTCTTATCCCAGATTACTAGCACTAGAAGGGGACTTAGACATTACAGAATCGTAGATTTGGCGCTAGAAGGCAACTCAGACTATCTAGCCCAACTTTTTCATCTTACAGATGGGGAAATTAAGTCCAAGGAACTTTAAATGACTTGCTGTGATACATAGGTGGCAGATTTATGTTGAACCTAGGTCTTCTGATTTCAAATATATCCAGTCTGCCTAACTTATTTTACAGGACAGGAAGTTTAGGCAAAGGGACATATCAAGGGGTCACACAGTGAGTTGGTGACACAGCAAAGATTCGAATCCAGGTCTTTTGGCTCCCAATCTGCTAATCTTTTCACTGTACCATATGGTGCCCCTCTCTTTAAGATGAGGGGACTGGACTAGATGTTATGCAAGGTTTCTTTGAATTTTAACATTCCATGAATCTGACTCTAAGTGACTGACTAAAATTCATGCAGTGTGACAAGGGCCAAAGGAAAACTTCCCTTGGACTCCCTGAGGGGATGACACCACATTGGGAGCATGTGGACATTATTTTTTTCAGGTGTATTATTATAGTTTCCTATCTTTCAACAATGTTTTCAGTTTCTCATTGTGATATGGAAGGGACTCTGACTTTTCAAAGAGCATGGCAATGGAACAGAAGACCTGGCAGGTCCTTCCAAGCTAGGCAAAGCTTTGGGGATGGCCTAGAATTGATAAACTATAGGCCTGTTTTCTAAAGATCAGCCTAAGTACAGAGGCTCATCAGCAAAAGATTGGCTACAAGATAGTGTATTTTCCACCATAGTCATTCCCAAATACTATTGTTTAGTTGTTTTGCAGTCATGACCTCATTTGAGGTTTTCTTGGCAAAGATACTGGAGTGGTTTGCCATTTCCTTCTCCAGCTCATTTTACAGATGAGGAAATTGAGGCAAATGGGATGAAGTGATTTGTCATGGGTCACACAGCTAGTAAGTGTCTAAGGCCAGATTTGAACTCAGGAAGATGAGTCTTCCTGGCACCTTGCCTACCTGCCTTTCTATTGTCCTTCTTCAGTTCAGAGGACATAAGTAGCCTGCTAAAGAAATCAGATCAGCTGCAATGCTCTTTGGGGCATGAACATCACCATTCTCGCTCTCTCCTTGGCATCATTTTTCTCATAGAGGGATGAGTGGCCCCGAGTCTCCCATGCCTGCTCCCATCAGCACACATGCATGATGACTCTTGAGGGTTTAGGTCAGCATATGGTCTGTAATGGCAAAACAAAGCTGAGTCAAATTGGATCATTTAAAATTCAAACTCACAGCCTCAGCTTGATTAGCACCACAGCCTCAACTCACTAAACTAATAGACCACAGCCTAATGTAGGTAAACTATAATATGGAACCACATCGACTCTTTCCTGTGCACATTCCATTTCTTTATGCCTCAGTTTCCTAAGCTGTATTATGAGTTCTGAAGCAGGCTTTGCCAGACTTTGTGAATCAGTTCACAGGATCACAGACTCTCAGAGTCAGAAGGGAACTTAGAGCATCCAAACCAAGCCAAAAGTAAGCAGGAATCCCCTCTACAACCTACTAGAAAAGTAATCAGTTGCATTCTGCTTGAATAGCTCCAGTGATGGGAAAGTCACTACCAATTAAGCAAGCTCATTTCACTTAGTTTTTTAAGGTGTCTTGATCACTTTTCACCAACAGTCCAGACAAGAATAAGAAAATACAGCCCTTTGCTTTACACAGATTTTCAATTTGTGTTTTGAACATGAATGGCCAACTCACCAACCCATGCTCTCTCACCATATACTAACTTGGCCCATTACACTGCATCAGGCCATCCAGCTGTGGCACGAAGGTCACATGACCAAGGCACCTCTTAAGATCATCCTTACCCTTACTTAATCCATACATGAATGTACTGAAAAATCTGTGATTTGGTCAGCAGGGAGAACTCCTTTGATCAACACAGACATCAACATTTCTCTTGCTTGGTAGCTAAGTAAGAGAGAATTGCTGGAGAAGAAGGTTAAGTGATTGGAGAGGTTAAGTGATTTGACCAGGGCTACACAGGGCTATTAAATGTCAGATGTGAGACTGAAAGCTGCTCTACAACCAGCTACTTTCTCCACTATCTCCACGCTGTTTCAGATTCATATCCTTAATTAATCATAGATTCGAAATGATAATCAAATGAATTGTTTTAAAGAAACAGGAAAGGAAGCCTAGAATCATGGAAATTTAAAGCTGAAGGAAAGGTTTGATCACAATGTCAAAGATGAGGGTGGGGAGAGACAGACATACAGCATTGAATGTCAGAAATAGGACAGGTGGTAGAAAAACAACAATAAAATATTTCACAGGACTAATGGGGAGCATGCCTCCTGCCTCTCACAGAGAAGGCAGTGGATTACAAGTGCTGAGTGAAACATACGATGTCAGACATTACCCACGTATGGATTAGTTTTGCTTGACTGTGCCTGTTTGTTACCGAAGAAGGGTTCTATATTGATTGGGAGTAGGGAGTCATTCAACATTGACAATGATTTTTTTTAAAGAAGCCTGAATAAAACATCTAAAGGGGAGAGGAGGAGAGACCTTAGAACACAGAATATCAGAACTAGGAGGGGCCTTAGAACCAATGTAGTCTAACCCCCTCATTTTGCCAATAAAACAAAACTATTTAAGGCCATGCAGGTAGTTATTGGCACAACCAGGATTAGATCCCAAGTACCCCGATGTCTCTTCTGATGCTCTTTCTTTCAAAAAAAATTCCCATTACTCTTTCTACCACAATTCATCATTAGTAATTTTCATAGAATTCTCTACTCTTAGAATTCTCTGTAACTTGTCCCCTTTGAATGAAAACTGAGTCGCAGAAGAGGGCCATCTAAGAAACCATCACTCCAGATTCAAGAGCACCATACCTATGCTACATTCTGTTTGTGAGATTGCTGTGTGCTTCAGCTGCCTCTTTCCTCTGGTCCTGTGGCCCCCTTTTCCCTTTGGTGGGTTTCTCACTGAACCTTCATTTTGAGGAAGGGCTCAGACCAGCCATCCTTCATACTTCCATTTACACAGTCTTCTCCCATTAGAATGTAAGCTCCTTGAGAGCTATCTTTCTTTGTGTTTCTATTTGTATCTCCATCATTTAGCACAGTGCCCAGCACATAATAAGACCTCAAATGCTTGTTTACTTGACTTTGAAATAAAAGCTCTGGTCCTGGAGATTAGAGAGTAAGTATGGAGGGGAGAGAATGGATGGGTTGGCCTCCCAATATGTGGCTTCTGAGTCAGCCAAATGTGTGTGTGTGTGTGTGTGTGTGTGTGTGTGTGTAGTCTGGGGGTAGAAAAATGTGTTCCAGAAAATCCCTGATCCATTGAATGGGTGTTCCTAGTCAATCTGATGAATTATAAGGTATGGACCTTTGTTTAAAGGCATCTCCCATACTACCTTACTGATTAGAAGATTCTTCCCACAGAGTCCATCTTCTTAAGCCTGAGTCAACCAATCCTCTGCAGGCAGCTCCAAACAATTTCTGAAGCCCAGTCAGTAAGGTGTTGGGGCACAAATCCTCTTCCATGGAATATGCCTCTCAGATAAAGGTCTATGCCTTATAATCTCCTCTAGGTGATTAGGGGAATCCATCGTATAAACCAGGAGCTTCATTAAGTCCATTTTAAGAATTACTAGTCTCTGACCTGAATTCAGCAAAGTAAATAGAAAGGCATAAGAAGTCAATCAGGAGTTAACAGGCTAAAAACTTCCCTTTTTTGAATTTACCTAGGCAAGAACAGATTCCTGGCCACTGGCTTCTCCAGAAAGTTGTCCTTTTCTGCTCCTACTGTGAGATCAGTGGTCAGGGGGGTGGGGGAGGGGGACTCATCAAATTATTCCGAGGCTTCCTTCATTATCCCATTATCCCAAGAAATGGTATGTGACCCTTTGGCAGCTCCCTTAAGTCCCCAGTCCTGTTGCTATTGGCCAGGAGGTAATTGGTATCTGAGCCAAAGGAAGCGCTTGCCTGACCTTCTTCAAAGCACAGGTGGAGGTTTCCATCACTCAGCCCATTGGTACCTTCCTAAAACGCTGTGAACAAGGCTCCTCTTGACTCTGGCAATTAGTCAAAAGAACAGATGGCAGTTATGACATTTCAAGGGATGTGTCCATTAAAACAGAGCCCTGCCAAGGAGCTGCTCACTTGAACAGGAGCCTTCTGGAAGCTAACAGGGATGTGTACCTGTGTGTGTATACATAGTTAAATTTGATCATCTTTGTAAGACTTACATTAATGAGTAGTGACATTTAGAGTTCATATTTTGATTAGCTATCACCTCATGATTTACAAAGTCCTTTGCTCCTGGTCACCCTGGGAAGGAACAAGTGCAAGGTTTATGTTGGGGATCCAGGGGCTCCAAGAGGTAGCCAAAGGTCCATGGCCAATAAGTGTCAGAACTGGGGCTCCACACTAGGTCTCCTGCCTGAATCTGGTGCTCTTTCAGTCCCTCAATTGACAGGCATTTATTAGGCACCTGCCGGCTACCCATGTCAGGCACTGGGAATATAAATATAAAGACACCTCCCATAGTATCTTACTGATTAGAAGATTCTTCCCACAGAGTCCATCTTCCTAAGCCCAAGTCAACCAATCCTCAGCAGGCAGCTCCAACCAATCTCTGAAGCCCACTGCCTGAAAGACAGTGCCTGGAACATACGATGTCTTTCACTAATGCTTGTTTCCTACAAAAATTGTTGACTACAAAGTCCCTGCCTTCCAGAAGCCTGTGTTTTATTGGGTGATATAATTTTGAGGCACAGAGGTGGTGTATTGGGTAGAGTGCTGGACTTGGAGTCTGGAAGACCTGAGATTGAATCCTCTTAGATTATTAGTTGTATAACTCTGAATAAGTCATTAACCTCTCTCAGCCTCAGTTTCCTCATTTATAAAATGGAAATAATAATATCTATTATACAGGGTGCTGTGAGGATCACAAATGAGATCTTATGCATACGTGTATATATTGTATGTATATATTATACAGATAGATAGTGCTTGACAAACCTTAGAGAGTTATAGAAATATGAGTTGTGATAAAGAAGATGATGATGATATACACATATAAGTACATATATGTATAAATCTCTACTGAGCTACTGCCCCAATTTGCATTCCAGATAGTGACAACTACTCCTACAGGTTCTAAGGCACCCTGTGGGTCTATACTCCTGAAACTATAGCTCACAAGCCCACACTGATGGGCTTCACTTTAACAATCAGCTAGGAGACACAATTGGCTCTCAGCAAAAAAGACCAAGATAGCATAGTAAAAACAGTAGCTACACAGTATTTCCCATATAAACCTTGGATCCAACCTCCAACAAATACACATAATGCCCTCAGGAAGAGTAGACACCATGGTAGTGAGACACATGTAGAGAACACAAACTCTTAAGTCAGGTACTGAAGGACATCAAGCCCTCTTTTTCTCTTTGTAGAGTCTGCATGCAACAAAAAGTCTTTGCTGGATAGGTGGTTCAGTTGATCTGCTCTTCTCCATAGTTCAATTCTTCATCACCAAGGCTAGCTCTCTTGTGAGTCCTTAGCCACGGATCCTGTTCCTTGAAGCTACCTCCTCTCTCAAATGACTGTCCCTATGTACTTGTGTTGGTCTAGAGTTCATCTCTGCTCCCTCAGTCACATCTCTAACCCTTGAACTGATCCTCCAGCTTCTGGGTGGGATGTCTCCTTCATGGCAAGTATCTCCACTTCTAGATGCCATGACTGCTAGATGAGAAATCCCCTCCTCCTCCACCCAGGATCTCCCCCACAGGCAGCCCCCCTAGTCTGCACTCATCCTAATGATTTCTCTTAGGGATTTGGCAATTTAAAGCCCCCATGGGTGTAGTCCATTTTCGAGACAGCCAATTTGTTATTCATCTTATTTACTCAGAAAAAGTGTTCACCCTTTGTAAAGGGATCACTGGGTGTTAACACATTGTTAATACATTAATATCTCATTGCTTCCATTATCTATTTTTTCAACTTTCTATGTCTATATCAACTAAAACTAGGTTTTAAGGAGAGACCCAACTCTCCTTATTTATGTACAAAATAAATGTAAGGAAATTTTTCAGGGGAAGACACTATTAACTGTGGAGGGAGAAGGGTGAGAAATTAGGAAAGGCTATTCCACTATAGTTCCATCCTCTGGGATACACAACCCAGGAGACATAACTAACTGACAGGGTCAGGGGAATAGTGGCTAAAACCAACATCAACTGTCTACACAATATATTTTAGTACTTGGGAATTATAAAGGGCCCATGATCTCTGGCTGCCAGGATTCTTCAACCTCTGACAGAAACATACCTAAGAAAATAGAAAAGGGCTCAGAAAGTGTTGTGTCTGCCCCCTGCTTTGTAGCATACATTCATCATGGCCAGAACCTTCCATATTCTTTGTGCCAAAGGTGGCTCACAGTGGGGCGTGGCACATAAGACATCCCCCGGGAAACACACAATACAGAGGAACACAGAAACACAAAGTAAAGCCACCAGTTACACTGAAGTCCAAGAGATTCCCTTTGTTCAGTCATGTCTGACTCTGTGAACCCCATTTGGGGTTTTCTTGGCAAAGCACTGCAGTGGTTTGCCATTTTCTTTTCCAGCTCATTTTGTAGATGAGGAAACTGAGGCAAATAGGGTTAAGTGACTTTCCCAGGGTCACACAGCTGGTAAGTGCCTGAGGCCAGATTTAAACTCACAAAGATGAGTCTTCTTGACTCCAGGCCCCCACTCTAGTCACTTCATTACCTTAACTTCCCAACTCCACTACAAACCATTTCACTGGCTCACTATCTTTCCCTTCTTCAAAGACTCAACTCTGAATAATCACTAGAATTGGCCAACCTCACAAAAACAAGCCCAGAAGTTTTACTGCTCCTGAATTATGTCTATTGCTTAAAGATAGTGCTGGGTTGGGAAAGAGACTGGTTCCCTCCATGGAGCTTTTGCCCAGAGCTTCACCCTATGGCTTCCTTTATGAGGTAGCTGGTACATTCAAATGAACAATAAGCAATCCATGATAGTATATAGTTATCTAATAACTATGTAAGTATGGCATGACTTCTGACTTCCTAAGAAAGAAGGAAAGAGGGGCAGGTAGGTGGCGCAGTGGATATGGCACCAGCCCTGAAGTCAGGAGGACCTGAGTTCAAATCCGGCCTCAGACCAAACACTTGACACTTACTAGCTGTGTGACCCTAGGCAAGTCACTTAACCCCAAATGCCTAACCAAAAAAAAAAAAAAGAAGGAAAGAGTTTAGGAGGTTTTTGTCAAGGATGTAGCATTAGCAGACCTCATGATACCACATGGACACCACCCAACTCTTTGGTGTATATTGAATCTAACGGTCTCTTGCAGCTTCAAGTATAGTTAAGGCTGTGCCGCAGCCAACTGAAACCAGAATGTCAATTGTTAAATTTTCAGTGTGAATATTTACACCTCAGAAATGGGCAAATCATGCAGTGGATAGAGCACCAGCCCTGGAGTCAGCAGGACCTGAGTTCAAATCCTGTCTCAGACACATAACACTTACTAGCTGTATGACCCTGGGCAAGTTACTTAACCCCATTGCCTAGCCAAAACAAACAAACAAATAAACAAACAAACAAAAAAGAAAGGGAAAAATCATTAAAATCAGGGTTTGATTTATTGTTGTTGGTTATCTAGACTTAAGAAAGCGATGGAGAAAATGTTAGTGCAGATTACATTCAAAAGTGTGTCCTGTGGGGGAAGTTAGGTGGTATAATGGATAGAGAACCAGCCCTGGAGTCAGGAGGACCTAAATTCAAATCCAGCCTCAGATACTTACTAGATGTGTGACCCTGGGCAAGTCACTTAACCTTGGTTGCCTCAAAAAAAAAAAGTATGTCCTGCATAATTTTTTTTCAGAGAGCTTGTTGTTAAACATTTTGGCAGCACATTGTTGAATACAGTCCACTGTCTAACACACTTTTAAAATATGAATAACATGGGAACAAAATAGCCACTTGGAAAACCAGTCTGAGAACCAGATTCCGCAGACACAAAGGTCTCACCAGTTTCTTTTGTTCTCTAATTGATGATATAGTCAGTGGTATGGTGTAAGGACCAGTTTAGAAACACCGATTGAAAAACCTAGGCTACCTTTGCTCTTACAGGCTGACTATAGACATCCTCAGATGGGAGGAGAAGCTGGTGCCCTCCTTATGGTTCTTGTCAACAGCTGCTGCCTTTCTGCCCCACAGATTGACTATTTTGGCTCTTGGCTATGGCAATAGTCCAGTAGTAGTAATAGTTGTTGTTGCTGTTATTATCATTGTGTGTGTGTGTGTGTGTGTGTGTGTTTGTGTGTGTGTGATGCACCAATAGTTAGACTGCAATGTTTGCACCATTGGAGGTGAGGGTAACAGCAAAAATGTGTCATGAGTAATTGCACTTTCACTCTGATGTGTGGAGATGGTGTTTAGTTGAGATATTTAAGGAGAAGGTAGTTGGAGGGTTACCA
Organism: Vombatus ursinus; assembly: GCF_900497805.2. Lineage (NCBI taxonomy): Eukaryota > Metazoa > Chordata > Mammalia > Diprotodontia > Vombatidae > Vombatus > Vombatus ursinus. The sequence goes on along the minus strand of NW_020954662.1, from coordinate 5,897,758 downwards.
CTGCTGGTACATAGGACAACCCTGTTGCCTTTGGGGAAAATTGGTATAGCTGTGGAAAGAAAAAATGATTCCAGTAAGCCTTTGGTACATTGGGGAAACTATAATTGCAGTGATGAGGGTATCCCAGAGAATCTTCCCTGTCTTGACCTATGACCCTACTGGGAAAGCTGAGTCAGGAGAATGGACCCTAACGTGGTGCCTTGCTAACCCATCAGTGCCCAGGGCAGGAGCAGGGAACGTACTTAGGAACCAAAAAGGGCTGAAGCTTTGGGGAGGCAGAAAACCAGTCAGCACTCTGACATTCCCTGTATATTCAGCCTTAATCCAATATTGATCTCCAAGCCCAGTTAGTTATCCTTATAACTGGTTTTTTACCTTCATCTTAGCCCCTAGAATTTCAGTGCATTTAAGATAGATGGACAGACGGACAGACAGAGATAGGTCGATAGTTGAATACAAGTAAATAAACAAATAAATGAATGAATGAGTGAGTGAATGAACAACATTATTACTGACCTAATGTAGCTTTTTGCTATCACTTAGATCCTGTCCCTCTTCCCTGGGAAGTGAGTGTGATTCCCTTGACCCCAGTGATGCCCAACAACACTGGCGTATGTCAGCTTTCTCTGGGGCAAGATATGGGTTTCCCTTACAGACGGACTGCTGGGTAGGACTGGAGAGGGAGGATAGTTGTGGTGTTTCTGTATCTCCCCTGGCCATGGATTGGAGTTACGTGAGTAGAACTGAGAGGCAGGAAGAGCTGAGTTTAAATCCTATTTCATGTATTTACTAGCTATGTGACCCTGGACAAGCCAGGCACAGTCAACAAATATTTAGTAAGTACCTACTTGAGTCAGCTAAGTGGCACAGTGGATAGAGCTCTGGGCCTAGAGTCAATCTAGGCCTGAATTCAAATCTAGGCTCAGACACTCACTAGCTGTGTGTGACCTTGGGCAAGTCACTTAACTCTGTTTGCCTTAGTTTATTCATCTGTCAAATGAGCTAGAGAAGGAAAGGGCAAACCACTCCACTCTTTTTGCCAAGAAAACCCTTCTTTGCCAAGACGTTCCTAAATGGGGTCATGAAGAGTCTGAAATGACAAAACAACAAAAAAAATTTCCTACTATGTGGAAGGCACCATGAAAAGCACTGGGAAAATAAATAGGAAAATAAAGCCCCTTCCCTGAAGAAGCATAAAATATAATGGAGGAAGACAACATCAAAAAGGTGGGGAGGGGAAAAGAAGGGATGGTACCCTTTGTAGGAGCAAGATGAAGTCCTGGGTGGGAAATTAAGATATCGCTGGCCTGGGCACTCTCTTTAGATAGAAATTAGGGAAGGAACTCTTTCCTCCACCCTCCAGTCAGAAGGGTGGAAGATACTGATGAGATAAAAGTGCCAAGACCGATGGGACCTTATCATTTCACCTCCGTCTGCCTCAGTTTCCTCGGAAGTAGATTGAGGATAATATAGCACCTCCCTCCCAAGGTCATTGTGAGAATTAAAGAGATAATATATGTAAAGCATGCAGAAAACCTTGAAGTTCTAAACCAAGGTAAGCTCTTCATTGGTTATTATTATTACCTGCTCAAGGTAAGGAGTCAATTCTCTCCAAAGGCAAGTGTGACAGAGCCAAGATTACTTGTCTATAAAGGTGATAGATCTGAGACTCCTCTCCCCCTCTAGACCAGGGATTCTTAACGTGGGGGCCACAGACTCCCAAGGAACCTCTGGATAGATTTTAGGGGGTGGGTGAACTTGGATGGGAAAGAAAATTTACATTTTTATTTTCACTAACCTATAACTGAAAGTTAACCCATCAGAGGTAGGTGGGTAGTGCAGTGTATGGAATGCTGGACCTAGAATAAGGAAAACCTGAGTTCCAATCCAACCTCAGATACTAACTGTGTAACCCTGGACAAATCACTTGACCGCTGCCTCAGTTTCCTCATCTGTAGAAGGGTACAATAATAATAATAATAGCACCTACCTCCCAGGGTTATTGTGAGGATCAAATGAGATAATGTTTGCAAAGTACTTTGTAAAACCTTAAAGCACTCTATATTGCCTTCTGTTATTGAAAAGGATTATTTCGAGAAGGGACCCATGACACAAAACCATGTTTCGGGAACATGTTTGAGAGCCCCAGGTGTTAATAACAGAACCGTCCAAGGGTAGGGACAATGTCACAGGATTTCAAAGTGGAAGGAACCTTATAGATCTTATAGATCACACAGATCATACATCAGCCCCCTCGATTTTCAGAGATGAAAACAAAAGTAAACCCAGAGGGGGGAAGTTAACTGCCCAAGGTCACACAGCTAGTGCATAGCAGAATTGAATTCAAACCCAGCTACTCTGTCTCCAAAATCTCTTGTATTCTCATTCCATCTGGCCATTTTTTTCACCTCCTTCATCCTTTATAGTGTTTCACATGGGACTGAACACTTCATAGCTCTTCAAATCGGTGTCTGTGAATAAAGTATATTGCATTTCCTGCATGAATCCAGACAGTTCCTTTATTTTTCTTCAAAAAAAAAAAAAGCCTGCTAAGAAATGGAAGGGCAACCCAGGCTGCATCCTCACCCTCACCTAGCACAAAGCATCAGGCTCACCAGCCTGACCTTTCTTCCCTCCTGGCCAGCCCCACATCATTCGGGATGGGAAAGGAATAATTGCGTCTGCCCTACTTTCAGAGGACATGTGTTTGCAGGGATTGCTTTTTTTCCCTTTTTTTTTTCCATTGACTGACCTGTTTACGAACCTTAAGAGGAAGTCGGGGGTTTCAATTTTCCACTGCAAAAGCAAGGCTGTTTTTAGCAAAGCTTTGATGAAGCAGCAGGGACCAGAGCGCAGCCCTGGGGTCACCCATCAGCAGGTCAGCCAGACAGGGCCTCCCACAGGGCCACAGACCAGGACACAGGGCCTGCTGGGAAAGTCAGACCAACTCTGCTCTGCTCTGGGGGAGACTGGTCATATTCCATGGGTCCTCCTGAGACATGCTGGAGAGAATGGAATGCAACAGAAGCAGTGATGGTGTCATCAGTGGAATGAGCATTGGGTTCAAATCTAGCTTCCGATGTTTGTATGCCATGTGATTCTGAACCGGTCATTTACTCTCTCTCAGTCTCAATTTCCTCATGCCTCAGAGGGATCATAATATTTATTCCACTCAGCTGCTAGTGCCTTCTCCCTTCCCCCCTTAAAAAATGACCTTTTATTTATTATTTATTATATGTATATATTTATATGTTACATGTAATATTTATTATAAATATATCATATATATGTACGTTCTTTTCTCCAACAAAAATTTCTTGCATTTATGTTTTATGTGTTTATTAACAGGATGAATAAGGGGAGCCCCTGGTCTGCCAACCTGGGGTGCCTTTCCACTGAGCCAAACCACTCATGCCCAGCTCCATGAGAGCTGTTATGGGCCAGTACCCCAGCAGATCAGTACCCCAATCACCTCTGTTACACATATGTATGTTGTCTCCTCCAATACCCTAAGTTCCTTGAGGGTAGAAGCTCCTTCATTTTTTGATTTGTTTATTTTGGCATTCCCAGCACCTGGCCCAGTGCATTGTGAGGGCTTAATAGGTGCCTGTTGAAACAGCGCAAAGAGGATTGGACTTGGCATGAGGAAGACCTCATGTCAAATCCTGCCTTAGAATACTTAGTAGCTGTGAGACCTTGAGCAAGTCACTGAAACCTCAATCTTCTCATCTGTAAAATGGGGATAATAATAGCACCTACCTCCCAGGGTTGTTATAAGGATAAAATGAAATAACACTTGTGAAAAGCATTGCAAACCTTAAAATACTATACAAATGCTGTCCACGATTATTATGCTATTATTGTTGTTGCTTGATTCTACTTTCCTTGTCGAGTTGTTGGGAGGAAAGCTCTTGGTAATCTTTAAAGCAATATATAGAGGAGAGCCGTTTTTTTTTTTCCCCACTGTGGAAAATTCAGGGTAGCTGGCAGCACTGCCCTATAGTATCGGGGAGAAATCACAGAAGCCTTGAAAGTGAGACTCGAATTTGGAGATGATTGTTACTAAGGTGAGCTCTTCTCACATCGAGGCTTGGTCATGCCCAAGTGGTTTATTCACTTGGCAGGTTATTAGTCACAAGGTTCCTTTCTCCCTACTATCTACCAACCTCTCCATCTATAAACCTCTTCAGCTCTATAAAGGGACTCCCAGTGATAGGAAGGATGACCAGCTCAGCATGATGTAATGGAAAAGACATTAGGTTTGGTGACAGAAGATCTGGGATGACGATAATGGATGATGGGAAGAAGGCAGGGCTGCTCAGCTCTTAACTGGAGGAAACTTCTGTTTCCTCTGCCAAGGAGATTGATCTTTGGACTGGAAAAGACAGAACAAAAGGACTGATAAAAAGTTGGTACCCGGCTTAAGTAAAAGAGAACACTGGTAAGTTTCCATCACCTGGCCGCCATGAACTACATCTTTGGGTGCTGAAAGAATGGGCAAATGTCATTGGTGAGCTATACCTTTCATGATATTGGAAAGATTGTGGAGAACTGGAGAACTGAAGAAAGAAAGAAAGAAAGAAAGAAAGAAAGAAAGAAAGAAAGAAAG